>NC_070579.1:36001591-36310091 GCF_027409825.1 Scomber japonicus | reverse complement strand
GCGTGTTTGAGAGGTGAGAGGGTTTGAGCTGAGCCTCACTTGATCAAACGGCTGACCGTCTCTACCCCTTCAAGCCAGAGACCTCGTGCAAACCTGGATGTCTCTCAGTTCCCAAAGCACTTATGCACATTCTCCGCCAATTCACTGCTGATGCTCTGACTGAACAACCCCCCCACCCCCACCCCCCCCCACCTTCTTCAACCTGGTCAGGCCTGAAGATGAGCCAGAGACTCCAGAGTGCTCCTTTATTCACGGCCCAGTCTTGTAATTGGTTTAGATACCTCCCCATATGCTCAGAGCCAGGTAATGATCAAAACGTATAGCATGGAAGACGACAAGAGTCCAAGCCAATTACACACAGCTAAACCTGCCTAAATGTAGAGGTAGCACCTAGTCTGGCTTCATATACATGCAGGAAAAAAAGAACAGAGAGAATGCTTGTTTGTGGAAAAAGTTAGGGAGATTTTCAGGAGTTGGGATTTTTTTATAAACGTCTCACTAGTGACACCTAATGACAAAAGAAGGAAAGTTCAGGTATTAGAAGCAGCAGTAGTGTATGATGGAAGATGCAGTGAAACAAGCTGGTGTTATCTTCTTTTCCTCCTCTCTTTTTTTGTACTCCTTCAGATTTTATAGTCACACAACACTTAGATAGAAGCCTAAAAATGGATCGGGTGTTGGCAGCTTTGAGATCGAAGCCCTTTCTTATTCGTTGGTATCGCAGCAACAACAACAACAACAACAACAACAACAAGAACAAGAAAAATGTCTAAAAAAAGGATTCAAGTAACGTACATTCTCACAACAGGAGGAACAGGAGTTGAGTTTAGCACAGCACCAAATATTCAACCAAGAGGAATCTCACAACGCTTGCCTTTCTCACACACACACACACACACACACAGACACACACACACACACACACAGCGTGATGAACACATGGTTGGTTGCATCGTGTAAATTATTTATGGCTGCAAGCGTGACAGAAGCAGCTCTTTTTTCCCCCTTTAACTCTCTGTATGACTTCTGTTTGTTTTTTAAAATTGGGGGGGGGGGGGGCGCAGGGTGAGCCGTGCCTCATGGGAGTGAAAAGAATCTACCGGAAGCTGAAGCCCATGTCCAGGTGCGTGATGGGGAAGACGTACTCGGTTTCCATGACGTCAGGTCCATGTGACTGTACAGAGGCTGACTTTGAATGGTGAGACTTATTTACTTTTTTAACCATCATCTATCTATCTATCTATCTATCTATCTATCTATCTATCTATCTATCTGTCTGTCTGTCTATCTATCTCTTTTTATTTTGCTATCTCTCTATCTTTATATATCTATCTCTCCCTCTATCTCTATCTGTATCTCTGTCTCTCTCTATCTTTCTGTTTTTCTCTCTCTCCATATAACTCTGCATCTCTCTCCTGTTCTCTCTCTCCCTCTCTCTCTCTCTCTCCCTCGTTCTCTCTCTCTCTATTGTTCTCTTTATATATGTCTCTCTCTATCTCTACCCCCGTCTTTCTCACTATCTGTGTAACTCTCTCGTTGTCTCTCTCTCTCCCTCTCTCTCTCTCTCTCTCTATCGTTCTCTTTATCTATGTCTCTCTCTATCTCTACCCCCGTCTTTCTCACTATCTCTGTGTATCTCTCTCTCTCTCTCTCTCTCTCTCTCTTTCGCTCTCTCCCTCTCTTTCACTCTCTCTCTCCCTCTCTCTCTCTCTCACTCTCGCTCTCTCTCTCTCACTCTCGCTCTCTCTGTTTTCATTCCCTGTCTCTTATGAGGCCCCTCTCGTAGGGCAATAAAATGCTGGACTAGTCCTTTAAGTGAGCTATACATGCAAGTAAATCATCATAAAGGTGTGGGTTTAATTTCTAGAACTGGTTGCTAAGGAGTTAATTCCTGAGCAAATATCCTCCCGTGTCCTCAAATATAACATGACTATGATAAAGCAGTAATGTCTAAACACAGCAGAACTTGTACAAGATTATGAATGATTTTAAAATGAAATCAATCATTGTAACAACTTTATATTCATAGTTTACTACTCTGGTTTAAACACTAAGAACAAATACAAACAAATAGTTCTCACATTCAAATCTATCAGAATGCTCTATCATTTCATTTAATTAATTTATTTTCAGTTTCTATATTGAGCACAGGGGGAGTTTCACTTATAGCTTCATTAAACTTGAGGACTGACACTGTGCCCCAATCACATTATACATACTAATGCTATGCAGTATAAGTGATGTACTAATCTTCATTGTATACTGGTGCAGTTAGTAACAGGAAATCAATACACATTAAATTATGCAATGTGTGCGCTGATGGAAGTCACTCAAACTGCTGGTTTGTAATGCTGATGCCATTAAAACCCCAAACAAAGAGAATGCTAAATGTTTTTTTAATGAATGATTTTTAATGAATATGTGCTGTAAATATAAAAACAAAAACACACAAATAAATATTGTAAGTGTTCAGAAAAAAGCCTAAATGATGTCCTAAAACATCGTTGTTGTGGATGAATACTAATTTTCCTCACTTGGAAAAACAAAGATCAGTATTGCATTGTGGGACAATAGCGTGCATCAACACCATAATTAAAAAGAATATTGAGTCTGTATGCTGACATCTGTGAGTGTAATTAATTGTGACACTTTTCAGGTTTGACCAATGAGGCTTAACTAAAGAGTTTGGAACGAAGCAACAACAACCCAAAGAAAAAAAAACCTAATAAATAACTAAGGCTTCTCAGTCAGAATCTAACAAATATAATGTTAAATGTGTTTGATATTTGTTCTTATTCATTGTGTTAACCATTATAATCATGAAACATGTAACTTGTCAGGTATTCTGAGCCATTATTCCAAAATTATACACATACACACACATACAAAGACCAGAAATGCCTGTGATCATGTGATACATCTGTGACACATTATACATTAGATATATTAAAGTTGCATGTATATGGGTGAATGGCATTTTTTGTGTCCATGTGGTTTAGTCAAATTTAAAGGGGTTAAAATGTTTGTGTGGATCCAGCATACAATTTCTGCGTTTAATCCATTTTTAGACAAAATATTAGGATTATGGCAAAAATGTCTAAGTGGTGTAACCATTAAATCTTTCTACATTTAATCTGGGGAATCATGTCAATCAGGAGCCATTTGCATGCTTTAAATGAAGTCATTAACTGTATAAGTCACTTAAATACACTGTAGATGGATAACATATTTAATATCATTCTTTTGTGGTTATACCATTTGACATTTTCAGGAGCATTCAGTCTTACTTTTGGTTAAAAATGGTGCAAATGTCATTTCAAATGATATAAAACCAACATAAATACTAAATGTACATTTTAACAAACCTGATGCTGCTTTTAAAACTATTTGTACCCATCTTGCCAACCCTTATTATAACACATTCAGTGGCTCTATATAGCAAATTCAACTTCAAGCAGTTTATTATCATTGTAAAAGCACAACAAAATGACTTTTGTGACAACTCCAGAGCTGCTTTAAGATTATATTTCCATACTGCAACATCTGACACAATTGCATGAAACTATTAATATTTGGAGGTTAGGATATTGTGAAAGTGGCCTGATGGTGTGTGTGTGTGTGTGTGTGTGTGTGTGTGTGTGTGTTGGGGGGGGGGGGGGATAAACAGAGCTGAAGTGTTATGAATTGTAGGAACATACTGGCCACATGATTTAAAAGATAAGAGATAACATCATACATAACATCCTCTAGATTGTAACTGTAGAGCAGCTTGTTTTCTTTTCACCTGAATGTGTGCCGCCGTTCATCCACAGCTGGAAGAAACTCACAACTGCTGCTAGTGAGTTGTAGTTACAGAAAAATGTCTTTGAATTATCAGCAGTATTAATGCAGTTTTTCTTTTTTTGCTTTGGTCCCAAATCTGTAGGTCTCTTGAGTGAAGCAACTCTCAGAATAAGCACCATCAAAACCATAAATCACTGAGTCTAATAGCTTTCATTAACAATCACAAACACTTTTGCATCTGTGTGCATGTCGCAGTAATTGGGGCAATTTGTCCCTATCATTTTGGGGACGTAGCGCTGCTGCTCTGCCTTTTTAATTTATAGGACAAACAACTCACAGGCTGTGTGTATAAAAGCAGAGAAGAGGTGCTGTAATTACTGGGAAGTCTATACTGTAATGGCATGAAGATTACATGTCTTCCATGAGACTTTATCTTCATTTCAATATCTAATAACTGTTTTTTTTCTATTATATTTTGTTTGATTTGTCTGAGATATCCTTTCAGAATTGAATTTCAGAATATTTGCATCCATCACGTTTGTCAGTGTTTCCTCCACAGCTCCCTATTGGATAACAGTTTGTGTGTTTGTGTGTTTGTGTCTGCTTGGATCATTACAGCGATTACGGTTACGAGAGACGGACCGATGGCAAGTGCAACCCCGCCTTTTGGTTCCATCCATCAGCCATGTCCAGGAGTTGCACCACGGGGATGACGTTCCTTAACAGCACCGGGTGAGCACACACACATACATACAGAGGAAGGAGAGCAGACAAGAATAAGGCACACACACACACCCACACACACGCACACACAGGCTATGGCACGGTCTTAACAGTGATTTGCAGGCTTTGGATAAAATGTACGGTGCATTTGAGTTGAGTAGCTCAGGGTACGTTAATTAGTTTCTCGGGGACAATGAGGACAGGCTGAGGGAAAATGTGGGCTGAATAATCAAATGTGCTTTTAAGAAAAACAGCCATGAAGTAGTGAGTGTAAGCTAATAATTTAATCTGTCAGAGAAAGAGTATTTTTAAGTCATGTCAAGAATTGGAAAAAGGTATGAACTCTATTTTGATGGATGGAAAACTTATATCTGGTGCTGTTACCGGTGCTCTATTAAGCATGTAATTATGAAGCATAGACATGAAGTTTATGGAAATACACTTTTTCACTGTGTTCAGAACAAATTTACCTTAAAGGACAAGTTTACGATTTTTCAAATGTCTTAAAACAGCAGTCAGGTGTCCATATGAGCAGTATGGTATGGTATAATTATACTGACTATTATAACTTCCCATTCAAATGTGCTTCCAGTAGGGCCACACAGTCACTTTGTGCAAAATTGTATTTAAAAGTAGATGTGAAGCTTATGTGAGTCTTCATCAGTGTGAGTTAGTCATATCAAGTGATATCTGACACATTTAGTCTTTTTAGCATCAAATTCCCTCTTAGTGTTTCCTGTTGAGCTGTGGTGGAAGTATAGTAACAAAAAGAGAGACTTTGGCACTAAAAAGGAGTGCATTATGAAGGGAATGGAAAATTACAGTACGAAACACAGGTTTTAAATGCTCATTTGTGCACCTGACTGTTGTTTTAAGGCTGACATGAAAAACTGTGAACTTGTCCTTTAATCAGCGGGCGCTATCTATTTCAGAAACATTGGCATTCTGTCCACATTTTACATTTCTTGTCAAAGGGCATCCTGTTTATAGTCCTGCTTACTCCCTCTCTCCACAGTTCAGACACTTCACACAAACCTGAGCAAACCTTTCCATTGTTAAGTGTTTGTTCTAACCTGTATGGAGAATCTCTACAAGCTGCCCCATATATAACAAAGCATGGCAGACAGAGTAAACACACAGCTAAGTAACTGAAGTGTAGTTGTGTGGTGGCACAGTTCCACATTTTCTATTTAAAAACAACACAGAGTGAATTTTAACAGGCGTTGTCACACATCCACTTTCATATTTTCCTCTTGTGAGTTCCAGCCATATAGATTATTCTAGTTTTATTTGTCCAGCTTTTGAGATATCCATCTTCAATCCAATTCTTTCTGCCACTTGAGTACAATGTAGAAAGTGCTCGCAGCTTTGACAAATTCCATTCAAATATTTTATCTGCAGTTCTCTCTTTTCAGAAACAAAGGCGTCTTTATTGGCCCTTTAATAAATATTGTATTTGATCCACTTCAGGGTGACAAAGTGCTTGTATTTTAATTCTCAATCATATCTACATAAGCTGTTTTTTTGTGTTTTTTCCACCCTCAGATACAGGAAGGTGGTCTCTAATAACTGTACAGCTGGGGTCAGTATGGAGTATACAGCCAGGAGGCAGCAGTGTCCCATCCAAGCACCTAAAGGTCTCCACCTGGTCACCAGTGAGGGCACCTTAACGGCCACATTAGGCACCAATGTCACCTTCCTAGTTTTCCTGGAAGAGGTAGACTTTTTTTCAGCATTTTCTACATAACTCAATGTTTGGTCATACAGATTTTGCAGAAGCGATGCTTTGAAACACCAGGAGAACACCAGCTTTCTGCTAAAAGCAAAAACATAACTTACAATTTATTCCTCAAAAAACGGTGATGTGCTGTGTTTTATGGTAGTATATAGTATAATGATTTAGGACATAGTGGGAATTTTACACTAGTTAACTAACAGCTTTCATAGCTTTTACTGCTCTTCAAACTCAAAAGTACTTCAAGTGGCTTTAGTGAGTGTAACTGATCAAACCTTTCAAACAAAGTAAAATTAGACATGTCAAGTCTGGTATTTAAAAGTACAAAAAAATAGATAAAATAAATAATATAAGATTAAGACAAATAAAACAAATTGGATAGAAGTCCTTCTAGAGCTGAGGGGATCTTGGAGATAACGTTAGCTTGCTAATTTATGACCTAATTAGCTTTGTAGTAAGGAACAGCTAATAAAGAATATGGTCGTGTGACCTGATAGTTGATAAAATGCAGTTTGATAATGAAGTATTTCACAAAAAACACACATTACAAAACTTTATGCTAATCTCAGACAAAATGTTCGATTAGCTGCTAGGTTAGCATAACCTGACATTTCCCTCTCATTCAAAACTTAATGAATACCAATGAAACACACGTATTTCTCCATGTACAAAAACACAGTAAAATCTACATTTACAGGACTGAACTGGTAGTTAAGTAAGTCGTTTATTAAGCTAGTTACATGGCTAGGTCGTCTTAAACTAAACTACAGTATATTTAAAGTTATGTTACAGTTTGTGATGGCACAGTGACTTCCTGTTTATAATGTATTGCTTTTGATCAGACCGTGCTACAGATGTTCCGGAAATCAGTTTACATGTCACTAAAGTAGCTAAGATTAGGCCGTTTATGTTATAGACTTATAGTACAGTAATGTAATTACCAACATCATCATGTCTATATATGGACTAATCATATGATGGACATGGCCTTGATCATTTTATGACCTCAGTCTTGCCACACTTCACATTAGCTGCTAAGAGACTATTCATGTCACATTGACTAAGCAAGTAGTGTCCATCATTCCTCACTGTGTACGTCCTGAGTGGAGACTGCAGAAGAATTAAAGGTAAATAACTCTGTCCCCGATCACAATGACAGTCTCCAATCCCGCCCCTCTTGCATTATTATGCTTTTATATTATCATCATATCAGTGGTATAAAATGATCTTTAAATGACAATAGTATCATTTATCGCAATCATTTCTGAGACAATATATCGTCCATTAAAAGTAGTTATCATGACAGGTCTAACAATTACGCACTCTTTACAATAAAGCCAGAGAGATATTTTCTGCCCTCACTTTTGCACACAAGAACATTTTCCTGTGATTTTCTAAAGCTTTACAGCCTAGTTGTGTATTCATAGTCCGACAGCGTCTACACAAATCAGACAGCTCAAGACTGCATATTGCCTCCTGCAACATCCTCAAAGAAGGTCTTTACATGCAAATGTAGTAATGAACTTAACAAATAGCAGGTGCAACCTAATTCTAACAATGCACTTTGGCTTATAGTAAATCAACAATATAGCTAGAAGGCCACCTGTGATGTTTGTGCTTGAGATGCAGTAAAATAGAGCAACAAGAGTAACTATTCTTTCTACTATACGCAGCAGTTGGTGAAGCCATATCTAAAGCACAGTGACAACCAAACAACTCTGAGTCTGTTGAGCTCCAGGAAATCATTACTTTTTCCTAGAAGAAAAAAAATACTCTGTCCTTGTAAAGTGCAGCACTACAACAAGTTATTGAAACCTGTGTGACTGCGTGGCTGATAAAGTTCCAAACCTGCAGACTTGTTGAAAGTGTTCGCACCTTGCAGGGCGACGGGGCGAAGACGAGCATCACGCTGGACTTTGGTGACGGCCACGCGTTGACGTATTCCAACGTGAGCTCCATTGAGGACGGGATTAAACATATCTACAAAGCTGTGGGAATCTACCGGGTGACCGCCACCGGGGAGAACAACCTCGGCTCAGAGACCGCCGTGCTCTATCTGCACGTAGCATGTGAGATATTGAAGACTTTTGGGAGATTTTTGTGTATCCAAATGTGTGTGTGTTTATTTTGATAAGACTTTCTCCTATTTTTGTGCTTTTTTTTAATCACATTCAGTGGAATTGCAGTTGTCAGCTTGTACACCCAGTGTGCCACATTTCTGTACTTTATCTCCAAACATGCTCCCCACCCATAACCAAACAAACAAGCCAGATAGAACAAATCCCATTACACTTCCTCTCAAAGTCAGCTTATGCTTCATAGCTGCTCGAACCCAACGAAGCCACTGCCTGCCTCATATGTAACAGCGCTGACCACCCCCGATGTATTCAAGGGTGACAGATGTAACAGAGCTGACTTATTGATCAGGGAGCGCCATTGCCCCCACCAATCTGTCAATCCTATGTGCCAGCCGTACAAATAGAGCCACTGCAGGCTCAGGGGTGCCACGGATGAAAAATAACACACAGATGGCAGTCAGCAGTCCCAGCGCACGAGAGAATTCTGAATAAACTCAATCTCCCTTCCCCAACTATAAACCTACTCCCCCTTTCCTTTTCTCTCACTCTACAAAAGTTGTATCTGCTTGTTTTTTCCCCCGTTTTCTGTTTTTGCTCATCGTGGTGCATCGAGTTCACCTCGTGATATATCTGTGTGCCTGAGTAGGTCAGCTGGAGTATATCCATCTCTCAGCTCCCTTTGTGGCGGTGAGGAATAAGGAAGTGAATCTGACTGCCGTTCTGTGGCCCAGCCAAGTGGGAACGGTCACCTACATCTGGTGGATCGGAAATAACACAGAGGTACTGTGCAAAGACTTTCCTGTTCCTGCCTGAATTTTTACTTGTGTTACACCTTTGCCCACTTGCAATTACTTTTTAGTTTGCTGACTCTCGTGCTCCAAAGATGTGAGATTCATTACTTTGCTGACCTATTTTTTTTGTGTATGGAGGTTGCAAAAATGGTGGCCTTATTAATGAACATTGATAAAAGTTGCAGAGCATGCTGATGTATCAGATACACCAAAAAGTGTAATTACTGATATCCACTGAAGTGTATCCATCATTTATTCTTACCCTGAACTCCTCTGACTAAGATCTAAAGCAGCCATGCAAGTACTTTAAGGTTAATGTGCCCAAATTATAAGATATGTGTGAAACTGGATCGATTGATTGATTTTATTGGTGGATTATCAGACACAGTGATAAAAGAATCCAAGAGAGAATATGTAAAAGTGAAAAAATGTTTATTTCCAATATGGTTCCAAAAGGTTAGACAACAAAGACAACACAAAGAAGCGTTCAGCATTAAAAAAACAAAACACAATCCTAAAAGCCAAAAGCCAAATAACACACTGACTCAATTTTCAATAAAAATAACAATTAATAATGTCACATCAAGAAGACAATGACAACCAAAACAATCAGTTTCAATGCATACACTGTAGATATTTTACCCTATCCCATAAAACAGTCCTTACCTGACTTGTGTAAGCATCTTTCATATTAAAAGACGTAAAGTGTGGCGGAAGGCTGTTCCACTACATGACACTAGTATAAAAAAACCAACATATTTTTATTTTTTATGTGATTTACTTTTTTATTCAAACATCTTAAAAATTAACAAAATAAAATACATACGCAGCGAAACAAGCGAAAACTGAAGTATGGACTATTGCTATCTAAGAAGGTGAGTAGCATTTGTTTTAGCTTAATCAAAATAGGAAATCAATCAAAATCAATGCCCATGTTATTTGGAAAATATAATCAATAGCCTATATATATCCTATAAAAGCCTAACTACAGCACCATTCACTTATTACTTTCTACATTATAAAGGTGCCTTTGAAACAACCCCAAAGCCAATGTAAATATAGAAAAACAGAGGTTGTGCTTTAACAGGCACTGAGGATTTGGGAACGCGCTAAGATAGAAAAAAAAGCAGCATAGTGTAGTTTTAGCTCAAAAAGAGCCCTGGAGTCACGCTTGCATTAGCTGCTGGGCATAAGCTGCAACATTTATGCTTCACAGTCAGCGGTGCATTAATCAGCTGTTTGGCTACAAGCAGACTACAAGATTTGAAATTCACGCTGCTCACATTCTTTTTTTAGAGTTCCCCCTCCAACAGAAGAATCCACTAAATGTCTACTAAATTTAGCTCCCTGTAACCTTTACTGCTAAAAATAGACAGTGAATAAATGGTCAGTCCCTTGACCTTAAGTGTCTCTTTGCCGAATTTATATCAAGCTCATTCGCAGCGTGCGAGCCAATCTGAAAAATGTCAAAGCAAGTAAGTAAGTGTTACAGGGATAAAGGCTGATTGAATTAGAAACTGCTACCTCTAAAATGCTTGTGGAGTTTTAGATAGAAGAGGCTGTAAAAGAAGATAAAAAAAATAACAACCTCCATCTCTCAGGACCAGCAAATGCACTGTATGTAGAAATGCTCCACTTTCACTCTCTGTCTTCATAATTGTACTTGTGTAAATGTGTTTGTTCAGCACCAACAGGGGCCTTTCCACAAGGACAGCCAGTTATGTCAGTTGGTAATAAAGCGTGGCAGTATTAGCATCTCATAGCTATTTGAAGAACAAATGGAGATGTGAGTAATGACAGGAAGGAGCTGCTAGTGTCACATGGGGAACTCTCTAAGGACCCTCGATACTGTATGCAGCACAGCGTAGATTGCTGCAAATCTCTCTGTGTATGTTCGTGTGTGTGTGTGTGTGTGTGTGTGTGTGTGTGTGTGTGTGTGTGTGTGTGTGTGTGTGTTTGTGAGTGCGCCAGCAGGCTGACACCTCTGTAGTGTAAATAACAGCAGTGTGAGATGTTAACCAGCTGTTGATAAGGGTCTCTCGTGGGAGCTGCCAGACTCTGACTCTCTCCTTCTCCCTCCTCCCTCCTTCCCTCGTCCTCCTCCTTTTCTTTCTCTCACCCCCCCCACCTCTTCCCCTCCAGCAGCCAGTAATCACCCTAGAGGGAAGTGTGGCATGCACGTTCTCCCGGGAAGGCATCAATACAGTCACTCTGCAGGTGTCCGCAGGGAATACTATTCTGCAGGATAGAAAAGACATTGCTGTCCATGGTGAGCTGACCCTGCGACTCTCTCTCTCCTCTGGGATTCTGTTGCTCTGTAAACACACTGACAACAGAGCAACATGTGTCAGCACAGTCTACTATAGAAGTTACAGATGGTCTGAATCATTATTCAAGGATAATTACAATCTAGTTCTTATTTTTAATAGTTTTTACCATCATACCGATCAGTAATGATAATGTTAAACTCCTCATGATGAAGTCTCTCCAAAAAGACAAGAAACATGAACAGTCAGACAATCAAATTGAAATTTTAAAGAGGAATCAAGGTACATTGTAAAAATGTCCATCACAGTTTACAGCCTGTCATGATAACTTAACAATGATTTTGTTGGACGATATATTGTCTCAGAAATTATCGCGATAATCAATGTTATTGTCATTTGAAGATAATTTTATACCACTGATATAATGATAATATAAATTGTCTTGTTGCTATATTTTACTGCAATTTCATGCACAAAAAGAAATGGTGGCCTTCTGGCTATACTGTTGTTACCTTGAGCCAGAGCCAATGCAGAGTGCATTGTTAGAATTTGGTTGCACCTGCAATTTATTAAATACATTACATAGTTTGCTTGTCTTTCTCATGTTCTTAGGATCAAAGTAGTGATTTACTAAGTGATGTTGCACTATCACAACTCAAGAAAAAGTATCTTGCCTAGGCCTGTCATGACAACTTTTGTTGGATGATATATTGTCTCAGAAATAATCATGATAAATTATATTATTGTCATTTGGAGATAATTGAATACCACTGATATAATGATAATATAATAGTATAGTAAAGCAAAAGGGATTGGGGGTGATTATGATTGGGGACAGAGTTATTTACCTTTAATTCTTCTGCAGTCTCCATTCAGGACGTACACAGTGAGGAATGGAGGACACTACTTGCTTAGCCAGTGTGACATGAATAGACCCTTAGCTGCTAATGTGAAGTGTGGCAATATTGACATCATGAAATAATCAAGGTCATGTCCATGTATCATACAATAAGTCCATACATAGACATGATGATGTTGATAATTACGTTATTGTACGATAAGTTGATAATTATTGTGACAGGCTTAAGACTGACTCCCTGGTTCAACTTTGACCCCCTGTACTTCTTTTTGTATTATTCAAGATTCTTGTAACCACAGTTACAGCTCAGCATGTTGAAGCACCTGCGGCTCTACATCACCATCAGGCCTCTGTGGTCCTCTGATCAAGGTTTAATGGCCGTTCTTTGCTCCAGGGCTCAAAACTCCAGCAGATTACTGTCATTTTTGAAATTGTGCATCGTAAACTTTGGAACTCACTCCCTTTGGGCTCAATATCTGCAGGCATCTTTAAAAGAACATCCCAATGCCTACCTGTTGAGAATAAGAATACTTTGCTTAGTTTTTTTATTACTACTGCTTTGAAATGCACTGATCCAACAATAATTAGGGTAACATTTTCTTTTTTAACCACTCCTCTGAGCACTCATAAGTGGAGGCTGGTGTATAAATAGATGATAAACAATTCAGTAAAACACAATAATAATGTAATGTAATAAAATGTAATACTTTAAAATAGGAGTAGTTACAATTGCTGGCAAATAAACACTTAAAATCCCCTTATATTTGCTTCTAACTAGATTAAAATGTGTTATAAACACTTACATTAAATGTCTATATAATCCTTATTAATTCTAAAATAATTGAAGTTAATGATTTCTTTGATTCTATCAGATACTTAAATTCAGTCACAGTGGACCACTGACTGAGCTGTTAAGCCACAGCAATCCCTGGTACATAATGTTCCCATTTATCACTATATGGCAGATATTGAATTGGATTGGTATCAGTTTATTTTGTGTATTTTGTCTTTTTTTTCCTGATTGATCGGAGCACTTTGTTACATCTACTCTTGCATCACTTCGACTAAACTGTTGGTTTGGATCGTCTGACTGCTCGTGTTTCATGTATGAACTACATTGTATCAGTATCACAGTGTTCTCACATCTCAGCAATTACTTTTGTGAGATATGATACTTGTGACTGCTAAAAATAAGAGTCCCCAGTTGAAATAAACCTGAATTATCCTTCAAAGATGATGCTATCAGACGAAGTATAATTTGGTCCACAGGATCTGAATCAAAGGATGAACTCTGTGTTTAATGACAGATGAAAAGTATAAAACAACAATTTTGTCCTTGCAGAATATTTTCGTTCTCATCTGCTCGCTTTTTCATCAAACCTGGACGATCACAACCCCGATGTTCCAGAATGGAGACAGGACGTGAGCCGAGTCATCAGAAACTCTCTGATCCAGGTAAAACTGTCTCTGGTCTTTACCATGGAAACCATCGCTTTTTACTCTGGTAAATGCTGTCAGTACTTGACTGGAATGCTGACGGTCTATGAGTGTAGCATGACCTCCCCAAGGCTTTGAGACATGAATCTGACTTTTATGATGATAAATGACAAGGCAGAAGGGAGAAGAGGGGGAAACATATAGTTCAAGTGAGTTCACGGCCATACTGTAATGAGGCTGTGGACGTTGGAGTGTACAGCAGAATAAATGTCAGTATGTGGCCTGACCTGAAGGGATGCTTTGGGGATGAGTGCTTTGCAAGCCGTCAAGTGTAAGACATGATAGAAACCTGCACAAGACATATCAGGTGTAGATTTAACATCATTAGCTCCTGGTTTGTAACATTCGTACTTTTCTGATTCCAGGGAAAAAGCAATTCGGTCCACGCTTCATCTTTTCACACTTTTTGATCTCACAAAATCAAAATTGATGCCAAAAATACACCCGGCTCTTCAGTCTTCAGTGAACATGTCTGTTTTGTTATTTGTTATTGACATCATTTTTTCATGACAACCACAGCCTGAAAGGCAGAACACACACACACGCAAAAAAAAAAAAAAATGTTCCGATGAAAATATGACATGATAACTTTAAACATTCACATTCACAACATTCACTGTGGCAAATTCACACAAGAGCTAGAAGAAGACCCAGAGGCTCCTGAAGGAATCAGTAAAACATTCAGTAAATCATCATCGTCTTTGTTGTATATTGGGCGGTGTGGGGCAGGATATTGTTTGTACTCTAGTGTCTGAATAAATTATGATATGATTGGCACAGACACCCTCACCTATATATAACTATAGCACAACTCTCCCTAACCCAACCACTCACTCATAGTCACTTTGTATCTCTTTTTTTTGCTGTGGTCTGATTCAGTGGATGAGCTGATAAACTCTTTGGGCTGATTTCCCAGACAGTACAAGACTAGACTTTTGTGTTTTTCTCTTGTTTTTTTCAAACAGAAAAAAAATCAAGTAAATAAAATGCATAATCACTAAAAACCATGAAGGAACATTCACTCTGCTTATTGGTCAGTTGTGTGTAAGGCAAGAAACACAGGAGTAAAATCCTGAAGAAGGTTCCATGTGTCAAATCTCAAGAAGGCAACGTACTTAGTTTGGTAGTCCAGGTCAGACCTCGATTGGCAGCAGCTTGTAGCTGTTGACTTCACTGATCCGATTCCTAGTATTCAACATACACATGGCTATAAGAGGTGTTATATCTGGGTCTGATCAAAATCAGATCATGTTCCCACCACAAATTATCATTCATTTGTGACTAGACCAAGAACACTTCCTCTAAAGGGTCCTGGGGTTTTGATTTGGACGATTGCTGTGTTCAGATCTGCCCAAAGGAACCAAACCGAAGAGAGAAAGAGAACTAGTGTCTGATTCAACTGGATTATGCAACACAGGTTTAAAAATGCACTAAGTGGCATTTTGCAGGTTAAGCATAACTTTGCATAACACTTACATAACACCTTATCTTGTGTCTTTTTCTCTTTTTCCCCACCAGGCTACTGGCGTCAGAGAGGATCAGCTTCTGGTCACCGTCCTCCCAGGGTTACCAACAACAGCAGAGTTTTTCCTTCTGCCTGACAAACTGTTGACGGAAGGGAAACCAGAAAAAAGCTCAGCTCATTTAGATCAGGTGAGAGCACTGCAGGCAATATCTACTGCTCTGTCTGCCTCCATGTTGCCTATCTCCAACCGTATACAGTGTTTGTGTGGGCGGATTTCACCTTGTTATGCTCGCTCTAATTCCACCATGCAAGTTTGAGACATTGCTTCCTTTTCACTGTTGTGTAAGTCATGGAGGATCCGTTATTTCCTGCAGCAACCTGTCAAGTAATTGCTCCCTGAAAAAAAAAAAAAAAAACCTCAAACATGAGTTTCCACCTTCCTCCAGCAGATGTCAGTATTGGTCTACTGGAGCATGTTACACATTTTTACAGTCTAATTCTAGAACACGCCTGAGGAATCTCTGCAATAGACTCATCAATAAGCTTGACAAGTATTAACAAATTATCAGGGGGAATGACTTTTAAACTCCTTCAAGTCACATCCTGTGGGTGTCGAGGTGGAAGGGGGGGCGGGGGCAGAGTCTCAACGGAGTCTGAAAAGGCAGACAATGAAATTGTCGTGGTTGATCAGTTCACTAAATCACTGGTGTATCAAGATGGACCGAATTAGCTCTGAGTCTCACGTAACAGATAATGACTGATAATAATGTTAGATCGGCTCACCGTGGGAAGAATTCCACAGGCGTGTGCGGAGAGGGAAACTGGGAAGGAAATCAATTTGATTTTCCTCTTCCCTCCCCGCTCACACCTGGTTGATCGCCTGAAAAGATCCTCTCCTCTGCAAGCCAGCAATAAATCTTCATTCAAGGCTGGCATCTTAAAAGTGTAGAGCGCGCTCTGCTTATTAGAATGTATAATAGATTTACTGACCCTGGTATACAGTGGGAAAAAGTAATTAGTCATAGCATAGTCTAAATTTAAACTGTAAAGAAATATAAAAGGGGGGCGAAGGACTACAGAAATTACTCATATCACAATTAATTTGGCAAATGAGGCAGATAAGATAAATGACGCCTCAGCAGAGGAAAGAATGGGATCAGCAGTAAGAAAATTGAGGATTTTGTTTAGTTAATGTGTCTTCTCTATACACCTCCATACATGCTTGTTTCGTGAGTGCAGATTAAATAGAGAAAAACAGATTTATTTATTTTTTATTTTAAAAGAGGCACATTTTATTTTCAGATTGTATAAAAGGATCCAAGCAACAGGATAGAGATTTATAATTGCTCGAATGAAAGAATCTATAGGGGGAAATAGATTAGAAAGGAGGTAAAATTGGAGTCTGGCTTTCTATAGTTTACCTTCAGGTCAAAGTAATCTGCCTGATTTATATCAAAGTTAGATGTTCCCAGTGCAGAATGTTACTTGCCAGTCTGGCAGGCAGAGATCAAGTGAGGTAAGGCAAGGTTTATTCGTATAGCACATTTCAGCATCAAGACAATTCAAAGTGCTTTATATAAAACATAAAAGGCATCAAGACAAAATGTAAAAGCAACATAAGGCAATATAAAAAGACATTTAAGTACAATTAAAAAGAGTTAATTGAGAATAAAAAATAGGCTAAAATAGAATAAGACATAAGTAAAAGTCAAAATGCAGTGTATGATATCAATCAGGCGATGGAAAACAGAAAAGTGTTCATTCTTGATTAAAGGAACTAAGAGTTACAGTAGACCTGAAGATATATGGTGCTTAAAAACTGAACATGTTTAGTTTTGAGTCTTGAAACAGAAAGCAGACCTTTCCCAGATGACTTGAGAGGTCTGGATAGTTCATAATGTAGCAGCAGAGCAGAAATGATTCAGTGCTTTATGAACCAACAGCAGTATTTTAAAGTCAATTACTTGACAGACAGGAAGCCAGTGTAAAGATCTGAGAACTGGAGTGATGTTATCCATTTTCTTGGTCTTACTGAGGACTACTGAATCAGCTGCATCTGATCTGAGAGACATGTAAAGACATTGTTACAGTAGACGAGACAACTGAAGATAAATGCAAGTATTTCCAAATCCTGCTGAGACATAAATCCTTTAATTCTTCATCAAATATTTACTTGATAGTAGGTTGACTTATAATTGTATTAATGTGACTGTTGAAAATCTTGTATTAGTCCATGACTACACCAAGCTTGGTTTGTGGTTTTTAACATGATGGATTGAAGCTGGGCACTGACTTTTAATCGTTCCTCCTTGGCTCCTAAAACTATTACTTCTGTTTTATATTTATTTAACTGAAGAAAATTCTGGCATATCCAATCAATCCAATCCAAGCTTTTTCAATGATTGGTGTGGGCCTATAATTGTTCTTTAGTGAAGTGTGTAGATAGTTCTTTCTGAGTGGATAGATGACGGCAGTTTTCAGGGCTTGTGGAAAGAAATCTGAGACATGTTGACAATTTTTATATCTGAGGTCATGCAATTAGAAACATTTTTGAAAAAGCTTGTTGGAAGAATATCAAAGCAGCAGGAGAATGATTTCTCCATGGAAACATTTTCTTACCACCTCCCTTTGCCTTACTGGGTGTAATGACATCAACAATGTTTGAAATAATCTACAAGCTTATTGACTTGACTCTTGAGACCCAAGAGAGGGTAGGTATGGAAGAGAAAGCCTGAATAACTATTTTATTGGTGTTTTCAGTGCAGTGATCAGAGTTTCCCATATTAAGATTAAGACACACCCAGGTAGATAAGATTGTCATAGGGGCTTCTTTGTGTGCAGCTGCCTAGGTACTGTTTACCGATAGCATAAAATACTAAAATGAATGAATATGGAGGTAAATAATAAATAACAGAGAGAAACAATAAACACAGTAATAATAAAAGAATTGGGGCACAATAGGAGATGATGTCAAGGTGTGAAATTCAACTCAAATTGAATGCAAACTAGAAAATGTGGGTCTTCAACTGCAACTTAAACATTTCAAGGGTCTGTTTAGGACAGCCACTGCAAGTCATGGTTGCCTTTCTTTTAAATCCTGGATCTCGGAACACCCAAAAACATCTTGTTGGTCGACCTCAGTGCTCTAACTGCAGTATTATGGTACAAGATTCCATCTAGGTAAGGAGGTACCAGTCCATTTAATACCTTAAAAAGAAGCAATTCAATCTTAAAAAGTCCTGAAATAATTACGCTGAAAATTACACTAATTGTTAATAAAAGATCAATTGTAAGAAGCTAAAAGGCCAAGACTACCATCAGAGTCATCCGGTCGGTCAAGTCATCCAAACATCACAATCTCTGTCTTAGTTTGTGTAACTTTTAAGCAATTCGGCAAAGGCTGTATTTAATCTTTACTTTTTTTTATAAGCAGATACATGTGTATACAGTATCATCAGCAAAATAATAAAAAGGAGTAATAGGTTTCTTAAAAATGGACCCCGGGGGCAGCCTTGAGGGACCTCACAAGTAAGTGGGACTGCAGTCCAAGAATGCTCACCTAGGAGACCCAAGAAACTCCTGTCAGGTATGACTGAAACCATTTGAGGACATTACCTTTGGTGCCTTTGCACTGTTCAAGACATCATAAAATAATTCTATGATCCACAGTGTCAAAGGCAAGAATCAGGTCACCAGAACAGCAGAGTTCCCTAAATCAATAGTTCAAAGGGTTAAAACCTCTTGAATTAACTCTTTCAATAATGTGGCTTGGTTAAAAACCAGACTGAAACTTTTCATGAATGCCAAGATGTTCACAATTGAACTCAGACAGTTAAGTATTAAAAACTCATTTTAGTAGACGAGAGGGAATACTGTCTAGGGGGCAATTTGTAGGCTGCAGATGATTAATTACTCTGATAATAAGGACAATGATACAAGAAACTGATTGAAGACAGCTGTACACATAGGAGGAACAGAAGGGTCTAGGACAAAGTAAGTGGGTGAAAAACTAAGAGCAGAAATCTTGTCAGTAAGAAATAGAAGAAAGTTTTAACAGAGTGTAGGTGTTAGCACAATATGAGCTGAATCACAAGGATTTATAAGAGTGTTCAAAACATTGAAAAGAACCTGAGGTCTATGACTGTTAGACAAGGTTGTATATGAACTATGTTTTAAGCAGATTTAACAGTTCTGTGGTATTTTGATAAACAATCTCATAAAAATCCTAAGGAATTCCCAAGGAGACTTGGAGCTTGGACCAACAATAACTACAGTTAGTCAATACAGATTGCAGACAGCATATTAGCAAAGTCATCATAACAGTTTGCACAGCATTTAGATTTAGGTTTATAGATAGAAATAGAACTTGAGAAGAGGAATTCAACTAAAGAGCCATATATACAAAAGAAGCAAAATTTGCATTGGAGCGAATCATTTAACAAAATGATAACTAAACCTCCTTTCTTAGCTTCACTGATAAAGAAGATGAAGATGGGAGGGGTTGACTTGATAAGAACAGTTGCATAGTTATCTTGGTCTAACCAATTTTCAGTTAATCTAAAATTAAGATTGTGCTTGATGATAAAATCATGATTAAAGATGTTTTTTCTGCCAAAGATCTGACTTTTAATAACACTAAATTTAGAAAAGCATTAGCTTCCTACATTTTTGCGACAGGCTGTGGCTGATGAGGAATGGATACTAAATTTGATAAATTTGCAGAAACGGTTTAGTATTTCCTGTTTTCAGCAGACTGACCATTCTTTTTCATTACCTATCAAGACAGGAATTGAGAAAGCTACTGGCGCAAGCTTTCTGTGCTTTTTACATAAAATAACTGGCTGTGCTTTCAGGCTAGGGAGACAGAGGATGATTGTAATACTGACATGGTGAGGAGGGGAGGGATTGGGCGCCGTAACTGTGACAAATGTGTCAAAACTGGCAGAGGACTTATAGCCGATGTTGGAGGTGGTCGCCAAGTGAGGTTTTTTGGAGAGAAAACCGGAGTAAGGTGGAGGGGGGTGGGGGGGGGCAATGACCAGCTGTCATTGGGTCAGTGAGGGTGGTCCAGATGGGGCTTGGGGAGGTGATAAAGGTGAATCCTAACAAGTGGCTGTTGAGGCCCAGTTGTCAGCTTTCCCTGTAGCCTTTTAAACTCTTGATTTACTCTAAGTCTTTATCCTGCTGTATGAAGATGCAATGTTATCCAAGTTATCAGAAAGAGGTCCTGCAAAGGTGGAGCGAATCTGTTCTCCAGTTGGTTGTTGGGGGGGGGGGGGTTGTTGATAGGTTTCCTTTTCACAGGTGTGTCCTAATAAGAACAGGGGTTGAAGAAGTGCTCTGCCTGAATGATAATGCAGGCCAGCCAGTCACATCACAAATCTCTAGGTGCTGGGCTCTGCCTGTTACTCATCCTCCCATTTCCCAGGGAAATGATTTGCTCTTAGGCTTTGCTCCAAGGGAGTTCCAGGAAGGATTACAAGTTGTAGATTTATTACCCGGTACACAGCCCTCCTGTTTTGAGGTAGTCTTGTGCTAATTATTCATGTGTAAGTATGCTCTTGTCCACTGCTTTGAAGACTGTGTTCTTCCCTCATAGTCCATTCACTTCCATGTTCGGTTCTAACTGGTGGATTTTAGTTCCCAGCACTGCAGTTTTCTGTAGAAGTTTGTGGAAGTTGTCCGTGAAGAAGGAGGGTGTCATGCTGCTTTAACTAGGTACCGCATTTCTAGTCACTACAACACATGCTTGCGCTGTTGGTTGGTTGCACTCACGTAGTAGTGAGGAGGTCATAAAAGGTTTCAAAGTATGGCAATAGTCTCTAAATAAATTACAGTCCAGAGGCAGCATTGTATGCATTATGCATCACGGTGGAAAGGTCCTGCAGACCAAGAGTATTACATAAACAGAGAAAGTCAGATGGGTTTGTTGATGGAGGCACTGAGTTTTCTTTGGGTCATGGGCGCCTACAAATAATGCAACTCAATACGTGTAATAAACACCACATCTTTATAAGGTTTGGTTTGAAACTGCACCATTTGTCCACATAACCACTAAAACTCTTTTAGTGCCTTTCAGCTCATTGTATTGGGATTTTGTCCCACAAACTCAGGTCTTCTCAACTTTGTTAAAGCTGCAGTGTGTAGGTAACAAGTTCTCAAAATCTACTGCGACCTGCCCAGCCACTAATGATTTGTAGACAAAGTTAGTGACTAGCTGGTAAACATAAAGAAGCAAACATATAGCAGGTAAAGTGACAGATATTTTTTAAGGAGACCAAACCATAGCTACAAGGAAAGATAATATTCGACTTACATTTGTTGTTAGGTGGTCAGAAACATGACTGCTAAAAGAATGCTAATATTTCTCTTTGGCTGCTGGATGTGTCACTAGACCGAACTATTTGCCAACACATTTGCCATAGCATCTCTATAAAGGTAATAATATGCCAGTGTCTGCTTGTTATGCTGCCCCCAAGTGGGCAAAACACAATTAACACAGCTTTAATCTGACTCAGTTCTGTAGCTCAGTGGTTCCTGACCGGTTTTGGGTTGTGATCCCCTATAATGTCCACTTTCCATCCTCCAATGGTTGTATATGACTGTGAGTTCTTGTAAGTTCTACAGTGGAGCAATTTTTCAGAACTAAGAGTGAAAGTCTGATCTAGTCAATTTAATTTCCTAACTGCTGAGATCTATCTCGTGACTCCTTGGGGAGGTCTGGATGACCAACTTGGGAACCAAGTTCTTGTAATTTGCCCACCCTTTATATTCTGGCAATCATTTACAAACTGACAAAGCAGGCATTTCAACAAGAACAACCTCAGAAGTGCTGTCAAGGGCAAGTGATATTTGGACTAAATTATTTTTCAGTGTGACATTAGAAAAATGGATGAATCCATGCAAAGATTGATCAGAGCGACAAACAAATGTGCTCTGAAATGTCAGAACAGTTAATAAATGAGTCAAAAGCAAAGACCGATGAGACTGAGATTTGATGATCTTGACAGTGACCTTTCTCAAGAGTTACATTAAGTTTCTTTGTACAAATTGAAGTTATGTTGAACTTGTGTCTCCCTCTGTATCCGACAGCTCTCTGAGGTTTTGCTCATCGCCTTGAATCAAAACCTTGTCCAGTTCACATTGCGGCCAGGGGTCCAAGTCACAGTCTACGCAGCACACCTATCAGCAGGTAAACATACATAGCCATGTTTAGAGCTGCCCAGGAGGGTCTTTGTACTTCCTGTAGTATGTGGGACAGAACTTAAAAGCATGTGGAAAGTTACAAGACTATCAGGAGACCTAGATACAGTGGACAGCGAGGTATATTTAATATTTTTGCTGCCCCCGTCAACTAATAACCCCAACCCTGTGTTTGATTGGCTCCCACCATGTAGCTACACAGAGACATTCAGAGAGTGAGCATCGTTACAAGTATGTGTGCCTCTTCCTATTGGGGATGCTGCTACTGTCCTAATGGGGCTTATAAGATAAAGAGTAAGAGAAGTCAATACTACTGTATATTAAAAAAATACACGATTTACATAGGTGTCATTTATCCTTTTCACTCCTCATTGCATGATTCAGCTGGAAATACAGGTCTTGTTAGTTGTTGTGGTGTTTACTATGTGTGCTTCCTTTCTCTCTGTCTCTGCAGCGCCCCTTGTGGACACCAGTGAGAACCACAGTGGCTCTGCCATGCTAATGCTGCTATCAGTAGTGGTTGTGGGTTTAGCTGTATTTGTCATCTACAAATTCAAGAGGTAAAGTGTTCATGAAATGTCATGTCTATAAAGTCGTCACATTGTGCATCAAGGGAGGTGAGGAAAGGTGTCTGAGCATGCCGGGGAGGGTCCTGACAGCTTAGTAAACAAAAGCGGCCTGCGAGGCTACAGAGAAGGTTGATAGCTGCCTGTCAAACGTCTACGGTAGCATACTCCGCCGTACTTCAGCAGAGAATTGGCTTTTTCCTCACACATCTCCAGCGATCCTGTGGAAATTCTTTTGTCAGGTCAATCTTTGCAAAAGAAATGTCAGTCAGCCTTCAGTCGTTATCAATATTAAGCCCTTTGAACGTCGGTAGTTGACCTTTCTGAAATGTTAAATTATGTCTCCTTGCCAAGGTGCAGTTTCAAGGGAAAAGGGCACGAAGGGTCACGAAGATTTACAGACAAAGAGAAAGAGAATGAAACTTAAGATTTACAGACAAAGAGAAAGAGAATGAAACTTCAGATTTACAGACTTTATCCAGTAGTTGTAGAAATGGTGAGAAGAGTAAAAGAAATAGGTGCAATGAAACTAAGTAATCAAGCAATGTTGTCTGATTGTAGATGGAGATAATGATATGGTTCTACATACAGTAGCATGCCAATCAACTGGCTGTACCCTTGCTCGCTTTATTTCGGTTAGGCTGTTCTCTTTATCCCTTTGCCTCACTGTAAATCTTTCCTCAAGGAAGATCCCAGGCCTCAACGTCTATGCGCAGATGCAGAACGAAAAAGAACAAGAAATGATGAGTCCAGCTAATCCAACAGAGGCCGCGCCCAGCTCACAGCGGGACTTGGTGCCTTCTTTGGAGATTCTGGACACAGAGTTCAACTCACGGCCCATCGGTAAACATCCAATCCGGTTTGACTTTTGTCAGCGTGTGGCATTTATTTTATTGTCATCCTCCATTGCATACTACATTTCATTCCATTGTGATCATGTGCTCATTGTTTCACGAGACTCATCCTGTGCTTTTTGTTGTGTGTTTCTCAGAAGTGAAATGGTCCGGTCAAGATGTGAAAGAAAACACTAAAGCACAATGAGTATGATGAACAGTACAGTTGCTTCTCAGAACAATTAACCAGTTGTTAAACCCTGTTGCTTTTTTATTGAAAATGCAGAGAGGTGACAAATGAGAGGAAAAGCCCAAATCTGTTAGATGGAGATCTGGTGACTGTGACAGCCACAGCATATGTTTTACATCATTCTCATATTCATTCAACCATGCAGTGAGTGCTCATTAACTGTATAAAAGCATCTGCTTTTGATATGTTTGTCTGCTCATTTAATCAGGCATGTCCTTTAATTTGTCACCCATCTGACATTATATTTGATTGTGATGGCCTAATATAACATCAGTTGTTGTCTAACATACATGAAGAAGGAGTCTTTATGTTATCTTGGTTTCCATTGTGTATGTTTGGTTTCGTGTTTGTTTTTCTGCGTTATGTAAGTGTGTGATTTTCAGTTTGCTCTGTTTCTCTTGTGCGTGTTCATCCTCACACCTGCCCTGCGTCAGGTTCATTAGCCCTGCCTTGCCCTTAGCGGCTGTATCCGAAATCACATTTGTGTCTGAATGCTGAGTGTGTAAATATCTCCGCCATATAGAGCCCTCAAATATTCCACCATGGAATGAAGAAAGTAGCATCCATGGCATGTTCACTACTTTCTACTAACAATCTCACAATGCAATGTGCCACATTTAAAACATGTGAAAGCTACCATCATGTGATTCTACAGCAGATGGTGACAACACAAAATCATGTCAATTAGTTGGTGTCTGAAATATGATTTGTTGCTTATTACTGAATCAACTATTTAGTGTCTTTTATATATAGGGAGTAGTGAATGAGTGAATAAGGTAGTGATTTCAGACACAGCCTGTCTTTCCCCAGCCTTCACAGCTGTCACGTATCAGTCTTGTTAGCCCAGCCCTGTATTCAGTGTCCTCCCAGCCAATCAACTCCCAGCCTTGTACATGTACTGTCTAGTCACCTCTTCCCCATTCCCTCATCAGTTCCATTAGTATTTAAGTCTGTACTGTCTTTGTTGGATCATTTGTCTAGTTTTGACATTCTCTGTCAACTCTTGTCTAGTTTTTGTCAGTTTTTCTTCAAGTCTGTTCAGTTCAGCTCTGTACTTTTGGAAAAAAGGAAAAAAGCCTTTGCCCTGACTTTGGTCTGCATTTGGGTCCACCTGCTCCACTCACTCCCTCACATGACACTTTGTCATGGATAGAGAAACTGTGGGAGTTTAGGGATTAATACTGCTACCTGTTGAATGTTAACACAACCACATTAATGCATACAGTCTATTTTAAAGAAAAGATACAACACCACTTATTACAAAGTTCAAAGTTAAATAACGCTTCCTTAATTGAATATACTCTGCCAGGACAGCCTTTTGGTCTGGTATGACCATTAAACTATGGTGGGAAATGTTCACAAAGTTCAGGTAGATTTTGCTATGTAACTGACATTACTGAATAATCTCACTGATTCTAAGTATTTACCATTGTCTTGTATGTGTCACTTGTTGCCAACATTTCTAATTTAATAGCTGTTTTTCTGTTTTCATGCATCCTTTCTAATCCAACTCAAAATGTATTCTATATTATTTATGTTGTCTGACAACATAAATAATAAAAGTTTGATGGCTGTTAAATAAACAACTTTTAGGTTGACTTATTTGTACAAAATAAGCTTTAAAGCTGCACTAAGCAGTATTTTACACTGTTAACAGGTACTAAAATCACTCTGTAATGTGAAAGTTGTTGCTTGTAGTAACAAATCCAAACAAACATTTTACTCAACTCTGTTCTCCCCAACTAGAGAGAGCAGAGGTTGTTAGTGTCTTTTAGCTCATTGTTTTGGTTTCTTAGCCCCCACATTCCAAATGTATTGGTTTTCTAACTGCAGCAAGCATTTGTTTTCAGGACCTGAAATCTATTTAATTCCTTTTGTGCTACCAGGCCAGTACCAAACTGCTAACATAAATGTTAGCAACAAGCTGATGCTGCAGTAGTTTATGCAGCTTTAAAGTATCTGCAATGCGACCAGCTGAATGTTCTAGATCTGCATTATCCTTCAGTATAAAATATCCTCTGATACCTGTTTCTTTCCTTGTCTTCTTCCAGGATGTATGAAACCTCATGTACATGTGAAATTCTCCACAGAACTCCCCACATACATCGTCTGAACGCTGGACTGGATTACCACTACAGCTGCGTCATGGATATTTTTTACCATTTGGGACACAATGGTTTTGAGCTTTATACCTGTGCATGTTGGACCCTGCTGACACATACTGTGCTCTGTTTAAAACCAGAAGAAACTGTGTACAGGTTTTTAATTTTTCTTTTTAACATTATGTCTGATTCTATTAAACATTTTAAAGATTCCATCTATTTATACAAATCAAGATACATAATCCAGAGGGAACGCCAGCATGAACTAGAGGGGGGAAAAAATATAATAAGCAACAATGTTTTTGGTTTTGCTTACATATCTGAGATTGGTTTGCTGTTCTATGAAGCTAACAGCAGTAGTGTATTATTTATTCATATGAATATACTTTTATGAAGTATGTTATTAAAGTGAATTACACATTTATTTTGTAAATCATGAATGTCTATGTTAGAAATTTGTGTATTTTAATAACAAATGTCTTACTAAACAGAAATGCTGTTATAAAATATGAATAGGGTACTTCAAAGCTTTTGGTCCATTGTCTCTTGGAAAGCTGATTTATGGCACAATACACATTTTCTACTGAAATACTTCTTTTGTTTCCCCAATTTTAATTTATTATTAACAACAATACAGGGTTTGTTTTTCTGGATTCATTTAAGTTTTTGCTGTTAATCTAATGCTTCTGGTACTATTTATGATACACACCAGTTTGTAAAATGTTTTGTGCTTCAAAATAAGAGACCACTTGACGGTTAAAGTGCTACACTGCACCTTCCGACTGAAAGTGATCCCCAAATATCACCAGGCATTACTCATTTTTAGTAATAGAAAACGAATAGAAGAAGAAATATAGGGGGGGAGGGGGTCTATCCCACAATGAATAGGATTCCAAATTGGCCCTCAGCTACATGCGGATCCTAGCCAACATCCCCTACTGGGGGCAGAGTACAATTTATCAAGGCTCAGATTTAAGGTGGCAGTCGAAATGAGATACAACTACTTTGCAGGAGAATCCAAAGAGCATGGCAGCAAGAAAGAAAGAGAGAGAGGGGTTAAGAGAGATGGAAGAGTGCTTTTCGGGGACGTGACACATTAAGAACATTCTATTGGACAGAATAAGAAGAGGTTGACTTCTTGAATACTTAATGTGGCCAGTCATGCTCAAGGCCGGCTAAGGTTGGTGACACATTTAGGCTAATGTCCTGCCCCCCCACTCTCAAGTAGCACCCATCTTCATCCCAGCTCATTATGTCGCTGTGTAGGAGCAGGAGAAATAGAGCGCAGATGCTACCAGGCTACATGGATGGTTAGTTTGTTCAGAAGACTCTTGAGCCCGTGGTACTTTGTGTGCCAAATCTGACAGATGTAAATGCCTGATTGATGCCTCTCAAATCTTCTGAGGCAACTCTTCCGGATTTTGTTTTTCCTTGTTTTTTACTTTGTGGATGTGTGAAAGTACAGGATGGACGGAGTGTGGTTTTCGTCATCTTTGGATATACAGTCATTAGGCTGTAGCTGTACAGAATTTCTTTCACAGTAGACACACTTGCACACACACCGTGGAGAATGTAACTTGACTGTACAGAGCAGTGATGATAACTTATGTGTAACGCACTGACTGTTTTGCATTATTTGACTCATAAGAGCAGTTAAGACCCTCTGAACACTAGTGATTTTTTTCTTAAGGCATTATTGGATATCATTAATTGCAACAAACAGTGGCAATTTAGATGTTTACCCATGTTAGCAGTATGGCTCTAGAGTTGACAATATGGATTGACTTATGATACATGGCACCTAGATGACAAAACATTATTACTTTGGTGACTGACTTTCCCTTTAGCACCACCAGCAGGTTGAGGTTATCCAGTGAAATATCTCTATCTACTCAATGGATTGGCACATTTGGTAAAGGCATTCCCAGAGAATAAATTCCTCTAATTTTGGTGATCATCTAACTTTTCCTGCAGCACCACCATGAGGTTGAGTTTTTTAATTGCTTTGAAATTCACGACACATTCACGTTCCTCTCAGGATGAATTGCAATAACTTTGGTATTCCCTGGACCTATACTCTAGCGGTATCATCAGGTCAAAAGTTAATTTTGTCCCAATTGCTATATGGCCAAGTATTGGCACGACTAATCATATTCCCAGTAGTTTCAGCTGTTCTTTGTGTTTTGCGCTAATTAGCAAATGGTAGCCTGCTAAGACATGAAATTATGGTGATAAGTATGGGAATCATTATAGCTGCTTAGCATCAGCATGTTATCGTTGTCACTGTGAGCATTTGAGCGTGTCAACATTAGCGTTTAGCTGCAAGCACAAGTGAAGTGAATATTGACAATGCTTTCAAACATACAGATAAGAGGACAGGCAGTCAGTGCTGACTTGCATACTAAACTCTATCTGGGCAGACATGTTCTTCTTGTGCCTCGAGATAACCTTTGTTGCGATTTGGCGCTATATAAATTAAATACATAAATAATTCAGTTGCCACTATACCAACACATGTAAAAGTGGCTAATGCTGCGTTCTGTTTACCTCGGAAGTTGGAAATCTGAGCTGTGAATGACGTCACACCTGAGTTTGAATCATTCCAGTATAGAAATCAGGAAACCAGTTCTAGCTAGGTTAGCCATTGTTACAGTAGCAATACAACATTTCGGTGTATCTTGCACATACAAACAGCATAGCAACATGTCCACAGATAGAAGTTGGATAAAGCTGTGTGTATGACTGATTTAATGAGACACAAATAAGACAAAACTGCTAATAAACAGGATATTAATACAACTTTCGCACTGTTAATGTGTGGGGCAGCCATCTTTGATTTTGAGGTCAGGGCTGGTGAGGTTGATCTGACTTTCCGAATCAGAAATCCAACTTCAGAGGCCGTTCCAGTTGAAATTTCCGACTGGGAACATGGAAATTCCAACTTCTGAGTGCAA
The DNA here is from genome assembly GCF_027409825.1 of Scomber japonicus. Classification (NCBI taxonomy): domain Eukaryota; kingdom Metazoa; phylum Chordata; class Actinopteri; order Scombriformes; family Scombridae; genus Scomber; species Scomber japonicus. The sequence continues at coordinate 36,280,985 of NC_070579.1, read as the reverse complement.
ATGGAATGCACCAAAAGTCCAAGCAATGTGCTTCCATATATTGTTTTTCACGTTAAACCAGTTATGTCCACATATTTTATGCTTTGCAGATCACATTTGCATACAGCTGAACCTTTTCTCACTTCCCACTTGTAGTGCTGCTGGGTGCCTTTGAGCCTCATGTCACGTCTCCAGTGTTTGAGTCCATATTTTTGAAAGGAAATAAGTCTAAAAAAAATGTTGTGTAAAAGAAAGCGTTAATACTTCATAGCTGCATGCTAAGACATTGTAGATAACAGTTCTGCTTCCATTTTCATTTCCATTGTAGCTCCTGTTCCATTTGAGGTTGTAGGACAGAATTGCCTTTCAGTTATGAGTTAACATATGTTGTCCCAGTGCATGGTGTATGACGGCAGTTTAACATACTGGTGATTGGACTTTTGTAAATCAATGAAATGTGTCTCCACAATGTAGCACTACAATAAGATTTGGATTCCCTATGCTTAAGAAAATTTTCTTTTTTGTAAGATTTTGCAAGAACAAGAGTAAAGTCATATACAGGGAGGATATAGTTCATGTTTCAGGTTTAGAAATCAGGTTCCAACCTCTCTCTCGCTCTCTCTGGTTCTGATTTGAACAGCTTGACGGAGAGACACAGTAGCCTGTAACCACAGACCCACAGTCCGAAACAGAGCGCTAATCCTAAACTCAACTACAGGGGAAATGACTCTGCCAGACATGATCAGGAGGTCGGTCATAATAAAAGCAACTTATGTGTTTTTAGTTTCACTGGGAGGAGGACAGGTTGAGCAGACAGTATATCCAGCTGACAAGAAGGATCTTTGGCTTCATGGTTAGGACACGCTGTGATATGACATCACATCGTATCAATATGTAGACTAGTTTCCAGCTACACTCTCTTCCTCTCTCTCCCTCTCTCTTTCTCTCTATCCTGCAGAATTAGCAAGATTATTATTTTTGTAGAGAAATAATAATAATAATAAAAAAAATAATTTTATTACTGTACAGCTTTTGTATGAGAACAGACGGTAAGGTGTTACAGTGTTTTTGTTTGACCTCAACTGTGCTGTGTGTAATTGTTTTATGCATTTACAATCATATTTATTAAATGGAAAGAAGTCTGTTAACTGTGTTCTCATTTTCTTACAATATTTGTAAAGAAATATGTATTTGCTGAAGTAATCAACCTATAAAGAAAACTAATTAAATGTGTTGGTATTTTCTTCTACACACACACAAACAATATATATGCAGTTCTGTCAGAACATTGATATATCTAAAACTCACTATATACAGTAGATATAAAGGACATCCATATGAACTCACTGTAAATGGAAGTGTCCATCGGCCACATACATGTCAGCAAGGCAAGGGTCATCAACATCACAGACAACCAAAGGCATCTGTATGCTATTTTTTGCTACCATTGCTATGCTAACATCACTGCTTCCTTAAAGCAATTTCCACTTATTTTTCCTTTACTGAGGAAGGGCTGTCTTTAGATTTTGCAGGGCTCTTAGATAGCAAGAAAGTTATTTTTTACTGTTCCCAGATGTGGTCCGTCTGGCCAATCCAATTGTATCCTGATGCGTTTTGTGTGTATATACTCCTGCATAGGTCTATACCTTTATCATATACTTCATCCAAATGCAGAAAAGATAACTAGATAGTGATTTTAGCTTGCTTTCTTCCCAGTACTGCAGCTCTCACCATGTATTGCTGCTGGAGTTGGTTTGTTTTGCAATCTAATCAGATTATTTCTCAGCACCCGCATACATGAAACAAAATTTGTCCTCTGCATTTGTACCATGCACAGACACTAGGGGCAGTGGGCGGCCAAATTTCATTATCTGAGGACCAACTCCAGTGCCAGGAGTATTAACCATGACATACATGTCTTTGATGATGGAGTAGGAGGAGGAAACTGGAGCACCAGAAAAAGATGGCCAGAGTTCAAACCCAGGACCTTCTTGCTGTGAGGCATCAGTTCTAACCACTGAGACACCGTGATTAATAGTGGTTAGGGGGTTGTATCACATCAAAACCTCGGATGAAGTTCCCAGAGAATCTTTCACAGTAAATGTGGTGACCCTCCCCCCAAACTTTTCTTTAATGTCAATATAAGGTCAGAAGTTCCCCTTGACTGATATTTTACACCTATCAGCCAAAACATTAAAACCATGTGACTAATATTTGCAGGTGTCCTCTGGTATCAAGACATTAACAGTCTGTCTCCTGGGATCGGACTGGGTGTTTCCAGCATATCCCACAGATGATCGATTGGATTTAGATCTGGGGAATTTGGAAGGCAAACATTACCTTGAACTCTTTGTCCTAAAACCAGTCCTGAACAATTGTGCATTATCCTGCTGAAAATTGACCCTTGTCAAAGTTACTCAGATCTTTGTTTGCCCATTTTTCCTGCTTCCAACACATCAACCTCAAGAACTAACTGTTCACTTGCTGCCTAATATATCCCATCCCTTAAACAGGTGCCATTTTAATGAGATAATGAGACATACTGTAAGTTAAGACCAGTGACGGACTGGGATAAAAAAACGGCCCTGGCATTTGCACCCACAAGCGGCCCAACTCGCAGATGCAGACCCAACGCACGGAAAGAGAAGCATTTTTGATAGCCCCAATGATGGTGCAGATAAACTCCCATACTTTCAACAACTGCATAAGAAAATTGTCATATCAATGCACAAATAAACCATTATGAATAGATTATTAGAGCCAGCCGCTCCATAATAAAAACATTTGTCTTACCATCATGCAGTTAACAAATTGCGAAGGAGCCTGCTCTTTTCCGCAACAAAAAAATTAATCCAATTTGGCGCATTTTTCACCCTCAAACAGCAGCGCTTTCTTGATCTTGTCTCTCTTTTTCTCCGCTCCCCCTTTCTGTCGCTTAGTGCCTCCATTCATTTTTTCTAACCAGTTAATCGTATAATCACCACCACAACCAATCTACTGAATGACTTGACCACCATTAGTCCAACTTCCAACACACAAATGCGCAGACGCGATTTACTACACTTTTTTACTTTTTTACGCGATTTACTACACTGCCATGAAATTCCCAGAAGGCATTGCTTCATTTTAATTTTCTCAAACAATCAAATACAAAATACCAGTAGATTTGTTTTATTTCAAACCATGAACATTTTTAAAAATCATAACAAGAAATTTCCCTTCAAAAGTAAAGCAGGCTGATGTAAAACTTGAAATACACCATGACTATGATGTATACAGGTATGTGTGGTATAAATACCAATCAGGTCAACAGTAACAAGTACTGCATGCAAAATCATAAGAGATATGACACCTAGAAGCGCGTTGGGAACTTGTTCAGCATGCAAGAGAGAGTGGGCCGTGTCAGTGCCACTAGGGGCCGCTGTGATCTATTTGGTGTGCTCGGCCGGTCTAGACCTCTGCGCGGCCGTTCTGGCATCTGCCTAATTGCCAGACCGCCCAGTCCGTCCCTGCACCGGCCCTAATAGCACGTCGGCCCACCGGGCATTTGCCCGGTATGCCAGATTATCAGTCCGTGCCTGGTTAAGACTGTTGAGCCTTTTTCCTGCCAGAAGATGGCAGCTCATTGTATATTGTAAATAATTAAAATCCAATGTAGCAGTCAGTAGAAGTGACATTCTTTTTCTTCTGTTTACAAGTTAAGAGTTAGAATGTTGTCTTGTGTTTCAGTTTCTTATTGGTCAGGGAAGTTTAGGGTCTGATTTTCATTTATTTTAGGAGATGCCCAACTCTGAAGTCTACAAAATAAACTGCTACATTGTGAACTCTGTTGGCTGTTGGGGGCATAGACTGTATAAAAGAAATGGACGTAACATCCGTGACGTCACCCATTGGTTTGTGGACTGTTGCTTGAAAGCCAATAGTTTCAGATCTAGGCAGCGCCATCTTGAAAATTTCAGGTGCATGCCGGGAAAAAAAGAACACGGATTCTACTTATATGGCATGAGGCAGAGTCATGGGTGGAAGTATGGGCGGGACGGGGGAGGTTGCAAGCCTATGGTTGCGAGGGCTGGATCTCTATACAGTCTCTGATCTCGTGGATATTGTTCACGCAGCACGCCTGCCTACCCACTGCTACCCACACACCGGCAACCTGACATAAAAAGGAGGGAAAACCAACTTAGCATTTTAGCAACCACAATTCGAGGTAAACTCCTAAACTTTACAGCCAAGTGTTAAAGTAGCTTAGTAACGTGACATAGCTAATTGCATGCATGTATATAATCATCAAATATTATGAGAGTAGTAACGTTAGTGGGGGCTGGCTCCAGAAGGGAGCAACTCCAATTGAGCCCCATGTTAAAATGGCCGACTTTACAGCTTAAAAACTTTATTTTTTTGGTCTTTACCGATAGTTTCCACCTCAGTGAACACTGTGTGTGTGGGGGGAGGGGGGGGGGGGGTGAATTTTTTTGTACCACAACCGTTTAAGTGTCATTTAGGCTTAAAATTATGGCATAAATTAGGGCGTGGTTACATTGAGTGACAGGTTCACAGGCAGTTGCCAGCAGTTAGCTCTATGCTAAAGCATCGGCTGGGCTAGGCTAGGCTAGGCTACACCCAGAGGTCCGTGGCTACATCCAGCAGTTGACAGGCGCTGCGGTGTCCGTGTTTGTTTGCCTATTTTCGTGTAGTTTTTTTCTGGCAATATGGCGTGTTGTGCTGTTGATTGTACTAACCGACAAAGGATTCTGTGTTGCAGTTTTTTCGGTGAGTAAACCGTAGTACTATTTTACCCATAGACTGTATAAAATATATTTTACCTGGATTTTGGCACTTATTGACATGTATCGGCATATTTTGCCGCTAGCTTATAATGACTTTATTGCCGATTCATGGTCTCTTGTGATACAGACAGATGACCAGAGCAGCTAATGTTAGCTGCTGTTGCGGTGTATTTTGTGCTCTCACAGTCCGTTTAATGCGGGAATACAACCTTATTTCATATCATTGTTCTGTTTAAAAAGTCCGATATTGCATGGACAGAGATGCTCTGTCAGTAAGCGGCTGCTGTTGTTTGTGTGCTGCTGTGGTGGATAACATTAGTGGATGGAGGCATTGCTGAAAACTGGTAAATAACATGTTAAACGATTGTTTCACAGTTAAATAGTACAAATAAATTTCCCCCCACAACTCCACCAAATCCTGCAGCTCCACCTAAAACCTCTCAATCTGAAAAGGTGATATTTAAAACACAGCAGCAGCATTATGATCTGTTTTTAAGAACTGAATCACACAGACAGTGAAAGGTGAACACTGGCACTGACAGTTACTCTCGTTATGTCACTGTAACATTAAGTGCAATAAAATCATTGGATATAGCATATACATAATGTTCTATATCATCTTTCATTTAATAATACTTATACAGTGTCAAGAGTAACTTAAATGAATAAATTAATAGGCTTATTAATGCCACACTGCAAAAAGCAAGTTTCTAATTCAGAGAATGTGTGATTTGTATTGTATTGGCGATACTGATTTCAGAAATCGTTAATCATGTTCAAAAACAAGATCAGAGCACTCATAAATAAATACAATATATATTTCTTATAATATTCATTGTTGGTATTATTATTATTATTAAAGGTGAACTGTGTACCTTTGTTATTCAGGAACTTTTTTTCAAGCAAATAGACCTTTTTATTACTCCATATCCTCAAATAGCTGTTAGTATCATAAAGGTTTGTGACCTCTGATCTATAAATTGCTGAGCACCTATATGTGTCATTTTAAAGTTTCCCTCTAGGTGATCCGGACAGGCTGGACAAGTGGGTCGTCAGGAGACAGAACTGGACCCCCAACAAGAGTTCTCGTCTGTGCAGTGTACATTTCGAGAGCCATGACTCAAGGGTACAGAGACCTTATTCTCTACATCTATAAGAATCAGTCAACTTGATAATTATTAATTACAAGTGATGAATGATTGTCCATAATACATACCTTTATAATATATTGTATCTAACGTTACTAAATAATCTGATTAGGGCACATCTTTCTCTGTACTGTAACTTTTTTGAAATTAATGAAACAATAGATACACACTAATGTTTGGTGGTCCTCTGATACACAGGAATATTTTTTCAATCAAGCAACATCACTTTATTTTTGGAAGCTCTTGTATTGCTGTGCATTTTATGCTAAAAGTCTTGATCATAGAGTGAGAATTGCTACATTTTTGCACACACAATCTATGTATATTTTTTGGATAAATTTATCTCCAAGTGAAACACGTGAGTGACATGTAGAGTAGATTCAACAATAATGCAAAATGCACACAACTCTTTTAGGAATAACAGCCACTTACTCTGCATTTGCTATATTTTTGGTGTATCTTGTTATCTTGTTTAGGGAAGGACATGCCTGAAAGACACAGCTGTACCTACCGTTTTCTCCTTCGAGGGCAAGAACAAATCGTCAGGAGGAAAGAAGCCGGTAAGTAGAAATGTGGAGGTAAGTGACAGTGCCACTTCTGTATTGAATGACAATGAGGAGGTTAGGGTTAGGAGTGCCAGCAGTACTGCTGTTGATCAGAGCAAAGTCACCATGCATCAAGACACACCTGAACAGGCCGTTGTTGCTCCTGATGTCATGTATGATGACGTTGCTGTCATGACCTGGCTCAAAATTCATGACAAAAACACCTTTAAGTTAAACCAAACCAAAGTAATTTATTCAATCAACATATCTACATAAATTAATCAAAGTTATGTGTTAGCTCTGTAAATCAGTGGTGTCTGGAAATGTATGGATGCAAGGGTATGTTGAGTGCTAAAAAGTAATCAAAAAAGCAAACAAAGAAAAGGGGTTCTGCTGCTGGTAGAGAGAGAGCTGACTGAGTAGGCCAGCTGATTTTAAAGAGGTGGCCCAACCCCCAGCCCAGGTGAACAGAGTCAGCCTGATGACCTTGATCTGCCTGGATACTTCCTGGAAAGAGAAAACACAAGGACAAGCAGACCAACCAGGCAGAGCAATCACAGAGGGTCATCACACCCCCCCCCCCCTTAAATTCAGAAACCCAACAAGGGTTTCTGCAGCATACAGTCTAATTGGGAAACAAACCTTATACTTTAAATGATAAACACTAAGGATACGGGCAACCCAACAAACAATAAGGCTACAAACTGAAACTCAAGACCACTTACCACTACTGTCACCCATCTCCGGTCTCTGCATCCTGATACCTGAGGAGCATGGTTAAATGGAAACAGATTGAGGACAGCCCTGAGGCAAAAGTGAAAACCTTATTAGTAAGCCCTATCTGTTAACTCAGAAACCACGAGAACGGGCATCTAAATGTCTGCAAAGGGACGTTAAAGACCTTAAGGCCTCTGAATTCTTTAACCTTCCCTGCAACATGCAATCATCAGGTGATGATTCCCCTCCAGCTTCCCCCACAACAGCTGGATCACCTGACACCCGCCCAACACAGAGAACAGAACTCACCCCAGATTCAGGCCTAACAGTTTCAGATGTCAAAGGCTCATGCCCACAATAAGGCTTCAGCAGGTTAACATGACAAAGTCTGGTCTTACGTTTAGGCAAAGAAATCAAATAGTCCCGCTCAGTAACCTGCCTTACCACCGTAAAAGGACCATAAAACCTAGCCTGAAATGGGGACCCCATTACAGGTAACAAGGCCAACACCTGATCCCCTGTGCTGAACTGACGCAGCTCAGCTCACCGGTCAAAGCTAGTTCTCCTTTTCTTTTGGGCATTGCCTAAGTTCTCTTTTGCCAACTGACCTGTATGACAAGTTTTAACATAAGCTGAAACATCCCTCTTAAAGCGTGGCCAGAAAAAAATGCTGCCGAAGACGGGCATACGTTTTCCTGACACCCATATGCCCTGCCACACCATCATGTGCCACTTTTAGCACCATCTGCCTAAACGGTTGAGGAACAACTATCTGCACAACAGGTTTCCCTATGTAGTCATCACAATGTGGGACCCACTTTCTCACCAGAACATCATTCTGCACAAAGTATCCAAGAGAAGCATTCCTTAACTCCTTAATAGGAGACACTTGTCCAAAAAGTCCCTTTAAAGAAGGATCAATAGCTTGTTCTTTCACTAAGTCATCATGAGAAATGGACCGCAAAGGTGCAGGCACACACAAAACAGGAGGGAGATCTTCATTCTCCATGCCCTGAGCAACCCCAGAGCCAGTCTTGCTCATCGCAAGATTAACAGCACAGACTGGGAACCCAATTTGCTCAACCCCAGAGAGTTTGCAGGAGACCAAATTCATGGATATGTAGACATTGGTGCTGGCGAGGTGGAAAATGTTGTAGCAACACAAGCATTGGTCCTCATGGTTGTTGCTCTGAATGAGTCCTGGAAGATCCCCATTGCCTATTTTCTGATCAACAGCCTGACAGGAGCAGAGAGAGCAAACGTCATCCGAGAGAGCCTTGTCAGACTTCATGTAATTGGAGTCAGGGTGGTGTCCTTGACATGTGATGGACCCTCTCAAAACTTTGCTATGATCCATGATCTTGGTGCAAAGGTGGACATTATGGACATGAGATCCTACTTTCTACATCCTGAGGATCACACACAAAAAGTCCATGTGCCCTTATATCCATGTCACATGCTCAAGCTACTTCGGAATGTGTTTTCGACAGTTGAAGTTCTGGTCAATGAAGATGGCCAGCAGATAAAGTGGCAGTACATTGAGGAGCTCCACAAGCTTCAGGAAAAGGAAGGCTTGCGCCTTGGCAACAAATTAAAGATGGCACATATTCAGTGGCGAAATCAGAAAATGAAGGTAAATCTATATTTTAAAATTTTAAAAGAATTAGCTACTGCTCATACACTATGGTTTGTTTTTGCATATTTCAACATTGTCTCAAAACAAAATGATCAGGTGGATGAAGTTCAGCTTCCACAGGCTTATTATTAGAGGCTGTATTCTCTGTACCCCATTTACTCCAATATATGGATATAAAATGGTGCAGGAACACTTAGGCTAAGTGGCACTTTCTTATTCTCTATTTCTATTTTGGAATCTGGATTGGTTTATGAATCAGTGACATCGGTCTGATATATATTTAACTTCCAAACTGTGGGACATGTTGCATGTCAAAAGTTGCATTGGCTTGTATGATGTACACATGCTTTACTGGTGTGTTACCTGCACTAGATGGCTCACAGGACAGGACAGGGTCCCCCTCCAAAAATACAGAGAAGTTACTACTGGCTAAATTACTGAAAAATACTGCAGATATTCACTGTACTTGCATATCAATGCATACAATAGGGACCTCTTTTAGGAAACTAAAATAACTCTTATTGCTGTCGCCATCAAACTGGGGATGTGCTGAGCATTGTCTGCAGGTACATTGACTAGACGTTGGTGTCGCACACAAACCCACTTCACAACAAACTGTAACATGCCTTTACTTTATTATATTCTCGTAGGAAGAGGAGTGTTTGCCACGAACCCCATTGAACCAGGGGACTTGGTAAGCGTGTAAAGATAGATGTTTTGTATAGATGTATAGCCGCTAGATAAATGAACCCTAGAACAAACTTTTAATAGATGATGAATGAACTAAAGTGCAAATACTCTTGGAAAATTCATTAAAACATATTTCTTCCAATGAAACTATTTAACCACTTAACGCACGCTGTTCCGTCTACGGGACGGGACGGATGTTAGGAGGTAGCCACACGTTCTTCTGAATGTTTTAAACACCAACCCTTAAACATATATATTCATACCGTACATCGTTGGAAAGCTTAGATTCTCCTGATTCATTCAAGACCACTCACGACTTATATGGTTGCTCACAGCCGTAATAGTATTAGCGATTAGCTCGGCTAGCCCCTGAGCTAAGTAAGAAAAGCTATAATGCTACATACCTTCAAAGTCTTCCCTTTATCCACAACGATCATCTTATGACACAGAACTTTCTGTACAGCTCGCCAAGTATCCATTCTTGTGAAATATGAAATCCGTTTCCATAAAACCGAAATACTTTCCTCAATATGTCAACATGTATTTAGTCCAACACGTAATGTAATAACACAGAACAAACCATATACGGTCCGTTTACGTCATTTCCTGACCTGCACGTTCATCTCAGAGTACACGTGACTAGATGTTTACGACCGTGAGCCTCTTCTGCTTCTGACGACACCACACACAAGCCAATCGGTGTTTAGGATTAGGCAGTACATGTCTCCAAAGCCAATGAGGACATGTGACCGACAACAATGACGACATGGCTTTGATTGACTGCTGTTCTAGCCTTTGATTGTAGGCAAAGGGGATGTGAAGTTATAGGTGTTTGATTGTGGTTATACAGCTTTGGTAACCAAGTGTCCATTTGGAGTCTCCAAAAAGGACCTGAGGAAAACGCATGGACATACCTGTTGAAAAATAATTCTGAAAAATTCATCTTTTGGTCTTTTGACTCCAAATTTGGACTGCATGAAGCCAAGACCTGTGGCTGTGGCCTCATTGTGTCTATATCCTGCTGAGAGGTCCCTGAATGTCTGTACACATGTCATTGTAAAGGCAAACCTATGGGCGAGTAAACAACCCCATCATTGTAACCTCTGCCACTCTTTGTCAGTAAGTCACAGAATCACACAGACACTTTTACAAGAATCCTGAGAGTGTTTCCTTTCCAATGATACCAGACACATCTCTGAGTCTCTAACTATGTGGGATCAGTGCTGCTCACAACTTGGGCATGTTGTTTAGGCTAACAGCATAAAAAACAGGGGCGTTTGTTAAGTGTTTAAGATTAAAACACTACTACGATCTTTCTTATACTTTTCAGCCTTGATGCATGTGAAGAAGATGAATCTCTTGGAAGATTAGTCAATGACAACCACAAAAATCCAAACTGTGTCATGAAAAAAATCATACTTAACAACAAGCCACATTTGTGCCTTTTTGCGATGAAGAAAACAGAAATAGGATCTGAAATTGAGTACAACTATGGTGATTCAAAATGGCCTTGGCGCAGGAAGGTGAGTTGGTTGGATTAAGCATGGAGGGTTTTTTTTAGACATATGAAAGTGTAAAGACTTTTGTATTTCTCCAATATTAATCATGTTTCCAGTATTATTCTGAGTGTATCTAAGGAAATGCATGTGATGTTTGATCTGTGTGATGTGATTTAACATCACTAATTGTTTAATTGAATTTTAGGTGGCGGACCCTCAGACTCCTGCAGCAGCAGTAGAGACAGAGACCAGTCCTGTAGCCCAGATGTTCCATGAGGAATCAAAGCCAGATGAGACTAACACACAGGTAAAACAGACATTGTATACAGTCATCACAACTAATCTGTGGTGACTCGCATGTGATGCTGTTCTGTCACCAAAATGGGCCAATGTCCACTTTGCTTTAATGAGGTCTTGATTACTTGTTGGGTGGTGTGATAACAGCCAGTTAATATCACACGTTTCAAGTCATGTCCTTGTGGGGTCTTTTCATGTCACAAACACTCTTGATGGAGGAGGGGAACTTAACACACTTGTATGTTTTTAGTCTCACCCGTATGGGGCCCTTCTGTTTGGTTCTCACTGAAGGTGTTTTTATGTTACTGTGGCAACACCTGGCATTATCTCAACTTTGATTTTAACAGTCATAATTGTACACTGTGTGAGATGTTGCGTGTTTTAAAGTGATATTTCAAATGTGAGACACTGCAAATTGTTGTAATGGCTCATGAGAGTTGCTGATACCTCAGAAAGACTAAGCCAAAATGGGCCATCAATGTTCATATTGCTTTAAAGTAGTCATGGTTACTTATTGGATGGTGTGATAACAGCCAGCTAATGTCACACACACTTGTTTCCAGTCATGTCATGTCACAAACACACTCTTTCTCTAGTTTGGTTTTCTGGATGCATCTTTTTAATCAGACTATGCCATGTTTATATTTTACTACTATCTCAGGAACAGTTTTTGCTTTGGCTAACTTTTCTAGTTGGCAGATTCCGCCATATATGGACTCTTCAAGTTAACAGATTTTTGCTGTTTTTTCATGTATAGGTTTTTAAAGTCCAAAGGTTTTCGCTCGTTGCTTATTCAGATAGTGATGAAACTGATGAGGTATGATGACTGTATGGAGAACAAAACGTCCACTCCACACCGTGATGGAAGGAAGAATACAGAAGACATTCCATTCATTTTTTTAGTCAAGTAATTGTTTAAACCTTGCTGTTATTGGTTTTATGTGCATTAATGGATGAATATATGCACGTCTTGACATACCTTTTGTTTTTGCAGATGGATAGTAGGCCGGATGTGTCTGATCATTTGTACGATACCGATGAATGTATTGTGCAAGACACCTGTGATGAGGCTTCTCCAAACAACCATTCCAACGAGCAATCGGATGATGAACTTGTTCCACCACTGAGACGCACAAAAAGCATTCTGGTAAGGTCCTAAAAGTTATGAGTAAGTTACAGTATGAGTACTTAGTTGATGAGCCCTTTTCCCCAATTTCGTTGTGGAAATGACAATGACAATAAACGTATCCATCCGTCCGCCCGTCCATCCATCCATCCATCTGCCATTTGTTTTTCTACCGTGTCAACAAAAAGGGAAAATCATATCTCCATGTCTACCTTTTTGCAGATGGATAGAGTACAAGATTTTGCTGGCTGTCTCCAGTGTTTCCCACACATAGACTAATTCGTGGCGGTGCGCCACAGATTCAACACCGGCCGCCACATATTGCGTTTCGTTATTAATTTTTTTTTTAACGCTAATTAAAAAATACGCATCGTATTCGTTAAGCTGCATTTCCTTTTTCCTTTCTCTGCTCACCCTGCGTCTCTCTGTCACTCACGCGTCTCTCTCACATAGCTCACACACACAGCCCCTCCCCTCCGTGCAAACCGCGTGTGTCTCCATCAGCGAGATCTACCCCCTCCCCGTCGGCCGGTTTACCGAAACCGACCAAACAACCAACCCCCCCCCCCCACCACACATTGCCTTCAGATCTGTGGGAAACACTGGTCTCTATGATTCAAGTGATGACAGCACACAGGGCACTTACATTTCTGAGCCTAAAAGGAATTCACAGAGGCCGAGAAGAATCTCTTGCCATCCCGTAAGCCTTTTTTTGATTCTTGTATGTGTTTTCATGACTGTGAACATGTCTGGTGTTCTTGCTAGTGAGCCTGATACTGACTCAATTTTATTTCCCTATTTTGTTTTGTAAATGAATACCAAATGTGTTCCCTTTTTAGGCTTTATTGTATATCACTGATTCTTGAGAGTCGGGACAAAACATGTCCCACATAGAAAAGTCTTATTTATATCAAAAATAAAGAAAATAATAATGATTGACATACTCATAAAGTTAGATCTAAAGGAATTATGAATACTGATGTTATCTTTTAGGATAGATAATTACTTTTTGGGGGGATATTTGTTTAAATGTATGACCAGTGGTTAGACAGCCCATGTTATTTCTCTTGTCCTCAGCAAGAGGTCACAATATACACCAGCCTACAAAAACTTTAAAAACCTCTACAATTGTGAAAACATTTATATCAAATCAAAGATAAGGGTTATAAATGTATAAAACAATGCATGCCATCAACGTCTAAAAATATTTTCCATAGAAATCTGCCTATCAAAGTTGTGTCCTCTGTTTCCGTCAACTCCGTCAGATTTTTTCATAAACCTCATTAAATCAGGCAATAGCATGATCAGCTATATCCCTGAGGACCCCTTTTCATTCTCCTGGCTGTGGTGAATGCATATATAGCACACATGCTCTGGTAAGTTTGACATTATTTGATATTTTAGATGAACAATGTCAATTTTCCTATGGTCACAGCTGGAGCATGTCAACACCGTATCTCCGTTATGATACTTTTTTTAAGCCATAGTGGATTCAATGAAAGTATTTTATTGAGATTATGGAGACAGCTAGCAATAGCCAAAAAACTAGCTAGCTAGCTGCATTGGTTTTTTTTTTGGCGGGAAAAAACATGCCATTCCGTCAACTCCGTCAGAGTCGGAGTTGACATGTAAGCTGACGGAGTTGACAAATCCACCAATAACCGCTTAATGTGCTAATATTACACTATTTTCAAACATAGTAAAGGAATAGAATGTTAATTTAGGGTTTTATCTGCACATTAATGTACATATATAGCATGCAATTACATTATTTTACAATATACTTATGATTTGTAGAGCATGGGCAGGCTGTGGTCTGCTTATTGAATAATTTTCTTTTATCTGCTTGTCGACATGATTGATTGATTGATCTGATTGATTGATTGATTGATCTGATTGATTGATTGATCTGATTGATTTAAAATCTTAAAGGTGCAGTGTGTAGTTTTCACTCTTGAAAATACTCACACTGGCTTCTTATAGAGCGGGGAAGAAGTTCAATGTTGCTTTTTCAAATCCGGTTTACTGGACCATCAGACCAAAAGTGTAAATTAGGTGTATATATGATATATATATTTTAAGACAGGATCCATAGGCTATGTGTCCAGAATGCCACAGCATCCTGTCTCTTTGACTCGGACAGTGTGCAAAACCCTGCCTTTCCACCGTCATTAGTGTAATACATTCCAGTGCAGTGCTGCGGCAGATTTGTCCAAAACAGACACATCTTCCAATCAGATGCTAGATACTGTGACATAATAGAAGGGCTTCAGAGCACAGAATGAAGAGAAGCTCAGCTTTGCAGTGGGGTTCCTAGAGGAAATCAATGTGGAAGTTGATCATTGAGTCAGTCAGTATCATTCTCTGCTACTTTTTATCAGTTATCACAATTATATAAGTTGTCACACATTCAGAGATCTGGTTGTAGAAACACACACTGCACATAAGATTTTACATCAATCAATCAATCAATCATGTTAAGTAAATGTACATCTGATTCCATAGTCATATTCAAATACATTTTTCATGACTTTTGTATTAAAGGAAAGCATGGCTAGAGAGAAAGTGTCAGTTGAGGAGCAAAGGAGAAGAAATAGAGAGTACCAACGAAAGAGAAGAGAAAAATTAAACAGTGACCCAGAGAAGAAATATGCCATGCAAGCGGAGGAAAGACAGAGGTGGAAGAGGAGAGTTCAAGACAAAAAAGTAATACAGATAGACAAGATGGGAGACAGGGCACAGAGGAATCAGAGAAAGTATTGGAGAGAGGCACAGAAAAGGTCCAGACAGAAAAGGTCCTGCGAAGGTGCAGTGCATGAGGCAGACACCCCCCCAGATAGTCCGCAAGATCTAGATATTCTAGAACACAATGCCAGAGAGTCCCGCAGACAGAAAAGGGAAAGAAAGGAAAGAAGTAAAACAAGAAAAAGGCATTCAAGAGAAATAAAAAATTTGAAAGAGAAGCTTAAGAATATAACAAAGCAACGAAACAAACTGAGAAAAAAAATATTGCGCAGAAAAAATGCTACAAATAAAACACCACTGGACTCTCCAGGCACAGAAACAAAGAAGATGCTATCAGGAAGCAGAATAAGGAACCCAAACATAAAAAAAGCTCTTCTATTCCACAACATCATGAGAAGAGAGCTGAAGAAAAAACAACAACCTCCTGGGCCACGGCGCCAGAAACCAGCACTAAGTGTGTCATCAGGCAAGATCTTAAAAAAGTATCGTCTTCTTCATCAAATCCAGCAGTTTGGGCTAACTTACAAATTAATGAGAGGAAAGGAACAGCCAACAAAAAAGCCAACATTCCTACAGGGTATCACACAGAGTGTTCAGGATTTCTTCCTGAACTCTGCACGTGTGACAACTGATAAGACTGACACAATCACCAGGAACAAGATCAAGCAGCAGAGAATGATCCTGATGGACTCCATGATCAACCTCCATACTGATTTTCTTAACAGGAACCCCACTATAAAGCTGAGCTATTCCTCATTCTGTGCTCTGAAGCCCTTCTATGTCACAGCACCAAAAGCATCTGATCGGAAGACCTGTCTGTGTCAAATACACGAGAATGCATGTTTAATGCTTGAGGTCCTTAGAATGTCAGGTGTTGTGAAGTCAAACAAACTAGATGACAGTTTTCAATTAGTTTGTTGCTCTCCAGCAAGTGAGGCCTGCCTTCTTCGCACCTGCTCACGTTGTCTAAACAAAGGGACCGTTACTACCCAAGAGCAAGACCAAATCCATGTTCAGTGGAGGCAGTGGGAGAGAGTTCAAGAAGACACAGGCAATGGAATCCACATCAACACTAAGCTTGTCCAACACAGTGGCAGCCTTTCAGAGCTCATAAAACTCTATGAGCAAAAACTCAGAAATGAAACCACAACACATGTGTGTTCAGTGCAAAACTAATCAAAAGCATACATCAACACAATTGAGTCCTGTGATGAAAGTACAGCAGTCGTCCACGTTGACTTCTCAGAATCCTGGAGATGCAAATATAAATCTGAAGTTCAGGCCTGCCATTTTGGACAAAATCTGCCACAGATAACACTCCATACTGGAATGTATTACACGAAGGGTGAAAAGGTAGCGTTTTGCACACTGTCCGAGTCAAAGAGACAAGATGCTGCGGCAATCTGGACACACATGGAACCTGTCTTAAAAGATATCAAGACTAAATATCCACAGGTCACCACTGTGCATTTTTGGTCTGATGGACCAAGTAAACAGTATAAAAACAAGAACATTTTTCTTTTGTCTGCTATTCCACCTACACTAGGGTTTGAAAAAGCAACGTGGAACTTCTTCCCCACTTCCCATGGTAAAGGCGCACCAGACGGCATTGGTGGAACAGTAAAAAGAACAGCTGACAACCTGGTGCTGAGAGGAAATGATGTGACAGATGGACACATATTCTTTGAAAAGGTCTCAACCAGTTTGAAGGGCGTTCAGCTGCACCACATTGTAGAAGAAGACATGGAAAGATACGATACACTTCTCATGGATCCTCTCAGACCGGTTCCCTCAACAAGACAAATACACCAGGTCATCGCACATGAGAACAGGATCCACCACAGACAACTATCCTGCTTTTGCAGCAAGATGTTGGATTGCCAGTGCTTCTGCCCAGCTACCTTCTATTTTCAGGGCCCAGATGAACAGCAGAGTGATACCCGGAGGGCAAGAAAGAAAAGACCTTTAGCGATATTGTGGGAGGAGATGGAAAATGAGATGGGAGGGGAGATGGAAGAGGATGTGGAAATGGAAGATGTGATGGAAGAGTTGGATGAGGAGCCATTGAAAGGTCCTGAGGGTACTGTCACAGTAATGACTGTTAGCAGCCTTAATAATGGTGACTGGTTAGCAGTAGTTTATGATGACCACTGGTGGCTAGCCAAGACCATTGCTGTGGATACTGAACATCAGGATGTGAAAGTGGAATTTCTGCATCCCCATGGTCCAACAGCAAAAGTTAAGCCCAAGTGTGGCAAGAAAGATGTCTGTTTCTGCCCAGTTCAAGACATTATAGTAAAACTAATGGGAAATGCATCCCCAGTCCAATCAAGGACACGAGAAATCTACTGTATTGCCCCTGATGTGATGGACTTCATTGAGCGTGAGCATGTCCGACGCCTGCTGCTCAAGGCATAAGTGTGTTGTGTGACTGCATTCATGCTTTAAAGCATACAGTAGTGGGTTTTTTTGTGTTAGCACCTCCTAAACACCTGTGTGTTCCTGTTCTCTTCTTTTTCCTAGTTTTGAAGCATGCCATGTTTTGGAGCAACACCTATGACCTAATTATATTTCGTCACTTATTTGTTTTAATAGTTGGAAATGGTGCAATTTGTTATAGTTTAAAATGGTGTATTTACAGTTTGTTTATTACAGGTGATTTAAAAATATGTTCAGTATAAGACAAGGAGATGTTATTGTTTAATCTATTGTCAATTCCATCTGTTTAAAAAAGCATTTGTTCATTAATCAGAAATGCAAATACAAGTTTGTCAGCCTTGTCAGTTTCCCGTCAACACCGTCAGATCTTCATCAGCACCGTCAGATGTATGTTTTTGTAATTTTTTGGGGAAAAAACAAATTCTTTCTTCAGTTTTTAAAGGAAAAAAGGATCACCAGATCTACATTCTCTTGTGTCTTATTCACTTAAGGATTGTTTTTCTATAGTGGCAAAATTAAAGATAAAGTTTGAAAATGCACATTTTTAGAAATCTGCGTATTCATAACAGTATGAAATTAAGCCTTAAGTTTATATATTATATTTTATTGCATATCAGAGTAACTAAAAACGATTACAACATACATCAGAACTTATGGTTCTTGTTGGGCTATTATAATTATATAATTATATACTTTTAGTATGTCTGACGGAGTTGACACAAATCAAGTTTTTAAGGTACACATGTGAATTTGTTAAAAATGTTTTTTAACCTCCAGCCTGCACCTTTACATGATTAAATAGCACATATCTTTATCTACATGAATATATAACTCTAATCAATGTAGTGTAAATTTTCAAAAAAAGTTTTTCAGAAAGTGTTTTGTCCCAACTCTCAAGAATCAGTGATATATGACATATTTAGATTGTTTTGAAGGTTTTTACTAGGGATGAGAGAGAGATCGTAAGCTTGTGGTGTGAGGACAGGGAATGAACTTCATTTTGTTGTTGTTTTTGAAAAATTCAGATGAACGTTGTGGAATCAGATGACTCAACCATAGATAGTCAAGATGAGTACATTCCATGTCCCATTGACGAAAGCACAGAAAGTGATAGCAGTTTGGAATTAACCCTGGAAGATGGAAAAAAGAAAAAATCAGCATATAGCAGAAGAACGTCTTCCAGTCAGAGCAAGTTTAAGCCCAGGGAGAGTGGAAGTGAGTCCTCAAGTCAGAGAAGAAGCAAGTCATCCAGTCAGAGCAAGTTTAAGCCCAGGGAGAGTGGAAGTGAGTCCTCCAGTCAGAGCCTGCTTGAGCTTAGCCAGAAGACACCCTTTGAAAGAAGTCATGCCCCCACACAAAAATTTCCAAATAGCAGAGCTGTTGGGAATGAAAAGAAAATAGTGTCAACATATTCACAAAAGGATGAGAGTGTTTCAATGCCCCTAGAAGAAGAACAGTCCATCCATGTCAGTCCAGTTTTAAAGAAGGGGGATGGATCCAGAAGCTATAATAAGAAACATTTCTGCTTTTATTGCAGAATGTTTGTCCAGAAAATGTCATTGGTCTTTTCCTGAAGGTTTTTTTTTTTTTTTTACAGGCTTGTTGTATATTAATTGTCATGACAACATAAGACAGACAAGCCTGATGTAAACGTTGATATGAAACTCAATAGCCTAACCAATCACACAAGAAAGCTAGAAAGCTCCATGTTGTCCCTGTATGATGTTCAGGGACAGTCCTCAGTCTGAGGACAGAGAGCTTTGATATTGAAGTTTATTTTGCGAGCGGATTGGGGGAGGGGGGGGGGTTGCGCATCATGCATGCGCGCTTCTCTCTGCCTGTGCCTCTGCCAATAAGAAACAGCGTTATGCGATGGTGTATTTGCGACAATTAATTAAAAAAGAAAAACACTGACTGGATCCGTGTCGGCGGCTGTTTGACTCGTTCAACTCACAGGTCATCAGCGTTTTAGTCACACAGCGATCATACACAGTGTTTGACAGAGCTGCTGATCTAAAGGTCGGTGGTGTTGCCACGTGAAGTCACAACAGCACCGAGGCAGGTTCTGCTCACCTCACGCTGTGCACATCTTTTTTTTTTTTTTTTTTTTTTTGAAACAGAGTAGTTCCACACAATCAGCGTGATCTCTCCCTCCGGTCAAACGCTCCGTTCTGATCCAGATCCACTGGACTTTCAAAGTAAAGGTGACGCCAGCTGTAAATGAGTTAAATAGTGTAACAGCCGTGCTTTTACAGCTGATTTTAGGATGAAACTCTGAACATAACCTAAGCATAAGTTACCATGGTGATCTAGCCGGGTTAAAAGAGAGCCACCTATGTAGTACAGGAGAGCCTGGCTTTAGACTCAACATACCTCGCTAACCCACTAAACTCGCTTCACAGTAGCTACACCCCTCCGTCTCCTTCTCTCCAGAGCCGCTCTGCTTCTCTCTCTCTTCACGCTCTGCGCCGATGGGGTGCGTTTACCCTCAGCACAACGTTTGAACGGAGCAGAGCCCACACACAAGCAGCATGGGACAAGCCGCGCATCAACGTCATCTTGCGGCCCGGCCTGGCCCGGAGTTGAAATCAAATGCACTCCTCCTGCTGCGGTTGAGTTGAACCGAGTTGAAAAGGGCGCCACTGAGCTTCCATACCATACATTGGGTTTCAATCAAGATTTCAGCGCGGTGGCAGACAATTTCAGCGAGGCGGCCTCCTCTAAATTTATAATGCAGAAAAAACCCTGATGTATACCACTCAAAGTAAAGCTGCGTCTCCCACAAATGACTGCGTACTGTGGTCCATGAATGCACCGTTCCCTAGTAATTACAGAGTGAATGTGAAGCTCAGGGTTGAATCATGAACTTAATGACGGATCGATTGTCTGTTTATCAATTCAGGGAGTCGGGTAATGCGCTATGCAGTCAGGGCTCCTGCTATGCACTGAAGGATTGAGTGAATTAATTTTTTAAACAAATAATTTTAATGAATTGATTCTAGAGATTCAGTATTAACAAAAGAACTGCCATTCCCATCACAAAGCAGATCACAGCTCTGGAAATTGTCAGTTTAATCAAAATGTAATCTTTTTCTGCCTTCTTAGGTAAAAAAGCTGCTGTAAAACGTTGGACACCCGAGGAAATTTCTGCAGTAGAAAAACACCTGAAGAGGTTCTTGGTGAGGCAAGATGTTCCAGGTAAAGCCGACTGTGAGCGCTGCATTTCTGCAGAACCTCAAGCGCTGCAACAAAGAGACTGGAAATCAGTCAAATATTTCATCAAAAATAGAATAACTGCCAAGAGAAGAAAATTAGAATGAAAGCAGTGGACTGATCAGAAGTATGGACACACGTTTTCAGTTTGCCCTCCGTTTCCCTCTCTGTCTGTCTTCTATCCCCCCTATAAATCTCTCAAAGAATCTGCACAAGAACTGCATACAACCCCAATTCAAAACACACAGTTGTACAGTAATATCAACTCATGTCACATAAATATGACTTTTCAGCCTGGTTACAAAGTCTTGGCTAAATCACTCGGTCAATTCTGTCTCAACTAATACAAAATGAAAAATTGATTCATAAGTTTTATTGTAAGTTGGCTGGCTTTTCTTTTGGCATAAGTTTAATGTACAAAATCCTCTAACACTTCTTTGTTCAAAGCAGAAATGGGCTGTAAGTTGAAGTAGCTGCTGTGGTTCTAGCAGTTAACAGCACATTAAACATACATGTTTTACCTCAGTTATATACACTGTTGTCAGATAAAAGTTATGTTTGTTCATTAATTTTGCAGTCTGTAACACTGTAACACACTGTTAATGATATTCCTAATGCAAATTATGTAGCAAATAGCAACACATTCCCAGTAAGGGGTCATGAGCAGTGTTTGATTTGAAGACTACCCTGTTGGTACATGCACACTACACCAGTGCGGTAATCAAAACGGAACAATGGTTACAGAATACTCAAAGCTACATTAGGTAACCAACTATTCACCTTAAGGGATAGTTCACCCAAAATTCAAATTGCACTCATTATCTACTCACTCTCATGTCCACTAAGGGCTGGGAGAAGTTTCAGAGTTATCTGTGGCTTCTCTGAGTTACAGGGGGTCTCGGTGTAGCAGTGCATGTCCATATAACGGTTGCAAATGGATCCCACTTTTCTTCGTAACAAAAAAACACACCAAAAAACATCCAAATACCTCCATGCTGCTCGTATGTAATGTCCGTCTTGTATTGAAGCCCCAAAATGAGAATTTTTTCAGAAAAAAATTTAATAAGTCTATATTTCAAGCTTGTTTGTAGTGGAAGCTCCCAGCACTTCTCTTCCTGGTCCGTCCAAATCTCGCGAGATTTCCACATGATTTGCACCGACGGACCAGGAAGAGAAATGCTGGGAGCTTCCGCTACAAACAAGCTTGAAATATAGACTTATTTATTTTTTTACAGAATTTTTTTACGGAATTTCTCATTACATACAAGCAGCATGGAGGTATTTGGATGTTTTTTCATGTGTCTTTTTGTTACGAAGAAAAGTGGGATCCATTTGCAACCGTTATATGGACATACACTGCTGTGCCGAGACCCCCTGTAACTCAGAGAAGCCACAGATAACTCTGAAACTTCTCCCAGCCCTTAGTCGACATCTGGGTAGCGGGTTGCATAGTCACATATAGGGTTGCAAAATTCCGGGAATTTTCAAACTTGGAAACTTTCCATGGGAATTAACGGGAATAAACTGGGAATTTACTAAACTGAAGGTATGTTCTTATTAGGGAACTTAAATATAGTTGTGTAAAATAATATTTTAGCATAATCCTGACTAAAACAACCAGATATTATGCAGTACAGTTGAATATCTATGCTATCTGAGACCACGCCCCCTACATGCACAGATGATTTCTACAGTTCTGGACCACACTTTTGAGCCCAGACCACACAACTTGAAGCCAGACTTTTGAGCCTGTGGTGTTGATGACATTATATGGTAATATATTTAGGGGTATGTTTATGTGTAAGTGCTATATTTAGCCTTATGGTGAAAAAATAACAGACAGGAGTGGAACTTTGAAGTTACTAGTTATATCATTTGCACCTAAGTAAATAACAATAACTAATAGTTTTAAAAACATCTTGTATATTTTGGATTTTATGAGTTGTATCTCCACCAGGATACATTAGACACACCCCCCTCAGGGATGTGTAGCTTCTCAGACACATTGTTGTATTTTTTCAGAGTTGTGTGTGAAACCATTAAGAATGATAACATTTAGTTGTTTTTTTAATATTAAATTATAAATAATTGTATAATTTAACATAACTTCAACAGCTCAGGCACATCAAGCGACATTGTGCACCTTTTTTCATCGTCAACTTAAAATAATGTTCTGATTTTTAATGAATGGGTGGACTTTTTCCAATTTGGAATATTTCCAAAATTCCCCAGCTTAACTTCCCATGGAAATTTACCGGAAATTTTCCACCCCTTTGCAACCCTAGTCACATATAACCAATATGTACCTGTGGCCTGAGGAACTTCTTTCCAGTGGTCCTACTATGTCCATGCCTATTCTCTCAAAAGGTGTATCTATGATTGGCAAAGACTGCAGTTGTGCACGTGCTACTCCCTTTGCTGAGGTAAGTTGACATGTTTCACATGAACTGCAGTACTGAGAGACCTGTGTATACATCCCTGGCCAAACAAACCGCATAGCAATCCTGTTCAAAGTCTTTTGAAAAGCCATGTGCCCCGCCCAGGGAATTGAATGAGCTAACTCCATGACTTTATGTCTGAACTGTTGTGGGAGTGCTAAAACCTCAACTTTCCCTTTTCGTTGATACAGAAGGCCATCTTTCTCTATATAAGTGGCATCAGCTAGACAGCTAGGGTTATTCTGCTTAACCCCATCAACCTCTGTCACCTTTTCAAACCACTCCTTTAGTGTAGAGTCCTGCCTTTGTAGTGTCCCTAAATCTGGGGGAAACTCAAAATCTATCCCACCAGGTGGTTTGTATGAGTCTGTCCCTTTCCTCGGAGCACCCTTCAGCTTTTCCCTCCTTTTCTGGGCCCTTGACTTGGTAGGTTTCACTGGCCCTGTCTCCCAGTCTACACCCCAAAAAGGCAACTCCCTGAGGACTCCCTCTCTACTCTGTGCTCTTGTAGTGACATTACAGGGTTTGACTGGAAGTGTGACTGGCTCAACTTCGCTTTGGGGGACCTTGAAATCTGCCTCTGAGCTGTGAACCTCCCCACTGTTCCAGCCAGATCTACAAACTGGTTGGTGCACAAGATCATAAAGTATGGGAACATCATTACCTAGAATGACCGCATATGGCAAAGTTTGAGCTAATGCTACAGACAAAAGAAAAGTCTGCCCCCCCACTGTCAGATAGACTTCTGCTGTAGGATAAACATGCTCGTCCCCATGAATACAGCTTATCTTTGACCTGTCTTCACTCCACTTCTCTCTTGGGACCAAACTGGACAACACTACTGTCTGGAAACATGCTGTGTCAAGTAAAGCTACCTCAGACTGTCCATCAATCAGAACTGGTGCTGTATGGCCTGCCTCATGTACTGTGTCTACTGGTCTGCTTACTGGTCTTGGCACTGAACACAGGAGAGATGGCTTGGTGTGGGTTAAAGCTGGGCAAAATGGCTTGGTGTGACCTAGACCATTACAGTGATAGCACCTAACTTCCTGTTTAGTGAATCTAGGTTGAGGTCTTTTAGCATGGCTTGAGACTTGCGAAGTGAACTGCCTGTTACTGGAAAATGCTTTACCTTGTGACTGACCAAACCCCCGTTCACCCCCAGTGGACTTACTCGCATGGGCTTGGTGGTTCTCTTGACCCAAGGTGGCATTCCGGCTCCCTTTTCTGGCTGATGTGAAGATCTCTGCCAGACGAGCTGCTTCCTCTGCTGTCTTGGGGTCACGTTCTTTGATCCAGATTTCCAATTCTGGATGAACCATTCTCAGAAACTGTTCTAGGATAATAGTCTGTTATTTCCTCCACAGTTGACTTTTCCGGCTTGACCCATTTAGAGAACAGGTCTTTCAGGCGAACGTACAGCTCTCGTGGTGTCTCACCAGGTTCCATCGCCAGGGAACGGAAACGTCTTCGGTAGGTATCAGGTGTAATTTCATATTTTGCCAAAATTGCTGCTTTAACTTTGTCATAGTTCTCAGAGTCTTTCATGTCCATCAGTACATAGGCTTTTACATTTTTACATTTTTGGGCCAGCGACATACATGGGCCATTCTCTCAAAAGTGGTCAGAAAATGTTCAATGTCATCATCATCATCATCATCATCATCACCCATCTCTTCCCGAGGCTGGCCTTGGTCCTGTATGTCCCATTCTTGACTGTGGTCTTCTCTCATTATGTTTACCTGCTGCTGTATTTGTGAAAATTGATGCTGCATGTTTTTCCATCTCCGCTCTTGACGAGAGGACTCAATGCCTGAGATTGGATGAGAGACTTCACCAGATCTGATAGCTCCTCCAGCGTTCCTTTGGCTCCACCCTCTGTCTTGGTGCCTGGGCATGGATGTAACCATGTGCCTGGATCGACTGATGAGCAAACTTCCTGGTCTGGGTCCTCTTGTTCACCTTTCTTTCCAGCTCTTGTCATCATCTTACTGCAACGTGGGCCCCAGCTTCTTGACACCACTTGTCAGATTGACCATAAGCGTCTGGATGATGCAGCAAAGATGCAGACACAGGCGATAGCAGGTTTCACCAACGAGTGGGTGTTTATTCACCAAATAAGACAAGAACCACATACAGGGGCACAGTGGCACAGCACAGCAGCATACATGGCTGAGAGACCCGACCAGCAACAAGGGCAGATGGAAAATGCCGCCTTTTATCCCCTATCACCAGTCCAGTCTAATTGGAGGCCTCCACTCACGGGTTTCTTTAAACAACATGATTTCCCAGCTCCCCACAAACAATATTATTACAATGCATTGATTCCTACTGCTGTGTTGCACCCCCCCCCCCAGAATAAACAAACCCACTACAATAAATATACATATATATACACACACACACCAACTACCAAACCCCCCTCTTCCTATCCTCACTTAGTCTCTCCCGGAACCTTTAAATTTGTGTTCGTACGCCTGGGGACTCTTTTGGCTGAACACTCTGGAGGAGACATAAGACAAAGGACAGGTAAGAATATACAAACAACTTAACACAGGACGCAACTCTAACACACTAAAACACTCATTGAAATATTCTGCACATTTATGTCCTCGTTTCCACTGTTTATCAATTATACACTGGAGGTGTGCACACAATCTTATCTACTCTAACTCCCTCTCTCCCTCAGATGAAGCAGACTATCCACACCTCCACCTGGCAGAAGACACAATCACATTCCAATAAAAGTTCAATGTGCAAATATGCAATGTGCAAACTGCTAATAAAGTGCAAACTGTGAATAAAGTGCAAATATTACAATGAAAGTGCCATGTGCTATTATTAAAGTGCCTCATTAAGTTGTATGTTTAAAAAAGTGCTATTAAAACCCAGACCCAGTTGTGCCATATTCCCATAGTATCTTGTAGTACCAAAGCTCCCCCACACATGAGACATGAGGGCAAATTTGTCTGTGGACAGACGGGCACGCCTGCTCTCCTTCTTATCAAAGCGCAGGTAGCGCATGATCTCCCTATACCTGCTCCTTGGTGGAGTTAAAAAACGCCAACCCCCACTCCTCGGACCAAAAGCTCTCCATCTCTATATTTTTATTATAAACTCCTCTGACGAAGAGGAGAGCGAGGAAGGCTTTCAGTTCTCTAACCGTAAGATCCCACTGATTGTTTTTCTCCACCCGATGTGTCTCTGCCACAGTGCACTCAATACGTCATGTAACGTTTTCTGGTCTAGCAAACACAAAAACGCGCTCTGGGCATCTTCAATGTTGCGCTTTGCAAAGACTGTAGGACCCGCGGATTCCGTTAGCACATTTTGTGCCTGGTGTCTCCCTCCAGGGTGGATGGTGCTCCAGACCGTGCCATCTTTCCCCACCTCACAGGGACTGCAAAACATAATGATTTATTTTTGTAGAAATATTTTCGTTTTCAGAAATTGTTCTTTACATGTTTGTGTAGTTTAACATTTGTATTTTGGTGCACTTTAGCAGTATTGTGTAGGCCTAAGTCTTACCCGCATCTGGTGATGGTGTGTGCTCTCTGGTGTCAGTACCTGCTGGTGTTAGCACATTTGAGATTTATCACATTGTTATTTAGTTATTTATCTATTTATGAATGAATTAATTAATGTATTTGTTTATTCATTTATTTATTAAATGCATTTGACAAAAGATGAAAACAGCCATAAATGTTTTTCAGTAACCACTTTACCTGGAGATGACGCTCGTGCGCTGGACTGAACAGCGGCAGGCAGCACTTGGACTGGTGGTTGCACTGTTGAGATTTATTAGGTTGCATTAGAATTCCCTTTTTTTAATTTGTTGTGATAATTTTAGATGTGCTTTGCTGTTAATTGCCTATACTGTTTACAAAATCAGTAGGCCTATCCAGTTTGTAATCAATTAGTAAATGACCCAAAATATATAGCCTAGCTGCGCGGCAAAGATCGACAAAGAGCCAAGATTTCCAGGGCTTGGCATCGGCTCCATAAAACAAATAAATTAATAAAAATGAATAAAACAAATGAATAAAATAGATAATTGATCATAATGATAACGATAATAATAGCTAAGCTAATAATAATAATAATAGGCTAGCTAACAAAGACAACAATAGCTAATAACAACAATAGCCTACTACTACTACTACTAATAATAATAATGAATAATAATAATAATAATAAGTACCTGGAGTGGATACCCCAACAGATGGGGTGGCTGGCACAATTTTTCTCTTTTTTTGGCTGGGTTCAGGTTCCGAGTTGGTGTCGGAGCTCTCCTCCTCACTGCAATCAAGATCGCTGAGGTCCAGCTCTCCTCCATCAGACTCTTCCTCGCTCAGTTGAAGTCTATCTATCTATCTATTCTTCTTTATATCTATCTGTTCTTCTTTATCTATCTCTTCTCTCAAATGGAAACAATAGACCGGCGAATCAGCGTGAAAACAAACCCCACGAAATGTATAGAATATGTAACAAATCAGCTGCGGTACGTGTGACCGCAGGGCGGAGAGAGGATTAAATGCTCAGAAATCATTTGTGTTTTATTGTAGCACCTTATGGACTTCAGGAAATATTAAAAACACATATTTAGGAGAAGTCATGGGCTGAAAGGCTTGTAGTCTTTATTTAAACAGAATTATGTACATTTTAATAACCCAAACGGTCTGTCAGACCGTCTCTGCGGTTCTAGTGTTAAATAGAGACATTTCAAAATATCACATTTTAGAGCTGTAAATGGTAAATGGACTGTACTTATATAGCGCCTTTCTAGTCTGTGCGACCACTCAAAGCTCTTTACATGACACGTCATTCACCCTTTCACACACATTCATACACTGATGGCAGGGGCTACCACGCAGGGTGCCAACCTGCTCATCAGGAGGATCTAACCATTCATTCACATTCATACACCGTTGGCACAGCAACGGGAGCAATTTGCCCAAGGACACATCGACATGTGGACTGGAGGAGCCGGGAATTGAACCACCAATCTTCCAATTGGAGGACGACCGCTCTACCTCCTGCCTACAGCCGCTGTAATCATAATACCATGAAACCGTGATTTTTTGCCTAAGCTTATTATACCGTCATAATCTCATACCAGCCCATGCCTAATTGAGACTTTCATCTCTAGTCTCTGACATGTTAAAATAACATTACTTTAAAAAGTGGAGTCATACACTATCAGACTTCTTACAACCAAAATATATTAAGACTGAAATTAGCCTGTATTAAAACAGTCGATATGACAACACATTATGACATAATCGCCTACTATTATGACACATATTCACTGTCCAATAATCACAAATAGGCGAATTTAAGAGAACATGAAGATAAATAGCCAGTGCTGTTTAGAAAGTGGTGACCCAAGCACGTATTGCCATATTGTCCCACTGTATTGCCACAAAGCAGGCGTAATTTTATGTCTAAATTATGTTAATTCCAACCTTAAATATCGCAACGACCTCGCAAACAGCTCTATTGACTTTATTAATGCAGCACATTAATGTTGCACTTGCATGAGTCGCATGTCAGCTTTTGACTGCTCACATTTCTATGACTGTTTATGGTAACGTTACGTTACCGGCGTTATGTTACCGGTGAAGTTAACGCTAGCACACGGTGACTCGTAACTTAAACTTTACTCTGTCAGTAATGCACGTTAATATTAACTATGATATTAATACTAATTTTGGCTAAAATAAAATGCAAGTCATTTTGAATGAGAAATGCAATGTTACTTACCGAAACAGGTGAATATCAGAATACTTAATGTATCTGTTAGTACATCCAAAAGCTGAACAGTCCATTTTTAGGCGACTGAAATGTTAAACAAAACTCTGAACTCAGAAAAACTGTTGATGTGAGACAAGTTCACGGCGATCTGATTTCCATACAGTCTATTATGTCTATTGCCTATCTGTCTGCCCTCCTGAAACTGAGACAGAGTCATTAAAGATGAAGATGTTAATTTCAGCTTGGATATAACCTTAACAAGTTTCAGTGCAGAATATAATGATGCCAAAGTGAGTGATAGCGCATAAAGGGAATAAAAGTAATTATCGCTGGCTCTGTAATGCTTATTTATGCAGTTCCTAAAATAGTTGAGGTTGAAGCAGTCATGGTGATAACGATGATGGCCAAGCCAATGGCAAAACAAACTGATAGTTTGAGTGATTCATATTAATGCTGCCAGTGTAAAATACATATCTCAGCTGAGGCTTTCAGGGAGGATATATCATCTGAATAACAATGATGACTGTGTTACTCATGGGAAGGAGTCATCATAGTTCACATGATGCACATATCCAAAGGCTTCCATTGTCCTGAACAGAAGAGATGAGAGACATGGCACAAAGCAGTGTTATGTACTGATGCTATTGCTGCTGACAAAGAGTTGAGGGGCCCTAGACAGAGTGGTCGGGAAGGAGCGTCAGATGACAGACTCTTTAATCGTTCTTAGCCAGAAGATGCTCGAGCGCCCAGGGGAGGGAGAAGATTACCAAGAGATCAATCCCAAAACAGAGCTGGCTCTGCTGACATCTCAAGGTAGTGCACTGCAGTGGCCCCCATGGGACCCGACTGCCAATACAGGCGGGTATTACTGCGGATTTAGTGTGAAGGAGACTCTGAGAGGGGCGAAGAGAAGCTTTTGATGGAAGTAAATAGGAGAAGGATTACATAAACTGTTACGGTGTTAACAGGAGTAGGACTTCTAGTGAGGCTGAGATGCAGCTGAGGCAGGCAAGATTTTGTCCACATCAACATACAGACAAGAAATGAGAAAAATGTATATATCAGGTTCATAACTTTGCATCAATTCTTCTCAGGTAGTATGAAGTAAGGCAGCCACAATGGAGAGTTGATAAAATGAACTAGAAAGCATATAAATTGTTGCATTTTATGTTAAAAGTCATATAGTATAGTTTTTGAAAGCAGATGTGCCTACATTCGTGAGAAAATAGTACACATCTCAACTCAAGGGTTATTTTTCAGTGTGAATTAGACTCTCAGTTTAATATTTTGCACCCTTAATTGAAATCTGAATAATAAATGCCTGATTGGCTATAAGGCAGATGATTGCCCCCTCTCTTCTCTCCCATTCCCAACAATGGAGACCCACCTGTCGAGCTTAGAGTTAAGGGTTATTTGAGAGCACTTGGCTGTTCTCTGTTGGAGCAGGGACGAAGGTTAAAAATGTTTTTTTCTGCCAGAAGATTGCAGCTCATTAAATGTTGTATATAGTTAAACCAGAGTAGCAGTCATGATCAATAGGAGCTTTTTATTTTTCTCCTGTTTTCCATTTGAAAGATTGGATGGAGCTTTGTCTGCTGTTTCAATTTTTGTTAGGGAAGTTTAGGGTTCATGGTTAGTTGATTCTTTTTATTTTTGTTGGTTTGTTATTTTGGGCAATGCTCAACTCTGAATCTCCAAAATAAACTACCACACTGTGAACTCAGCTGGCCGTTCTTGGTCCCTTAAACTAGGGACATAACAACCTGCTATTTTGGTTCTTGTACTGTATGTGCAGTAGTGCCAAAAGGGCTGAGTGAGGGTGAATATAGATCAGTGGGTTTGGTGATGATCAACCAGTGACATCGCTGCTCTCATAGCTCTGAAACAGCTGTGCTAATCAAAGATAAAAGTGATAGCAGCTCAACAAATGGAAAGCTTCTCTTCATGAAATGTCTGAATGCTTCAGAGCTTCACAGCATGAACACACATCACCACAAATCTGCACCCAAACACAGATGGAGTAGTTTTTTTCATCAGTTAGTAACTTATAATAATGATAGAAATAAGAAATGAAAAACTTGATCTGATTAGCCCTCTTAACTTGATGTTTCCTTTATCAACAGATCAGTCCTGCTGCCTTTTAGATGTTGCAGGGATTTAATGAACTGAACTTTTCTCCTTTAAGAGCAACTGTGAACACATACTGCACAAATCACCCACAATTAGATTAATCATTAAAGATCAATGCAGACTGATTTATTACCTTTCCTGATTTTTTAAAAATCTTTATACAGTAGCGTTTTCAGGTTAGTTCATGTTAGTAAGTACGGACATTTATTCTTGTGTAGACACACATAGTTTTTCATAATATGGCCCCATTAATATAGATGTGATATAAACTAGTTGATATGGAGTAGCTTCTCACAAAACATTAAGTCATTATTATCATTATTATTATTATTATTATTATTAGATATTGAAGTCAACCAACTTCCTTGTTCCTAGGTGAAGCAATGTTCTCCATTGCATATACTTCTGCACTTTATCAATCCACATAACTCACATACAGTAGGAGCAACATAGAGTAAAGACTGGATCACTACAGAGTAAACAACTCGTCTTGTCATCACGCAATTAAACCTGAAGAGTACGGTTTAGGGTTACCTGCTCTATGTTTAAAGTGTCTTGAGATGACATTGTTGTGATTTGGCGCTATACAAATAAAGATTGATTGATTGATTGATTGATTGACTTCCATAAACTTCCAAGTAAAATTATTTTGGTTAAGGATAGGCTATATTGATTTCCTTGATGGTTTCACTTGATTTTTAATATATTTTCATAAAGATTCACAAGAAAGCAATCAGAATCATTAGACCTAAGTATCCTACTATACAAGGAGACTGTGGATAGACAAACACAAGTTTGCTTTAGGTGGTATAAATCAGAGGAAAAAATGGTACATTTGCTCTAAAAACAAACTATCCTTCTGACCTCAAACTACTGTACATTACATAACTGTTCCCTCCTGCATATGCTCATGCACCTGCGCTGTTGGTCCAATAATAGCTGAATCTAAAGCTGTGTTAAAAGTGATTTTTAGGTTAGAAGTGGAACTTTTCATGGACAAAGTATACTATCTTTTATGTAGATCAGGGTCAAAGTTCTCTTTTGTTTCAGTACCTACTGAATTGTTGGACTTTGCTACATGGATTGGACAGTGAGAGGTATATTTCTCTTTTCTCTACAGATATTACCTGATCAATACAGATGAAGCAAACTCCACTCCTTTTGAAATATATATTGTGATTTTCCTGCAACTATTCAAATTGAAAGCTGTATCAATAGGCCAAGGTGAGAACTAATTATTTCCATCTAAGACCACTGCTACAATAGCTTAAACCTGGATATTATGCTGATTGATTGTAATAGTTACCTTCAGCTTATAATGAACCCAGAGCCTGTTTCATTTCCCCACGCATTGCTTCAACTACCTCTGATAATGTCAGATTCAATGGCCCATGACGTCACGTTCAATTAAAAATGTGGCTTAATGACAAGGTCTCAAGCACGGCAGGAAAGAGACCTAATTGTACGAAGAGGGAAAACTGTGAGATGGAAGGGCAAGAGGAGGACAGTCTATTACTTTAGCTCAGGGTTGTGTGAGTGTGTGGTTACTGTGTGTGTGTGTGTGTGTGTGTGTATGAGTGGGGGCGGTGGACTGTAGACGTCTGTGTGTGCCGACACGCTGTTGCTTTTGCAAAGATGTATGTGTGAATTTGTGTCATTTGAATGTGTGTGTATTTCATTAAATATTTATTTCTTGTCTAGGAGAAAATTTGGTTCCCTCAGCTCCAGTGTTTAAGCATTTTTTAGTTTGTTATCCCACAAATGTATTGTTTTGGTCATGAGTAGATCAACCAGTTAGGGGGTCCACAGATTTAAAAAAAAAAAATGCTGTTATGCCTCATTATGGTAATTTTATCTTCTGTATTATGCTTATGATGTCGAATGTTAAACATGATCAAAGCTCTGAAATCTGAGGTAGGGTATGTAGAAATGCTCCTTGCAAATCAAAGGGCCAGACTGTTCTGAAAGCTTCGTTTGCAACTGTCGTGGCCTTATGGACATTTGATTTTATGCGTTTTGTTTTCTCGGTTTCCAGAGTTGTGTTTCTATACTTCTGTTTCTCTATACAAGCCCTGCTTTTGCTCTCTTGCGTTTGGGTCCACCTGCTCTACTCTCCACTTTTGTGACAGTGATGTTTTTTCTGTCTTGCTGACAAATTGATGTCAGATCAACACTAGTGTCCATAAACAACTGTCCATTCCATAGTCCTAGTTGCTAAGGTTGTTGCTAAGGTCTTTTCATGTGTTGTTTGCGTCAGTCACTCGCACTTTTCTGATTGGATTCAGTATGGATGAAACATATATGAATGTAATTTGTAAATGGACTGAGCTTTTCTTGTTCTGGTCTCTCAAAATGCTTTACAATACATTCACACACATGTCCATATGCTAATAGAAGAGGCTGCTCATCAGGATCTAATCTAATGCACATTCAAACACGTGTTTTTTTTTACATAGCCTCCATGGTTGGCGGAAGTCTACTGAGGAGCAGCTGGACAATCAGGACAGATTGAACTCTTTGGGACTGTGGCCTTAAACAGACAGGAGCTAAAACTGCCAGACAGAGGCTGAACTGAGTTGTTATGAAGAGTCAGTATAAGATAAATACTTTAAACTGTGAATCATGCAAAACTATTCTAGTCCTAGAATGAAAATATAGAGCTGAAAATGAGCATAATAGATCCCCTTTAAACACCATTGTTTTAGGAATGAGTGCAGTATGAGAAAGGGCTTGTGTACATGATAGGTAGTCAAACTAAACTAGTACTGCAAGGTCTAAGATAGATCTTCCAGTATATTCTACTTAGATTGGTGAAATTCATTCTTAACAATGGGCAATTCATCAAATACCTGAAAAAAAATTGGCATGCAGTCAGTTTGGGACTTTGGGGATCTGGGGACCCTGGATATTTCCTTGCTTTCCCAACTGTTTTAGCTCTAGAACATTTACAGGAAGGCTGTACACAGTACACTGTACACCCCCCTCCCCGCACCCCCATCACAGTTTGCATGGGTCTGAGCTCTGATTTCATCCACAGTGATTCTCTTTATCAGACTGTTTCGATTGAGTCATTTTGAGAGGCCTGAATAGATAAAACTCTCCGGTATTTCACAAGAAAAAGAAACACAATTTGTTCAGAAATTAGTGTTTCTTTCCTTCATTGCTAAATTTTTAAATGTTCTTGTGGGTGATGTTTGAGAAACTGTATAGTAAAAGGTTCAATCCTGGAAACTCAAAAAACTCAATTTATTGTAACTGCTGCTGTCTATCATGGCAAGACCAGGATGGCTCACTGACTGGTCAACAAATCTACTGATGACTCATGACTTCATGAATTGTGAGTCATGGCAAAAACCACAAACATATGTTGTCATAACCTGGCTCTTGAGCCATGACAAATATGAGAGACATATGATTTTTAAAGTATCCAAAAACAACTGAAAATATGTGCAACAGGGGTACAAAACAATATGAGATGTGAATGCCAGTAGGATCAGTAGTGTAGACTATGTATGCTTGACGAGAATGGTGTATGTGGGTATTGTAGGGTGCATAGAATACCAAAAGATGAAATAAAGCTGCCACATTTCCAGGGAGGATTTCTGTCAAAGAGACAGAGAGATTATGAGCAACAGAGCCAAGCTATATATTCTGGAAGCACCACCCAAGTGTCACCAGGAGGCACTGCACACTGCACCATCCCAAATCCACCAGCAGGGGTCGTCACAATGCATACACTGTATCTAGAACTCTCACACTGTAGACACTTACCAACACCGACAAACTCACACTGATATATCTTTGGGCAACTGACTATCTCCAGCCCACCTGACTTGCATGTCTTTGAACTGCTGGGAGAAGTCACAGCTGGAGAAAACTTGTGCTGACATTTGAGTGATATTATTTATTTAGTTATTTTCTAATGCTGTCTGAGTCTCATTATGTTCATATTTCACACTGGCAGTCAGTACAATACTGTTCCTGCTGCTGTTTTACACAGCCTGTCAAACACCTACACTTTTGTTTGCACATGCACAATATTTTTTGAGTGTTACTACTGACAGCTGGATGTGACTTTCTAGCGCAGCACAACATCTCTCTGGTAAACTTTATATATGTTTTGCTATGTGCCACTTTCTCTATATATTCACAACATGCTGTACAGAAATGGAGCACAGTATTGTCCTTTTTTTAGACACAATGTGAAACTGCTCTTCTTTTAACTTTTTGTTTCTGAGTATGCAATTTTAATGAAAGAAGATCATATTAAAATGAAAACAAGGACTTGCAGGACCAAAATACCAAAGTATTCCCATGACACATGAGTTTAGGCAACAAAGAATGATTAATTTCACACTGCATTTGAGTTCATAATCCAGGCTTGCTCCCTCATTTAAAGTCTGACTGAAATCATACTTGGTCACCGAAGTTTTTGCAGTCAAAAATGATACCAATGTGTTTTATAAAGAGATCAGTTGTTTATTGCAGGTAGCCCAAAATATATGTTTTCACACTCAGCTGACAGACACCCTCTAGTGGCTGTAGTAATTATGACGGGGGCAAAGGAGAAAGTCAGGTGATGTTACTAAGTGGCAAAAGCCCTAACTGGTCAAGGCGGCTGGTTTCCCACCTAGAGCCTGCTTCTGCTTGAGGTTTCTTCCTGTTAAAAGGGAGTTTTTTCTTGCCACTGTCGCGAAGTGCTTTCTCATGTGGGAATGTTGGGTCTCTTTGAATTTAAAGAGTACGGTCTAGACCTTCTCTATGTGTAAAGTGCTTTGAGATGAAAAAAACATCATCATTCTCTTACCTTAATCCAAGTGGCTATTATTGTAACCACAACAACAAAGCTCTCCCAATCTTAACTGCAACCACAATATTTCCCTAACCTTACAAAGTACTTATTAAGATCTTTTCATAAACCAAGTTGTTTTAGTGATTAAACTTAACCAGATCCTAGCTATATAATTGTCACATTTTATTAATGGTTAACAGTGATTTGTAATGGTTTTGGATGGCACAGTCATATTATGTCATTCTACCTACTCACTGACTCAAATTGACTCTT
Organism: Scomber japonicus; assembly: GCF_027409825.1. NCBI lineage: Eukaryota > Metazoa > Chordata > Actinopteri > Scombriformes > Scombridae > Scomber > Scomber japonicus. The sequence goes on along the minus strand of NC_070579.1, from coordinate 36,244,777 downwards.
TTTTTTAAAGCCTCAACTTCTCTCTAGTAATGCTAAGCAATTCTTTTTTAATACTTTTTTTCAACAAGTCATCATGGTCTCAATTGCTAAATTCTGGCCATTAAATAAATGTGTTGGTGGTCATTTGGGAAATTAATTAATAATCATTAATAAGATATGAGGACTGCTCTCCTGAGTTGGACTATTGTTGCAATATTTCGTAAGTTCAGTAAGTAGCTTGGATCTGAGGTAGAGGCGCATGTTTCCTTTCACGCTTTGGAACCACTCCGTATTTGGAAGCTCCTGGCTCCAAATGGAAACATGGCGCAGACCATGAGCTGCAACTTGGACATCACACCTCACTACATCCATTTTCATATACAGTCTATGCTCAAAACCCTACTCACTGTTCACTGTTTCTATTACATTTCCTCACCGTGCGTGTATTTGATATATTTTGATTTATCAACCTTGTCAATTCACCCAATGTGTTAATGTTATGTCTTATTTCACCTGTTAGGTCTTGTCTCACTTATAAGAGAAATAATGATAAAAGTTTATCCCTCAGACTCCACAGCATCTATATTTAAAATGAAGTGTTACAAGGTATAAACAAAAGGCCGACTTTGCAGTAAATAGAGTCAAATATAAGAAGTCTGCAGAGCCCTTTTAGTGATGGAGGGCAGAGAGGGTGAGCGGGAACCATCCAGCTTTTATTTATGGTAAAAGCAGAGTTATGGAGAGAGGCCACAGCTAACAAGCCAACCCTCCACTCTCACTGTCCCCTGAGGGAGGGGGAAGGGCGGGTGTGTGTGTGTGTGTGGGGGGGGGGGGGGTACAGGGTGGAGAGAGAGAGATAGATAGAGTCGGAGCCTGGGCGTCCATCAGGGGAACATCATTTTTGCTCTCCTGGGCAATTTGCATGCTCTAATATTAATTGCTATTGGAAATGCTTGATTTGATTAAGGAGGGGAGTCCCAGTGGGGGGAAACGCTGGCGAAGAGAAAGAAGCAAGCGCCTTTGCTCCTAACCTTGTTACATTGAAAGGCAACTGCTGCTGTGTCAATAATGCACAAAAAACACTTGCACTGCTTAGCCTCTGGAGTGTGTTTGCAACATTATAACCCAAGTTTTTATTTCCCAGATCAGTGACACAATAGATGCTGCATGTTATATTAAAGATTTATAGGAAAGAATTGTTTGAGAGAAAAAAACAGACACTCAGGTGCACAAACATTGAAGCTTACACATGTTTAATCAATTATTTGCATCTACTGAATTCCATTAAAATTTTTGCTGGGTTGAAATATTGTATATGCACACACAAACAACAAATTTAGCATTCAGACAAGGCTAAAGAATTGATCACCGCGTTTGATATGGAAATGCATGAAGCACACTGTATCAGCTGTGCATTTGCATTCTGCTGATCGCTCCTTAATTCATGGCTGATGTTTTCTGTACATGTTTTTTTTTCCTTTTGGTATGCAGCAGGCAGCTCAAAGGCATCTTTTGTTTTGACTGCAAAGGGCGTATTTGTCCCTTGGCCTCAGCATAAATAGGGAGCTGGCAATAAAGTATAGCCTACAGGAGAATTTACCATTGACTGAAAATGAGAAGAAGCGCTGCTATTGTATCACCAGCCTGTTTTACATAACTGTGCATCCGTGCAGAAACATATGTGTGTGCGGCATATGTGAGCGCAGATGCAACTCTAACATCAATTAAACAAACTCAATTGAACTTTAGATTCCATGTGGAAAAATGAAGACTTACCGCCACCAAACGCGTGCACAAGCAGGCATTATGCAAACTTTCTGTTTTGTCTCTCTTAAGGTTTTGACCTCCGCCCACAGAAACATTAGCATACAGTAGCGAGGATTCCACCAAGCTTATCTTAATGGTCTTCTTCAAATGAAGCTCGCAAGCCACTGAGTTAAATCTCGAGCTCACTCAGACTTAGTTGGCAGATTATTGCAGTGCACAGAACACCAGCTGATGAACTTATAATTCCTTGGAGGCTCCCCGCCATTAATTCCAGTCATAATGCAAGAACACACACACACACATACACACATAGACATGTACACACACAGTCATGTTTCCCTCACTTCAGAGGACACTGACACATTAATTTCCTGGGGACTTAACTAACTATAACCCTTACCCTAACCTTTACATACATTTAAACTAACTTTAATTTTAAACCAAGTCTCAACCCTAAAATTGATGACTTATATTAAGGAAACCGCCAGGGTCACCATAAAGGAGGCAAGTCCCCACAATGTGAGGTATATCTGGACCACAGACACACAGACGGTCATGTTTCCATCACTTGAGAGGACATTATATTAATTTCCTGGAAATTTATCCTAACTCCACTTTTCTAACCCTATCCCTTTACCCTAACCTTTACATAACCCTAATCTAACCTCAAGTGTAAACCAAGTCTTCATGATTTATATTAAGGGGACTACCAGGGTCATCATAAGGGTGACAAGTCCCCATAGACTGTGTAAACAGATTTACGTCCCCACAATGTGAGGAATATGTGGACCACACACACACACAGTCCTGTTTCCATTACTTCAGAGGACATTACATTGACTTATATGAATTTCCTGCAGACTTATCCTAACTCTAACCTGCACTTTTATAATCCTATCCCCTTACCCTAACCTTTACATAACCCTAATCTAACCTTAACTTGAAAACAAATCTTCACCCTAAAATTGATGATTTACATGAAGGGGACTTGCTTTCTTTCCCCAGCATGGCTCTGTAAGGAGGTTTATGTCCCCACAACATAAGGAATATCTGGACCACACACACACCAAATCTCCACGTCTCTCATTTGAAGCACTTCAGTCAGGCCGTGTTTGTTTTCCATGTGGACGTGACTGGCGATGCAAATAATGCAAATACCTTCTGAGACAGTGTTTCATTAAATTCCCCATCAGAGGTGCAGACAATCTTATCCAGGATTGTGAATGAGCTGTGGAAAATGAGGATGTCCTGTCTGATTCATGCCTGTGAGGGGGCACCATTACTGAAGTCACTGCAGATGTTTACCAGCAACCTCAAAATCAGATTATTTTGACACTAATCTGGTACTGTGACTATTCCAAATGTAGCCAAATATATGTAACGTACATTCACACTTATGTATAAACATTAATAATGTAATGGCATATCCAATTGAAAATAAGGACAGGGAATAATTTGAAGCTGGTTCAAGTGTCACTAAATTCCCTAATTGCTGCTTGAAGTCATTCTGCTCATTTTTTACACCTTTTTTGGTGATTGCTCAGTCAGTTGTGCTTCTTAAATTATTTATTTTTTGCGACTATGAAATTGATTTTAATGGATTTGTAAATAATTGGAGCCAAGTGAAAGGAAAAAATGGGAACAAGCAATGCATGCTGACATGCAGTCACATTATTATTACAACTGAAGGGGACACTGATGATGAATAAAATCTTTCCATGCACAAATTGTAAAATATTGTCTTTATTGTTACTATTTTTACTTTTAACAGCCACAGAATTTTTCATAATCACACTGTTGGGAATATTTACCCTGGAGATACTTCTGCTCAGCACAGCCCAGTATATTATCCCTGTTCATATTCTACACCCTTGCAGTATGTTTAATTTTGACTTGGTCTAAGAATCCTCTCATAAAAAGTGTTTATACCAAATTTTGAACCTCAGATCTATTTAGAAAGCATCAATAGTGGATCTGACTGATGAATAAATGTGTGATTAAACCTTGATTAATGTTTCAGAGAGCAGAGAGAGTGTAGTTTTTACTTTTTACACCACTCATATATGGCGAAAAAACAGCTACTATCACACAATATCATGTCGTATTTTACCTAAGACATGAAAATATAACATAGCAATAATTATTTAAATGTATTTGATTCAAACTGAAAACTACAAGAACTTTATGGAAGTGTGGGGTTTATTGTTTAACCATTAGAGCCATCAGTCTTCACTGCTACATTATAAAAATAAATCATCTTAACTTATTAAAACTATTAACTATTCATTTCACTAAAAGACATGTCAATAGATACGGGTCAAATTTGAACCGGAACATCCTCAATGGACGAAAAAGTCATCAAATTTCAGGGTGAAAGAATGACATCTTGGGTGTTTTTACACCTGTCAAATGTCAAAACAGGTCAAATTTGACCTGAGCAGTATGTAAGGGTTAATAGCTTTGTGTGTTAAATTCACTTAGACCAATTCATACACACTACAATACAAATTTAGATAAAATGTGTCATCTTTTCTACCGTGCTGGCGTGTCACACAAAATTCTGCTTTAAAATGACTTGCATTTTTCTCCCAGGAGACTCTTTGCCCAACACAGCAGTCACACAATTTCACCTGCATCAGCCAAAAGCTTGTGGCATCGCATGCAGAGATTTGACAAGTAGTATACTTTTCCTTCAACAGGGGGAGATGTGGCTCTGTCAGGTTGGGCTGCATCCCCGTGTTGATGAAGGGTGCAGCTTGACGAGGCAGCCTCGGCTTCCAGACAGCGACTACTCCTGCCATCCGTCCTGCCACAAAACCCACAGGCTGCTGATCTGGTCTGAACTTGCTAGGGTTTTTTTAATATATAATTTTAATAGGATTTTCATAGCAATGTGTCTGTCACTGCCACTGACTGGGGGCATACACACACTGGGAGTTCATCGTGGTTATCTTTTACAGGGAAAAACCTGATTCTTTGTGGTTTCCTACAGCTTATTCTGCAGTGAAATAGAGTTAAGGACTGATATATTAGTCCCAGAGGTCTGCCACAACCGAGATGACACATCCTACAGTGTCAGGATTGCAGGTTGCAAGAGGGCTGCGAGGTTAATCCTTTCCTATAGCTGTTACCAACAAGTTTAAGTCTCACATTTGTTGAATATATGTTGAAATAAGTGAAGCTCTTTGTCTTAATGGGCCTAAACAAGACTAGATTAAATGTGCATGAACATCTTAGTGGGACGTTTATTATTTAGGTGGTATTTAGGTAGTCTCCATAGCAGGAACTGGCCCTGAAGTAACATTTATGGGGGCAAAACGAGACCCTGCCTCAAGATAGGTACTCTGTGCGGCCCCGAAAAAAATACTGGGTTGGGCTTGAGGTTGATGTGATGTCAACAGAAAGCACCAACAATTACATTATGATCGGAACTGTTGCAGAATGATTAGGTCACCTCCTATCAAGTTTCTATTCTGCAATGGAGACACAACAGCTGAGAGGACATTCCTGTAAAGTTCCCACCTCCTTAATTTTACCTGGAACTTCCTGATTGAAAACAAGACATTTATCATAAATATCCTTCTTTGTTTTATATTGTAAAATGAATATAATGTCCTCTGGATCTTTACCTCCCACCTGCTCCATACTGCTGACTCCTCTTATACTCACTACTTATTCCTAGAGGTAACTTTTGAAGCTGTATTCATGAGGTACATGGACAGAGGTCACCATTACCTGCACTGATGACAACACTATTAGTCTTCCCATGCCTCATTCATTCTTGTCTCATTTTGACTGAATTATGGGCGCAGATGATGTTGCCTACACCAATCCAGACTGGAGTTCTGCTTACTTAAAGTCATACTGCACTGAAAACCTGTTTTATCATCAAACACTCCCTGCGGGCTTTGAAGGGAGGCTTTAAAAGGTTTTTTGCTTGTTTCTTCACAAGACGACGGCACATAGCCAAGCTGGATTCCCGAAAGTTACAATAGATTATTCTTTAAAAACTAGGGTTAGGGTTAGGTTAAGTTTTTGATGAATATTTTACTGTAATTCCAGGCTTATAAAACCAGAGGGTGTTTCACTGCCCTCTCTGGTTGAGAGTTTCAAGTCAAGCAGCCTCATAAACATGGTAACCACATTAGTAAGTGGAGCAATGACACAGATACATTACTCAACATGGGGAGCGCAATGTTGTGCCTGTTTACAGTTTAAACAGCTCTATGATAAACTGTTCAACACTGCCACAGAACCTCCCCTACAGAGTTAACCATGAGATGGTTGCATAGAAAAGGTACAGAGAGTGGAAAGAAGAAAAAGAATATCATTTTCTGATGTTTGCAGCTTTCATCTGGTTCTGAACAGGAACCAGGCAGGGAGCCGACCAGGTCAAAGATGGAACATCCCCTCTGTGACATCTTTTTGTCTCATACTGTCTCTGTCTCTTTCTTTCTCCAATTCATGCTAAATTTACCGCCCCCGCCCCCCATGCAAGATGACCGACTGAAGATTACAAGCTGGTTCTTTATTGATGTAGAACAAAAAGCAGGCAAAGTGGCAGGCAGGTCGGACGCTAATTGCTTGCTATCCTAAAATGGAGCCGGATGACAAAGTGCCATGGGTGACAGGTGTGTGTTTTTACCTGTTGTTTTGACACTATCCTTTCAGTTTAGGTAATAATGAAGTCTAAATTTAGATTCAGAAAGAGATGAGGCAAAATAATTACACTGAAAAGTCACAAATGTATCAATATCAATCAAGAAGTACAAGTTTATGAATGATAACAACCTCTATATGGTGTGTGTGTGTGCATTTTGATCCATGTATTTGTTCATGTATGTGTTGCATGTAGCACACAATCACACATTCAGTTCCTCCCCTGCATAGCTGTTACAGTTTTTGGCACTAGATGGCACTGTGCACATGGCTGTGAGAAGCCTCCTGAATACTGAGACTGGATCAAAGCACACACACATCATTTATGATCAGTTATTGACACAGTGTTTTGTATTTAGACTTCACCCCCATCAGATTCGCTTTGTTGCCGTGGGAACAGGTCTAAAACAGGCTGTAAGAAATCCACACGCAGAGTAATTTACTTCACATCCAACGTCTCTGAGGCGAGTCACTGTAATGCATACAGCACCTGAGTTGAGTCAGCAAAGGTCACCAAAGATGACACTACTCTCCGAGAGTGAATTAGCAAGGGGTCTCTGCCAGGACCAGGTGCTGAGCCGTTAGCCCTCATTGGCTCACAGCCAGGCAATAAAAGTCAAGTCTTGGAAACTGATGTCCTGTAAAAGCCAAGTCTTACTCGAACACTGTGTTGGCCAGGTAAGGCAGCAGTTGAATAAAAATGTCAGTCTAGCTGGACATGTTCGGCACACCTGTTTGGCACCAGTGAAAGGCTGCTTTGTCCTGCTCTGTGCAGCTGGGCCAGCGGCTCAGATGTCCATCCAGACGGAGTTATGGCCTCTTTTGGGCTTTAGAGAGCCGGTTCACCCAAATAACATTAAAAAAAAAACTCAGAAGCATGTTCTCTTATTTAGCTCTGGTGGTTTCAAGCCAGAGCAAAAATATGTTGTGCCCTTAACTAGCAGCTGTGGAGCAAGTGCCTCTCTATCTGGTATGACTGCTGTGTATCCATTGTTAAACAGACGCATATACACATATACACTCAAATGTTTTTTTTTCTTTTAGTATTGCAGCTGGATGTTTGAGCTTCATTGTGCAGAATAACACTAAATACTAGAAGGCTGTTTTCACATTTGTGTCCTAAAGGGGGTAAACTTCATTGTGCTCATTTTAACTCAATCTGAGGCAGGTGTACCTGGAGCCTACAAACAGGATTTTGTGACGTCACAAATGGTAAATGGTAAATGGACTGTACTTATATAGCGCAAGTATGATGGGGAACCTTGAAACCTCCAGTGCACTGACAATGGAGTTTTCAGTGAATTAGGAGACGTCTCATATTCTGCAGTTTTGGCAACTTTTGAAGCTAAAAATATTTCCTTATTCCTAGATTAATTTAAATGGGAAAGAAGGAGAAGATTGTAAGTATATCTAACAAGGCAATTGAACTATTTTGTGGGGAAACGATAGCAGATATGAATAATTATTCAATTTTTATGTTTTAAAATCAAAACGTCTGAATGGGACCTTTTAAAAAAATGTTCCCATCCAGTATATATATATAATACAATACAATCCATTAGCTGTACTGTATGTAGTGAAATGATTCAAGCCATTTACATGTACACAGACGTCAACAACCAATTAAAATTCTGTCATTAATTGCCATTAAGATTTGTCATTAAGAGAAATTACAATGAGAACAATCTTGAAGTGCAATGTAATAATAATGATTGTAGCATGGCTATACCATCTGTAGCCTCACTGTGAGATGCACTGCAGCAATTAAATAACAGCTGAAATTTGTCATCTTGGAGATTTCTCAGATAATAGATTGTTTTTGGGAGACGTGTTTTTTTATATTGTTGTTTTTGATTCTGAATCCTTTTCAACAGGGACATTTTTGGTGGTGTTAATGTCTTGGCTTGATTAAGTTTTTATTTATAGATTATTGTGTGGTTTACACACAGTACTTGTGCTCAGATAGGAGCTATCCATCAGAAATTGCATCTCTAAAGTCTGGAGAGTCCTCCTTCCATCCAAATACAATGGAAGTAAATTGAACTGTATTTTTGTATCAGCAGAATTGGAATAATTGCACTATAAATATTTTCAGTGAAATGACTTTATGCTGAAGAAACAGATCTAAGATTGTTTCTGGAAAGATATTTTGCTGTTGAAGCTTTTGCATAGCATTTTCACTGCATTTGCCATGTGGGTCAATGATGGGTTTTTTGTGTCCATGTGGTTTAGTCAAATTTAAAGGGTTAAAATGTGAAAATAAACATATGAATAACTTGCACACATTCTTTTTTTTGTGGACCCAGCATCAAATTTCTGCTTTTAATCCATTTTGAGAGAATATATTAGAGGATTATGGCAAAAATGTCTAAGTGGTGTAACCATAAAAACTTTGTACCAAATAATTCAACTTGTAAATCAACCATTCAGTCTTACTTTTGGTAAAAAAAATGGTGCAAGTGGGATTTCAAATGACATAAAACCAACAAAAATACAAAATGTACATTTTACCAAACCTGATGCTGCTTTTAAAACTAGTTTTAAAGATATTATTGAATTGCTCATCTTGCCAACCCTTATTTGTCACTGACCCATGGACTGTCATTTGGGTGGATTGAACCTTTAAATTCCTTCAACCTGCATTCCTCAATTGCATGATAGAGGCATGTATCTGAATATGTCTTATGTTACAGTAGAAGAAGAAGGAGTCATCATCTAATAGTGCATCTCCTTCAAACATGCAGGGTCCTTTTCTCAAGTGTAATAAATCGAAATATCAGGAAAATGACACTTATATTATGCATAGCTTGGTTTCGATTGCGCTTTATAAACAGCATCTGTCAAGTAGCCAGCGCCTTTGGTCGTTGCCTCATGAATAAAGATAGAAAATGGAAACACTGCTTTTGGCATTCAAGCGAGCTTTCCCATCTGACAGAGATAGAAAAAAAGGAGAAAAAAAAGGTAAAGTATACATTTCAAAGGATTGAAAACAGGTAGCCGCAATGGCTATTTGATTGCCATGCTTAGACAAACAAAATCAGAACATTTGGTCATTTTAATGCATGTACAAAAGGCGTCAGACATCACAACAGAGTAAATAAAGCTGTTGCCAAATACATGTTACCTCAGTGAAACTGATAAAGCAAAATGATAAATTACAGCTTTTTTCTAGTGAGGGCAAGTTGTATCCTGTATTTTGAATACTTGTCTTGAGAATAATAAAGCAGTGGCTTCCTGTTCGATACATCTGTGATATTGCCCCAGACTTCATATGCTGAAAATAAGGGTTCACACACATATCAGCGGCTCCATCTGTCTGTGCACATCATCAGTGGAGTGGGCAGCTTCACAAAGCCTATTCAACAAGTTCGCTTCTTTTCAAGTCATATTAAATGAAAGTATGACGAGAAAAAAAGCGTGTCCAGAAATTTTATTTTTTTTCACCATGTAGGACGGAGAATCAGAAAAATGTATAATTTGCTCACATCATTCAAAAATGTTTTGTTCGGCTCAGGCTTCTCATCTTTTATCGTGAAGGTATTGAAAAGCTTTAATATAACCAGGACAGCTTCATCAAAAGTCAGATAAAAGGTTTTATTATTATACTGGAAATGGAACGACTGGTTTGTGCTGTTTATTGTTCACTTGGTACAAATGAATAAGACCAGCAGAGCGCAACAGTAAAATTAAGACATCAACAACAACAGAGCTCTTCTGATGTTCAGAGAGTTATTTAAAATGCATACACACACACACACACACACACACACACACACACACACACACAAAAAGGAACCAAATGTTGATTTGGTTCCTTACTGCTAAATGCTGTCAGGGGTTTCCGGCTCCACTCTGAAGATTATATTTGCATATGAACTCTTCCATATGCTCTTTCATCAAGATGTATGAAATATAGAGGAAGTTAAAACAATCATAAACACTAAAGATTAATTACTTGACATGCAGGTCAGGAATTTATTTCCCTCTATAAACACCGCTGGCTACGAGCCATTATATCTTTACATCACCCGGAGGAACAGGCTGTGCTATGTGTGTAACTTCACCTTTTTTTATATGCACGCAGATGTACGCACAGATGTATTCACATGTGGCGTTCGGTGCCGGTTTTATATTCATGCTGCAAAATGAGGGAAAACAGCTTTGTGCTAGGACATATTTACACATACATACACTAAAAAGGCACATACACATAACACTGCTTCCCCTCCTCTCGCTCATCAAAGCATTGTCAGTACACTGGTAGCATCTTGCTTTTTGAAAAGAAGTGGGTAATAGCGCCTAACATCTCCTGAATCTATTTTGCACTTTTAAGGCGACAGAGTCTGGCTGTTTTGACAGCGAGAATAATAAAAATACATGCTGCCACAGCGGTTGGGACTAACAGGCTTTTGCACATTTCCTGCACTGTGCAACTGAGAGTAATTATCTTTCTCTCTGAGAAATCAATTCCATATCATGGAGGGTTTCCAGAGACCAACTTGCTCCCTGAGTCGAAGCCGAGCATCATAATCGCCACTGAACTACAAATTTGACTGTCCTACTTACTCCAGCAGCCGCCCCCTAACCACCCCTGTCCTCTGTGATGGTGACAGATGTGCTGTGAAAACAAACAGTTATCACTAATAAAGACAGAAGCATATGAAGAGAATCCGAAGCCTTTTCATTTGCATGCTTTTATTTGGGTGTACTGTATGCAAGCTCACATCTGCTACATTTCCTGTGACGCTGTAAGATAGAAGATATATCAGTAAATTATGTATATCCAGTTAACCTTGTTAGCCAGTCTGATGAGCAGTGCCATATTGAAGGTACATTCACAGCCCAGCCATCTTGATGTGAGAATACTGGAGGCCGTGTTTCCCATTTCCTGCCATATATTAAAAAGGCGGCCACAGATGTCGAGAGAAGTGTAAATGAGTTCGGGAGGCAACAGGTCAGGAGTCTGCCTCTAATTGAAGTACTGAGGTTTCCTCGCCTCTTCCTCCTCCTCCATCAGCTCAGCATGTAGAGTGTTTTATATTATTTAAAACGTCCATAACCACATCCATCAGGTCTGGGTCATATAATGTGTGCAAATCATTCATTTTCAATCAGTTTAAGGAGATGATTTCGAATTTTAAAGTTTGTAGTTGGCTTTAAAATAGCCAGCATCATGTCACTGGTCATTATGAAAGGTCAGGTTAACTTAATTAGAAATAAATCATGTTTAATGTTAAGTAGTTTTATTGGTCCATGTTCTGCTTCCACCGCTATAAAAAGCTCACAGCATGAATATTTACATAAGCTCAGAAACGTCTTTCCTGGTTATCAGGTTACAAACAAACACTAAATGTAAAACATCTCAACTGGAATTGGACGCTATGAATGATAACTACAGGCACTTATTCTGGGAAGTCATGTTTCATTTCTTAAATGTCATGTTTCAATGCCGTGAGCACCACAAATACATACCCATTCACATCCATTGTATAACACACACTAAAAATGATAGGGTTAAAACTGTACCCAGTTTGAGTCAATAATAGCACTAAATGTATTTCTATTTGACCCTTAAAAGCCTAATATTCAAATATTATTGCATCCTTCACTTTATATAAATTAACAGAAATAATTATGGCTGCTACAGTATGGTCTAATTCTAGATAACATAAGGTTATAATATATAGTGTGATTGTGAATGCATTTCACTATTACAGTCTCAAATGTAAAGAAAAAATGAACACAAAATACATTTGTGGTTCAACATTCGGTATAGACACTAATTTTGAAGGAATACTTAAGCCAGCTGAGAATATGAACAGTATGTAACCCTAACCCTAGCCCTAACCTTTATTTAACCAGGAAGTCACATTGTGATTAAAGACCTGGCCAAGACAGAGTCAGAAAGCAGCATCACACATGCAACAGGAGAACAGCAACAACAAATCAGAACCACTATGTCTTTGCATCCTACATTCAAAATCATTGAAAGGGACAGAGGTTTCAAGTTTCATGGTTCTAGGACCAGGGACCCTGATAAGAGACACTTGATTTCCCAGTTTCAGTTCTGAAAAGAAGGAACTTTGAAGCTGAATGCGCTACCTGAGTGAGTACTCTGTAAAAATAAGAACTTCTGACTCAAGTATGTAGGGAACATACCTGAGATCACTTTGTAGAGTAAAGTGTACCAATGTTGCAGTCTACGCAAAGTAAGGGATGACCATCCAACCAAGCTATATAAAGTGCAGTGTTGGGTCCTGAAAGCAGAGTGTGATGTATCTCAGGGCTGAGTGATACAGGGGATCAAGTTTTGATAAGGTGGATGGTGAGGGAAACCTGTGGTATCACCAAAATCAACCTGGGATAGAAAAGGGCTGGCAACTAAACTCTTTCATGATGCAGTGGATAAACAGGACTTGTGCCTGTACAGAAAACCTAGTGTGAATCTCAATTTCTTTAAGAGATAGTCAGTATGATCTAAATTAAGTTTTATCACTAAGTTTAGGAACAAAGACCACGCGTCATACCTCCCTTATTTCCGCATATGTTAAGTCACCCTTATCGGCTCATCTCCCTTTTGTCTCAGTTCTCACATCCCTCCCTCCCAAACCTCTTCTGACATTCTCTCTCTTTTATTGACTTCATGAACCATGGGGGGATCCAGGATAGGGAGAAGAGATGGCTCCCCCACCCAGAGTCTCACCCAACACTGGTTCCCTCTTTATACCCACCATGAGATTGATACAGCATCTCACACCTCCATCCATCCAACTGGTGCCATGATTCTGACCTCATTCCTTCACCCCTTACCCTACAAACCCATCCCTTCATCCCCCCACCACTAACCCTTCTACCTTTGTTGCAATAAATCTTTAAAGTCATATCTAAAGATGATGTGGTCTTTGTTAGTGAACACAACAGTGGGTTACCAAGTCAACAGGTTGTCTTGACCCAGTTTGACAGTATTTTATAGTTTATTATTGCACTGGTTCAAAATAACAGATTTCTCTTGGGTAAAGTTAACGTAATGTTTTATGGGTGCCATATTCATCCATACTGAGTCCAATTTTATGTGGAGTGATTTTTAGTGTATGACCCGGACACAATAAACCACGCATGGATTAGAGTGAGAAAATATATCAACCCTTTAAGCACAACTGGTAAATAACAAGCTAACCACAATGAGATTATGCAAGGCAGCAATGTTAGTGATGTGTGTATTTAAAGTCCATTTATAGTCTCGAGCTACTACCCACGGCACTTTGGACAAGAGCCTCTAACAAAAGGGCAGTGTATAAATTCTTGGCCCCCTGACAACAATTCAGCTACAGCTCCGACTCCATGAATATCTCCAAACAAGCCGACTTTGTAAAAGATGAGTGAGTCTCATCGTTATTATGTCTAACAAGCTACATACTGTTTTGGGGGGAAGAAAAGAAGGAAGAAAGGACAGAAAAAGAAAGAAGTGGTAGCTTGATTCTACAACTTTTAACGAATCACAAATTTGCAGATTTAAATGTAGTACATCTTTGATACTTGTGTGGGTTTTAGAGATTTCTTTCAGTGATTTCTTTCTTTTTTTCTGTTGGTGAACTCGTACAGTTCACCAACAGAGTCTGTTGCACTCAGTCATTAACCTTTTAAAATTACTATAATTATTATTATAAGAAAATATTTTTAAAAATGCATTGGCCTTAATTATCTATTAATTATTCTATCACATCTGTTTTATTGTTGATAGTGTGTAATAATTAGTTTTTTCTGTTGTTCACACCTTTATTCCATCCTCTATTAGTCACCTAATCAAAATGCAAAAAAAGCAAATATAGTACAGTATGTCTATACCTAATCCTGTAATGCCAAGTGAATCATATTTGATCCATGAGTTTTAGAGACCTCTACATCATCAATGTGACCTTTTTTTTCCTGAAAAACCCGACATACACAATCAGATACATGTAGTGCACCAATAAACTACCAGGGGACAGAACACATGCATCAGGGGACCTTTTATTTGAGACATCCAAGATGGACGTTGTCAATCAGTGAGGCACAATTTTGAGGCGTGGATAATTTTGCCAGTTTTGAGAAAGTTAAGGTAAGAAAAACATTCAAATAGTTACTGATACTTCATTATAGCTACTGCATTGATGCAATGTTGAATTACTAAGTATTTTGTAGCTTATGCTGCATTCTCTTTACCTGGGAAGTTGGAGGTCGGAGTTGGGAATGACATCACACCTGAGTTTGATTCGTTCCAGTTTAGAAGTCAGAAAACCAGGTCTAGCTAGGTTAGCCATTGATCACAATACCAGTTGATTTAAATGCAATCCGCTGTATTTTGTGCACACAAACAGCGTAAAGTCAGTGCTGTGTACAACTGATTTAATGAAACACAAATGAGACAAAACTGCTAATAAACAGGATATTACTACAGCTTTCACACTGTTGATTGACAAGGCTACTATCTTGGATTTTGAGGTCGGGGCTGGCGAGGTTCATCCAACCTTCCGAGTTGGAAATCTGACTTCAGAAGCTCATTTATATATAAATCTGTCAATTGTCATTTTATTGCATTTCATGTTGTGTATGATATGAGCTCTATGCAGGAACTTTAAAGGGTTAAAATGTTGTGTTCTGTACAATATTGTTAGTTTGAAAGAAAAACTGTGTTGTGATCAATACAAAAATGTTTTGTAGGTGGTGATATTGGCTTTATGAGCAGGACTTTTAAAGGCCTTAAAAACGGCATTCAATGAGTTTTTTTCAGATGTGTCAAATATGATACAAAACAAAACTGCAAATATATGCAAAGTGTTATTTAATTGATTTTTTAAATTATTTGTCAGAAGGTCCAGTAAACACTCCAGGTTCAGGATTTACAGGGCTTAATAATTGCCTAAAATCTCCTCCATTGGTCTCTATCACTGCTCCTACAATATACTGTACAATGCAAAACTTGTTTTTGTTGCTGTGCCTGTGCAGAATAAAGACTTTCTTGCCTGCTGTCTTACTCATTGTCTCATGGGTAAACTTACTTTGAGACAGCTTTGACTTTGAACAAGAATCCTTTTGGACATCCATCATGTTAGGCTGTCACGCGAGCTCTGTCACATGTTTACTGCCACTACTGGTGCAGATAGAGAAGTCAAACTCATGAATGAATGAATAGATGATAGCATGGCTTTGATTTCCAGCTGTGTATTCTGTGCACTTTTGTACATATGTGCCTATATTGTTGCTACACCAATAAAATGAAGACACAGTATGACATATATAATACCTTATATCATGGTCTACACGCTATGACTGAAAACAAATAAACATGACATCTTTCCAAATTGATAGATGTATATGCAATAGCATGTGCCTGTAAGCTTGTCTTCCTTTTATTATAAAAAAAAAATCCCATCTATTGCCAATGACTCCTTGAGATTCAGTTGAGCTCCCCACTGATTCATATAAGAGACTATTTGGAAGAATGGCTCTGTATAATAACAGTTAATTATATATTATATAATTATATTAAGTATAATTGTTTTTATAATAATAGTTTTAACTTCATGACAAGTGTTCCTGACTGAACTAATCAACAGTGACTTTTGCTCCCCAACTCATTGGAAATTCTAATTATCTCTGCAGCACACCGAATTACCTGAAACCAGACTCTACAGTGCTTTGAGTTAGTAATTACTGACAATAAAAAGTGTGACATAAATGAGCAGGTATGCTTTTTTTTTGTACATTAACCATACATCACTAAGCAAACTGGTTTTTGGTTTGGGCTGACCTTCAATTTGTAGTCTTCCAGCAGCATGTGTTATAGCTGCAAAAGAAACAATGGTGACGATTTCATTTGTGACACAGACCATAAAACTGTAATGAGAACAGACTGTAGAAGTTGCAAAACAGCATTATACAGACAGAATGATTCCCGAGAAACTCTTCTTTTAGATTCTAATTATTCAGTTCTATTCATTTAGGTAATTTCATTACATTTTATTTGTACTTTAGTGTCTGTGCACTTGCAGTATTAAATATCAAAAACTCAGATGTTGAAAGTTTCTCTCTCGACTTCTTGGGACCAAATAGTGTCTTGAAATGCAAATAGCAGAATTACACACCTCCAGCATCTCCGGGGCCCACTCAATCTCTCTCAGATTGGCAGAAATAACAGTTAATCATTAGAGGTGTCATCCAAATGCTGTGATTAAAAGACCCGACTTCATTTTCCTGAGGGTCAGTTGTCATTGAACCATGGCAGCCTCCCAGCACTGTTAAAGAGATGCAATTCTTCAGTCCACGGCACAAGCAGACCTCTAGTAGGTTGATTAAAGACATTAATATTATCAAAACCCTCATTCTATTTCAGTATTACTATATTACTATTACTATTAATATTACAATATGATAACATGACAAGAACACATTAAATTAAATTGCAGCAATAATATGATGACTAAGGCAGGGCATAGAAGATTATAGAGGGGCAATTCCAGGGGACATACAAAAGTTAAAAAAGACATTTAAAAACAGCATTTAAAAATATATTTAATTGAAGTTGAAATAAATAAAATTAAAAGTAGTCTAAATTGAATAAAGGAAGCAAAAGAGCATGTAGTGTATAGGATATATCAAAGACTGTCTTCCCAAGAAAGACAGCACAGAAGGTTATAATGACCCAAAACAACATATAATTATGTTTTAGTTATAGATTCCATCTAACAGTAGTTGTAATTATGAACAACTACGAGCAGTGGTGTATTTCCGATGAGACTACTGTTCATTTCCTGTTTCCAACCACAAGTGGGGACATTTAAAAAAAGGTATAATTGTATAATCATCAATTATTGTAGCCATAATGCCAAAGGTAGCCTAAACCTAAGGAAATAATAACTTTAACCCCACACTGCATGTGTCTTCAACCCTAACACATGCTGTGTCTTAAATTCTGTAGTTCCACACTGAACTGGCTGTTTTGAGTGCACCATGCAGGTTACTTATGGTGCACTTCATTTTCCCATACTTCTCAGTGTGAACGTACTTAAGTGTACGTACAGAAGTATGGACACTTCTCACCATCAATGGTTGCCATCTTGGCTAAGTAGCAGAAGGCGAGGGGGGCGGCGTTGTAACTACGGTGAACGTTGCTGCATTACACAAACGCATTATATACGTTTTTGTTACACTAAGCACCACTATACTGTTGTCACATATAAGCCATCAGTAGGTTACGTGGGTTAATTTAGCAGTCTGTAATGATTTGGTATAGCAAACAATAACGCTAGCTTGCTAACGTCAGCTTGCTAACGTCAGCTTGCTATTGCTAGCTTGCTAACTAGTTAATCGTCATTTGTGGTAAGTGTGCAACAGCAATGTTTCATTTAAGACAACACAAACCTGTCAAAATGTGTGCACTGCATAAGTATAATGTACACTGTTAACTAACAGAAGTATGTGATTTTAGTCACAGCAACAGAGACTCAAACCGTGATCTTTCCATAAACCTAAGCTAGTGGTTTTTGACTCTACATCTAACCAGACCTTAACCACAGTGTTGTCTTCAGCGTTTTTACCCACATGGTTGTCAAATGTATGTAAATGTTAAAATAAAAACACATCTCTCAGTTCATGACGTTTCCTAGAATGGGTTTATTAATCATCTAGAGAAAGGGGAAAAAATATATATAATTTGTACCTCAAGCTGCTGAGGTTGTGTGTGTGTGTGTGTGTGTGTGTGTGTGTGTGTGTGTGTGTGTGTCTCAATGTATATGTATATATATATATATATATATATATATATATATGTATATATGTCATATCTCCCATCCCTACTTATCAGCAGTTATTTTTATGCACACGGATAAATCGGCACTACTGCAAACATGTATATGATTCATGGGTAAACAGATGAAGAGTGCTGCCAAAGCACTGTGTGTGTGTTTGTGTGAGAGAGAGCAAGAGAGCTCTGTTTCTTTATTCCCAGTATAAAACAGCACATTATTATCCAAAATTTGTTTTCGTCTTCTGCAATAATTAAATTATTTAAATGTGCTAATTATTTTGCTGTTTGTTGTAGCCTACAGTTTATTGATTCATTTTAAAATGTAGTCGACCTTTTCTTCTGTAATGAAATAGCCTAAAGCAACTGTCAAATAAATAAACCCATAAACAGAATTTTAAATAGTTGTCTGTCAAGTATTATTATTTTTTTTAAAAAGAAAGAAATGAAATGATGAAAATGAACATTTTAACTGCTTTAAGAACTGACATCTTTGTGACTGTTGATGATGTTGTGGCAAGGGGTAAATATGACCCCCCTGGAGATTCTAGGGGGTATTGGAATGTTGGTGGTTACAGTGTTAATGACTCTAAAAATGGTCTTGGAAAGCAGACAAACTATGTTATAATTCCAATTACTGCCAATAGGGGTTCCGATTAGAAAATGCTCCTATGTGTTCTACAGTTATTAAATTGGAAGTTGGGTATCACGCATCAATATTACATTTCAACTACAAACTTTGAAAATGCTTCTTCACCACCTTTCTTTCTGTAAAACAGTTGATTTATCTCACTATGATGAGATGCAGGCAGCAGTGATGATGACTGGCAGTCAGAAAAACAAGGAGCAGCGAGTCCTGTCTCTTCTGTTTGCAGTATTAACAATGAAGCTGAGGATCTTGAGGAAGTGTGACAGTGAGTGGAGGCCACATCCACTTCTGGTCACCTCCCACCAGATTTAGACTTCTGTTTTCTTTAGTTGCATGATGTAAGTGAGGAAAATAGTGGATCAGCATCCTAAGGCTATTTTCAGTAAAGCTGTACAATTGAATTGGATGGGCAGACCTTACAGACCATTGTTTCACAATGTATCCCCATAAGTAAAAAATACACAGTGGTACATGTTCTCTCACTTCCTGGACATGACTGTGAATGCCTCTTGACAATATTTATTTCTTTTCTCTTGATCTGTGAATGTATTTGGAAATGTTCACAAAAGAACAGCGTCTTCTGTTCATCGTACAATGGGCCTCGGTTGTTGGGTTCTCCATAGTCGAGAGCAGTATGTCTTAAAATATGTCTAAAGAAATATCTGTATTACGTAAAATTGAGCATGCAAATGCATACTGTTCACCAGAGTGGACACATCAGTAAATAAAATACGCTTTCATGCCTTAACAAGAGTGAATACACATAGAAAAAAATCCTGACTCAGACTGATCATTTATGCATAAGAGGGTTAAAGGGAAGTTATTTTCAGGAGTAATTTGACAGTGTTTACTTCCTCAACAGTCCAACAGTTTTTCAAAGCAACTTCTTGGTTCGACTTTTTGACATTATGCTTTATATTCATATTTTTTTGCAATTCAATGATGAGTAAAATATCATAACTAATAGTCATGATGTTGTTACGACCCCCGAAAATGTGGGAGCCGGGGGGGAAAAACAAGTGAACAACTGAATTAAAAGTATAAAAACCAAGGATTTATTTAACAACTTAGAAAAAGATAATCTGAAACTCAAACACAAATGGACTTCATTAAAAAGGAAGCTGATCTGAGAAAGAATAACAGCTGAAAGACACAGCAACAGCCTCAACGCTGCCCCATAGCCCACTGGCACCAGTCCTAGAAGCTTATATGCTGGGGCTGATGGCAGTAGGACACAGCTGATGCAATAAGCGGAGGGAGGGGGAGGACAGTACCTGTCCAGGCAGAGGAAAAGAAGACGGCACTGAAAACAAAAACACACACGCCCCCTTCCATAAGAATAAACTACATCACGCTGCAAGGGACCCACCCACATCCCAAAAATTACACTATTCCACTTATAATCCACTTGAACCTAACAAAAACAAAGAACAGTCTCATATTACAGCATCACTAATTACTGTAATGATAAGGCTTTTACGCCACTATTAGTTACGCTCTAACGGTTAATGCACAAGGCTATTATTAGTATATACTGATCTCAATGTTGTATCTCGAGGCCTTTTTTCATTTATCTGTTGTTTTGAGATTATGTTTAAGGTATTACATTCATTATAACATCATTTAACAACTCTTCAAGTGGCCTTTTGCATAGAAATTCAGGCTGTATTTTGTGTATAAAAGATGCTACATACAGTACATTATTATTGTTTTACTAACATTTGTGAGTTTCCTTGTATGTGTCTATGTGTATTTGTATTGAATGAATGTATGTATGTACTATAGTGATGATACCAGCCTCCAACAAAGAGTTATGTTTTTAATGAATATAAATGCCTCTTCCCTTTGCCCACTTCCTCTAACACCATATTCAGATTTCTATACAGACAGTGTGCAGTTTCCTTATACCATGAACCCTATTTGCAGGGTAATTCATATGCTGGATCTATAGCATATAACAACATCACAATAACTTATAATAACATAGGAACTAGACAGACTATTTCAAATGTAAAAGTACTTGGGTATGGAAGCTATGAGTGCTTCATTCTCATCAAGAGACACAAGAGAAACATAAAAACACATTTCCTGCTGAGCCAGAGTGTCAATCAGGGACTGAAATAACTGACATTTTGCTCAGCGTGGCGTCCGAGCCGCTGAATCCAAGACGCGTATGAATTTATCACTTAAGGCTCATATGTAGAGAAGGCTGCAGATGGTGTTCATAACTTTACAGGTTTAAAATGACACACAGTTGGACGGTTATGGTATGCTCAAGTAGTCTGCTTACCCACACATGGACTTGGAACTTGTGTGCAGTCTGTCCTTGCTGAAGTGTGAACAATGTTGGCTGAGGAGTGATGTGCATAAATTGGTTTATGACTTTGTCTAGTCTCTGTTTTCTGTTTTCACTTGACAGTTTTTGGAGTCTGATGAAGCAAAAACATCATTAATTTAATTAAATACCTGCCTAACAACATTGGTATAAGGTAATCTAACCTACAAAATTATGTCCACATCAACCATTCTTATTAAATATGTGTGTTTTGGTACCACTTTCTCATAACTCACCCTCCTCATAATAATAACCCATTCTTATAGGCAGTAAATAGCTTTATGATATCAATAAATCCTTCACTAATGCTATATAAGTCAGTTATAAGTCATTTGTAAGAATTTAGAGTCAACGGGAGGTTAACAGCCGCACAAAGCAGAGTGTCATATTAATTAACCAATTTAAACATTTGCTATTATTAAATACCCTATGTCAGCTGAGATTTGCTCCAGCTCCTCCATGACCCTCTAGAGTATAAGCGGTAAAGAAAATGAATGGATTGATGGAGTATTATTAAATACTAAATGTATTCAGTATTATTAAAAAATGAAAGTCAAACTTAAAAGTCCCTCAGAGGAATGATCGTCTCTGACTTCATTATGTCTTTTAATGTTTGTTCCTGTAATAAATTGCATTGTACTGGAAACCAGTCTTTCTCAGTCCAGTGTTGGTATGAGAATCTTTTAATCTAACTTTACTTTGAGCTCAGCTAAGACAAAGTACCCTCTGGACACTGGTAGTGATTATCCAACTGTTTTATGTAACTCATAGTTTTATCTTTTTGGTGTTTAGGGTTAGGGTTAGGGGTAAGGGTTTAGGGTTAGGGTTAGGGTTGGTGTTTAGGACAAAGCATAAGTTTGTCAAATTCAGCAAAAGCAGAGTTTAGTCTGGAGGAGGCTTAGTTTGAGGCAGAGCCAAGTCATTGTCTTAACAACATTGTCCTGTTTAGCTGGGGAAAAAAAACAAAGTATATATCTATATCCGTATAATCTGGGAGCCCCAGTCTTCCTCTTCCAGGCAAGGTTCCCACATGCCTGAAATGCTGCTTTATTGAGGGCTATGAATCGTCCCTCACCTGGGATCAATTTGCTTTAGGAGTCCCCACCAGGAGCTATTTAACCCCAACGACACAGTTTGCAGCTTCACAGGGACACCCAAACGTCTCCACGATGATTCCTCCATACAAGCAAGTAGTGTTGAGTTGTCCAGTTATTCCAGGATTTTGGACTGAAAGAGTATCTTAGATAAAGGCCTAATCATTGTTCATGTCACATCAATAGTTTAGGTAAAGATTAATTTAAAAAAAACAATGAACCATCACTTCTGCATATGTCTGCATATAAAGTAGTTAGTAAAGGATCACGAGTCAACTGCAATTATATATTTGAATGAATCATTTATAAAAGGGTGTTTGCAATCATTTTTTAGGGAAACTATGTCTGCAGTTGTAAATGTTAATACATTGTTAATGAATGGACTGCAGTACTAGTCCAGACAGTCATATGTCAAATGGTCCAGTGGAGAGTCTGATAGACTGCTGGTCTGCTAAAAGACAACGCAATGAGATTTTTCACAACCAGGCGACCCCAAAGTAGTTCTTAATTATGGCTTACATTAGTAAATGATTTATTAAACATACATAAAGCCATCAGTTACTGCTTGTCCTATAAACCCTTTATTATGGGTGATTTATTAGAAGGTAGTACCAATACCTTTAAAACTATTTTGAAAAAGTTTAATATAATATTGCACCCCGCCCCTCCCCCGCCCCCCACCCAAGACCATTTTTCAACAGTGCAAAGTCTTAGAGCTGTATTAGCTCTGTAGCTTTTCGAACTTTGATGATTTATATGTGTAATGGATCAAATGTCTCATGATAAGCCACATTAATGTTAAGCATCAACCTTTGTCATTGAATTTTTGACACTGGATCTTCTTTATGTTGTGATTACAATGAGTGAAAACACAATATGATTCTGCTTGTTTTGTGGGAACAAAAGAAAGGAGTGAAATAAAAGATTTGGAGTTCTATCCTCCTACGTGTTGTGATGAATGGGAGCTAGGTAGCTAAAGCTGAGGTCATCCATCATGAGCTATAGTGTTAATTAATGTTGTAGGAGGTGAGCCAATGAGGCCTGTTCCACATCAGCAAAAAGAAAAGCTACTACTCTTCCTTCAGTCTCTCAGAAGGACTGTGGATTAAAAATGTAGCTGTTTGCAACAGGAATCACTCAGATCAGGATACATGAGACACAGGGGAGACACAGACTGATAGAAACATAGACACACACACACACACACACACACAGTCAGTGAAGCACTGCTCTTTTTCTCACATACTGAACACCTTACAGTGCTCTATGTGTCACTGTGGCTGAAAGCAAAGTATCCCCTGCCATAATAGCCTCGCCCATAAACCTCACTCTTATCAGCCTGAGATGTGACTGGGTTTCATAATGAGTTTTCATTACAGTGTAATATGATTTATGTGAGCGGTCATTTTTAACACCCTGCTATTGTAAATCATCCCAAAGGAAAACCTGCAAATAAACAAGCACGTCATGATCGTCAGCATAAAGTGATTTTAATTCATAACAGGCGGCCTGTGGGAATACTTCTTCTCCTCGGAATGCCGACCAATAAAAAAGGCTCATGACAAATGACTGAAACAAAGTTTCATGTATATAAAGATGCTGTAAGACCTCAGTTATTTGTATTTCTTTGGTGTGTTTGGGGACTTGGAGACCAGCTCGGGAAGGGTAGTGTGAGTTTTTGAGTGTAAATGACTCAAAATACATTACATTGCATTTTTGCAATGAAAAAAAGGTTTTTGGCTTGAAATAATGTTGTTTTGTTTTGTCTTTAAAGGAATAGTTTGACATTTTGCATTTGCGTTTGCTGTCTTGATGACAGTTAGATAACCACTCTGTGCCTGTTTATGAAGCTGGAGCAGCTTGTTAGCTTAGCTTAGCAAAAAGGTAGGGGAAAACGCTAACCTTGTTTCAATTAAAGGTAAAAATGGAAACTACAAGAACATCTAAAGGTCATCAATTAGCATTTTATTCCTACAAAACCAGAAGACACAATGTGTAGTTTTGGTTAGCTGGTTAGCTAAACTATGTACTTATTTAAAGAGACTCTTACCTTTCTTGCATTTCACACAGCACCAACCCCTCCTCCTTCTTTCCATTTCCGAATGATATGATTGGTCAGAGTTTTCACAGAATATTATGAGAATGGAATAATGATGAGTTTCTATGCCTGGTGGATCCCTCTAACATTTTAGAGTGCCATTACCTTATTAATAGCATTTTAACCTAAACAAAAAATGTGTAAAAATTAAACAAAGGTACGGGTAGCTTTAAGCTGAACGGCAACTGGCTGTAGCCTTATTCTTATCAGACAGGTTCATCTCCAGGGCTTACAGTGGGATAGAGCCAACAGGAGCTGAGCTCTGCCTCCTGACATCCAAATTGCACCCTGTCTGAGCCCAGCTCCATCTACTTCAGTGCTACCAACACTTTTGGTGGGAAACATCTGCTTCCAGACACTGTCTCACACTGACCTTTGATTTTATGAAATAGATGTAGCTATCACACTGCAGCAGGATCAATAGTGTGTCTCCAAATTAACAGAGGGGCTGCACTCAATTTGTGTATGTGGCACAGCAGTGGTAACTGACTTCATCTATTATTTAGATCTTCTGATGTGGTTTTGGGATCTTGTGGTAGCCTTATTAACCTAAGTCCTTCCTGTACAGCAAACAGGTCAGCTATAATGCATAGATTCCATGTAGCAGTGAAAATCACTGGTTACCAAGCAGCCATAATCAGAGACAGGAGCTTTGAGACAGAGGCTGACCTGAGCGGCTGCATAAAGGGTCAGCAGAAGATAAATAAAGAGTTTTTAACTGCAAATCATGCAAATTTATTCTAGTAGAGCCCCAGGATATAAATATAGACCTGGAAATGTGCATGATACATCTCCTTTAAAAGGTGTTTGATCAGTTACTGATGTGATAATTGTCTCAATGTATTAGATTTGGCAAACCATTTGTTTGGATGTTGCAGACTTTGGCTTTAGTGTTAACATAGGCTATAGTTGCATAACATACATTGTGAAAAACATTCCAACTTTTATCAATTCAACACATTCAATGCCAACAGGAATGCAGGAATTTAACCTTTTCATTCACATGATTCCACTGCAAAATGTGCGTTTAACAAACTGAACGTTTTCACCTGTGAAGAGGGCAGAAAAAGAGTCTGTCAGTGTGATAGGTTAAATGTCAAAGTATAAAGAGAAAATCAAAGATGTGTCTTAAAGTTGGAACTCTGCCATGAGTGGATGCAAAAGGGCATTTGGCCTAAGGTACTGTCAAAGACTTACAGGTCAACGCCTTTTCCTCTGACATACAGTATCTGGAAGAATTAGACACATTAGATTCTATCTAAAGGTTATGAAATCCACACAGTGTAACAGGGCTCTGCTTAAAGGGGAACAACAGATGTCCTCAAATGTCCTGAATTCAATTTAGCACAATAATCAAACACAAGTTTCTACTGCTAACCAAACTTCAACTTTATTACAGTTCATTAGTCACCACAACTTCAACTCGCATGCCCTTTAACTGAACTAGAAGTCCACATCTATGAGACAGCAGTGACAAATGAAAGCACAAATGACTTAATAAATGTCTGGTCCCCCTCTTTGAATTTTTTTGTTGAGTCACTAAATGTGTCTTGCTTACACTGTTCTGATCCCAAACAATATATCCTCCTGTCTCAGTGGAATTTCACCTCCATTACTCATTTACAATCACTAATGCTCTGCTGGTAGATCCCCATATATATACATCTATCTCCAAGCCAACCAGAGTCAAAGTCAGCATAGGGGCAGATATCAAGAAGGCAAATTATCAGCTGCCATCATCTCTCCATGGACATTATAAATATGGCATTTATCTCAGAAGCGATCCACAAACCTCACTTTAATATATTCTCATTTGACAGCAGGCAAAGTGATAAATCTCTCCTTGGACCATTTTAGACGAGGTAACTACAACTTGGAGAAGCAACAACCAGAAATGAATAATTCACACGCTGACAAAATGTTGCACCAATTACCCAGCACATTTATAGCACAGTTGTATTCAGTTTCGCTCTCAGTTATACGCAGGCTTGATGGAGATTGAGAAGATGGATGTGAGATCATAGTTTTCGGAAGATGGAGATAGTGAATCATCATGGATTTGATTTCTCACATATTCTCTTTACAGATTTTGTTGCACACTTGCAGTAAAGCAATGTGCTGCACATTTCATAGGCAGTCACAGTATGTAACATACTGTAGAGTGGGCAGCAGAGTTTAGTATTTGACTAAATGACTCTGTGTAGATAATGCTGACCAGCAGAATCTGCCCCATTAAATTCCAAAAAAATGAGGTTTGCCCCTGAGGTAACTAAGGCAACGATTGTACTCACTGCTTTAAAAGTGTAGATGTGCGCACCCAGTTATTCTAAACTTAGGATCCACTCATACATACTTTATTAAGTATGTTTCAATTGAAGTATTTGTTTCATTGATTTCTTGTTTGCTTTGAACTGTTTACACCGAGGTCCTATTCCCTGCTGAGGATGATGCTCTTATAAACGCGTGTACATGAACGCCACTTTCTCCACCAGGTGTTGGCAATATGGACTGTACCAAGTATGATGGTGGGAGGGAGGAAGGAATGGGTTATTTTTCATTTTTTCCCCCTTTCTTTTTAAAAATCTCTAGACTGTAATATTGAAGATTTATTGTACATTTTAAAGTGTCAATTTTTTAATAGCTTTAACTGTCTCCTAGTGTAGGAGGTTTGACCAAGCAGTATTTAAAGCTACTGTTATGCTCCTCTAGCTTTTTGTTTGTAACAGTAAGTTCCCTTTGTTTTATATTTATGGCATTTGCACTATATATTTATGTTGAGAAACTATATAATTATATTGCTCTGGACTAAGTTCCTGGACCTTTGTGCTTCTCTCCGGTCCTCTAAACCTCTAAAACCAAGAACTACTTGCCAGCTTACAGATCAACAGGGTTTCAGATCTCTACCCAACAATACCTGCATGATGAAACAGGTTTATTTGTCATTGCCTTCCTAAATAGTTCATGATAGCATTTTTCTAATCTGGCACCTCTGCATCAGAATGACATTGTATCTCAGTACCTTCTAAAATACCCATAATACAACAGGGCTACAGTCATGCCAGTAGCTCTGTGATGTTGCACTATGGTACAGCTGTGCTTAGAGCTAAATGCTATTGTGCAAGCTAACATAGTCACAATCGTGAATTTAACATGCTGCCGTTAAGCAGGTGTAATGCCGTTAAGAGGACGCTAATATTTAAAAATGAAATGATGAACTAATATAAAACTGAGGCATTATTCTATGTTTGTAATGGATTACATTACTGTATGTATGAGAACACTGGGGATTTTGGGGATATCTAACCACGCTTATATTGGAAAATGTGTATGTGTATATTTTCACTGTATTATTGTATGTACATTATGTACTGTATATAACCAATTATTGTACATGTTTTGTGTTTGCTATGTACATTGAGATCTATTGAATGACTAATGAAAAAAGCCTACACCTTTTCAGTCAGAAACTGCATTATTTATTTATTTCCTTTTTATTATTTACTTGAGTTTAATGACCAAAATAAAATAAAAAATAAAACTAAAAACGAATATTTGCTAACTACCACAAAAGTACAGCCGAGACTGATAGCAAGGTCATGAGTTATGCAGATGTTTTTTTGGTCATATACACCCATTGCCAACAGTGTGCAGGACCTTTTCTTTTATGTGGTTTCATTTAATGTTTTAAAGTAATAAAATACTTAAGGAAGAAATGTATTATTCACATATTTATTTGTACTATTTTTCACTTTTTCCATTTCAGAATGCCACCATCTGTTCAGTGTGCAGGATGTGATTACTGCAGTCCAAAATGTAGAGAGCGATTTTGAAATGGACTCAGAGAATGCACATGCAGGTGAAATAGACAAAGAAAACCACCAACCCATTGACTGCCCAGCCAATGATGATGTGGACATCATGCCCCAATCAAAAAAACACACCCTGCCCCATGACACGTTTCGCTGGCTAAAGAAGGATTTTATCAGTCCCACTGTTCTGGTTCAGAAATCACCAATGATGTCATCTCCCGCCTCACCCCACTCAAGTACTTCCAAAAGTTTGTGACAGAAGACATGACTGAGGCTCTGACAAGAAACACAAATGAGTACAGCTTGCAAAAACATGGAACATCTGGAAACACTAGAAACACAATAATAAGGAAATTGAGAAGATGCTTGGCATGTGCCTGAAGATGGGCCTAATGTAAATGTCTGGAGTCTGTATGTATTGGGAGACAGACACACGATACACCCCTGTTTCTGATGTGATGTCCCGCAACAGATTCCAATCTCTCTTGACTTCATTACACTTTATAAACAACTTGAATGTGTCAGAGATGGAAAAGAAGGACAAACTCTGGAAACTCAGACCATGGTTGAATTCATTCAGGGAGAGATGGCTGCAGGTAGTACCTGAAGAGCACAACTCTGTGGATGAAATGAGATTCAGTAACATCAAGCAATATATGCGCGGCAAGTCACACCCATGGGGTTTCAAACTGTGAGTGAGAACTGGAATCTCTGGCATGCTCTGTGAATTAGATGTGTACCAAGGGAGTGTCGATGGAATACGACAAGCCAAATCTGAATTTGGACTGTCAGGTGATGTTGTGATGAAGCTCACCTCCACACTTCCAGAGGATCAAAACTACAAGATCTACGCAGACAACTTCACCTGTGTCTCATTGGTAGTCAATCTCCTTGAGCATGGAATCTATTATATGGGAACAGCGAGGCAGGTACACCTACCCAACTGCAACCTTGAAGATGAGAAGAGCTTGAAGAAAAAAGGGGAGAGGAAGCTTTGATTTCCGAATGCTGGGGAACCACAACATCTGCGCTGTCAAATGGTATGACAACAGAGCAGTCACACTTGTGTCATCCTTTGCTGGACCAGAACCTGTGCAGAAGATTCAACGCTGGGACAAAGCCACCAAAACCATCATTGATGTTGAGAGGGCTTACTTTGTTGGTACCTACAACAAACACATGGGAGGTGTGGATCTGTTGGACTCATTTGCTGCCAAGTACAAGTTCCCCATGAAATCCCACCGCTGGTATTTTTACATCTTCTTGCACACCGTCATCCTTGTTGTGATTAACGCCTGGCTCCTCTACAAGCGGGACTGTAAAGCTCAGAAGATTACTAAGAAAGAGATACTGTACAGGAGACAGTTTCAGGCACAACTTGCATCCTCGCTCATCCTGGTGAACACAACACCCAAGAGAGAGGGCGACCATCTTTAGGGAAGACATTCCCACAGATGGTGACATCAGGGAGCCCTTGGGATCCTCAGAAGAGACCATCCTCAACAGATGTGAGTCCTCCAACCAAGAGGTCATCGGACCACCCCCCACTGGATGTACGCAAAGATATTTCCCAGTGAAGACAAAGAGAGGACGCTGCAGACACTGTAATAATGGATACACAAACACACTGTGTAGCAAGTGCAATGTTCGCCTGTGCTCTCAGATGAAAAGAACTGTGTTCACCTCATGTGAACATAGACTGGGATTGAGACAACATTCATTCAAACCACATTGAAGGTGAACATGGATAAAAAGTGGCAAAAAGAAAAAGTTTTGTATATAAAATAGTCCCCAGTAGTATTATTATTAATAAATGCTTATTCATAAAACTATGATGGTTGTGTGATTATTACTCATGATATATACTGTTATGGGCTGCAGCTCTCAACGTTGTCCAGCATGGGACCCTCGGTAAGATCCGGAGGGGTTTTGTTTGAAGGGTCAAGACGGTTATTTTTTATTTTGACATTGAAAAATGTCTAATGTTTCTTTCTCTTCATGCTGTCTGTGAATAGTTAGCGAGGCGAAACCATTAGCTTCTACGCTGCGTCCCACGGAATGACGCAGATAGCCTGTGCCTATCAAATACCATCTTTCATATATTCATTTTAAAAAATTAATAAATAATACCTTGAAAGTGCGCATTGTTATGTCTCTCTAACCTCATCTAAAATCTAATTTGAAACTTAAATGAAAATAAAAATCAATATTTTATTTGGAGATTTGTTTTTCTGTGACAATTTTGCCTCTTAATAGTGCCACCTATGGTTTACATGTTACTATTGTGGTTGTTAAGGGCTAAACATGCTATTATTATAACCTGTTTTGTGTGAGTCACAGACATCCCAAGACTTGCTGAAGTTCCGGGACTTACCCACATAGTAATAGTTATTTCCTCATGCTCACAATTGTGAACTAATCACTGGAAATCTGGAGATAGCGAGCAAAGGTGCATGTGTTTGTGTGATTATCTATGCAGCACGTGTATGAGCACAGCGCCCTGATAGGTTGGTTGTTGATTATTAGACCAATTGCATCTGCTGCATTTGAGTTTAGTGGAAGTGACTTCATGGCCTATCCATGATCATTAGCTAACTTTACTTGTTGTGAGGAAGGAAATGTTAATAAATGGTTGTATTTCAAATCTGTTGCTAATGGCTGTATACAGTTTTTCAACATTATATTTTATTTGGATAATATAAAAGCCGTGAAGTGGGGCAGTAGAGGGGGGGGGGGGGGGCTTTCCCAGTGACATCATGCTGTTAGTGAAGCCTTCTGGTGTTTGTGTTGTATTATGGTTATATTTGTTTGTATGAATTGTACATGAACAATTATGTGTACACACTTTATTAAACACAAAATGTTATTAAATGATGAAATTCAAAAACATATATATGACAAATACATACTTATGTTGACATAAGTATGTATATGGCCATATGTTCAATGTAGTCAAAACTGAAAGCTAACATTGTAGTAAATGAGAAACAATGTTTATCATACAAGGCAAAAAATACAATAAAACAGAAGAATAAAAAATGAGTAAAATTAGACAAGAAAAAAGACATTCAGTAAAATGTTTTAGGCTGTCGTTTAAAAATTCATATCTTTCATGTGGGATAAGCTGATAGAGTCGTTCATAGCCAATCTTTGTAACACTCAATGTATATTTAGACTCAGCGGTCAGTGTGAGAATTTGGCCCAAAATTTGACAGTATTTTGCCCCAAGCTGTGTTTGGTTGATTCAAATCAGCAGCAGGTGGACAAGTGTCACAGTGCAACCTAGAACCACTGTTTCAGATTGCAGGCCAACGATTTCATCATGCTCTCACTATTGTTTACTGCCTAAAATCACATGATGGTGTCAAGGGGACACAAAACATTTGAATGAATGACCAATCCTGTCAGTTTCGCCAGTAATTATATAGCACAAATAGTGTTGTTATATTTTACAGCACAACAAGGAGGCTGGGCTCCGTCGTCCATGAGGATATGTGTGAAACTAGTGGGAGACTGACACCTCGTGAGTATCTGATTAACACTTGTGCTTTATTTCACAACACTTGAAACGTGTAATTCATTTACTATTCTGCAGCACACTTAGCTGTAAACACTGTGCTTCAGTCATTTCCAGCCTAGCTCATGCATATATTGAAACATTTTACAGTCTAATGGACAGACATGGAATAAGAACAATTGTATATATGGACAGCTTGTACAGGTTTCATTTGCATTTGGAAACAAGTTGCCAGTTCTATATAGTGATATGAGTGATGGGTCCTATTAATGGACTAGACTTACTAGAGAGAGCGCATATTCAAGAGAATGTCTGATGTACCGACTTCTATGAACTACTGATCAGCACCATGGACAGCGATCCCTGGACATGCTCATGTGTATCATTAATGAAAAAACACCAAAATCTCTCCAATTTCTTTTATATGTTTACATTTTGTTATGACACATCTGTAATGCTAATCTTAGAGTGTTTTAACATTCCCAACTATAAACTCTATGCAGTTTTATGCATGTTTTAGGAGCATAGAGAAACAAATAAAACAAAAAACAAGAATTGCATACATACACTTTAATGTGTTAAATAAACTGACAGGAGGTTGTTTAAGGCATTTAAAAATGTCACAAGAACTCACACTCTTGAGTGGCAAAGGAGTTACTAAGTAAAATGTGTATTACTACCATACTAATACTACCAAAGTCCTGCATTTAAATTTTAAAGTTTCACTTAAGTAAAATGACATAATTACTATCAGCAATATGTGCTTTAGATCTCCTACAGCCATGTTTTGGAATATATATAAATATACTATCTAGAATAATAATTTGTGTCTAATATGCTGTTTTTCCCTTCCACAAAAATGTCATTGTTAAACTCTTTTTAATAACATCCACTACCTCTTCTTTGTGGAAAATTCGAGAATCCTTTAAAAGGTTTAACTGCTGGACACAAGCTGTCTCCAAACCAGTTGTGATGCCATAAATCATATTTATACAACTCAAACTCAGAGTCAAGGTGAGCAAAGAGAAACTTTCCCTCCTCATCAAATCAATGTGAAAACAGTTTTCTAGTGCTTAGTAAAGCTCTAACATCCAAGTGAGCAAAAACTATTTTTTCATAGAGGGGGTCTATTGTCCTTGGGTCAAATTTGACCACCTGTATTTGTTTTTTTGTCAGAAATATGGGTTTATTTTGTCTAATTGCCTGAAAATCACATGGATGGTTCCATACTACATTACAATCACTACTCACATTGAATTGGGTGATAATCTGTACTCTTTGCTTTATAAAACAGTCAAACCAAACTGGGTCAATTTTGACCAAGGAGGACAACAGGTGTGACTATGTGCTGCCATTCAAATATCTTAAAAGGTTTCAAAACAGTATCCTGACTAAACTTTATCAGTTTGTGATGATCCATCAACATATTTTCCTCTGATCTTAAATTGAAAATAATCATTCATAAGTTCTACTTTTTTAAACTCGAAATGAAGGTATAATTTCATTTAAATGAGGCCTTCTGACCTTCATTTCCAAAATAAATGTAAAACCTGTGTTAATAAGTTAGAATGAAGTCTAACACAGAATTGGGTGATAATTTATACCTTATGCTTTATAAACAGTCAAACCAGACCAGGTCACTTTTGACCCAGGAGGACAAAATTTACACCATTGTCAGGAAGACAACAGGAAGGTTAGGTCTAATCATGTGGTCGTATACAAAACTAAGTAATGTGCAAAGTAAATATAGATGTTAGATCAGTGGTGTAAAGTGAAAATATTCATGTAAAGCATAATTACTTCAAAACTTTGTTCGGTGTCCAAGCAGTGAAGCTGCTGGAACCATAATGTATCTGTTGGGATTCTTCTTCTTCTTCTTCTTCTTCTTCTTCTTCTTCTTCTTCTTCTTCTTCTTCTTCTTCTTCTTCTTCTTCTTCTTCTTCATCTTCTCGTTCTTGTGGCCTAAAAGAATCTGGGTCTCAGAAAGTGTAACAGCTACAGTTCTTAGAGTTGGCAGACACATTTAAACAGACAAAAATACCCCAGTCTGGCACATGTGATGTCATTGCCTCAAGATGTGAGAAGGTGTGTGGAAACTGTGTCTACCCAGTGGTGTGTCAGTAAGTCAGCTTCTCTGGGAATACAAAGGTCCCTGGTTCAGGTCCCAGGCTGTCCAATTTACACTGGCCAACCGTGGAGCAAGTTATGCTTGTGACATGTTATGTGTTTGTGAAGGGCATTTCATAATCTAACTTTACATGCATAGATTAACATTGTGTTTAAAGCCATAGATAAGGACTTCATGCAACAATTAATATACTGTTTGTGTGCTTTCCTCCACAGCACTGTGTGTGATATGATACACCTCTTTAATCTCATTAAACACTGATCAGGTCCTTGATTCCATTCCATTAACAGAATATTAACTACTGAGAAACACTGTTGTAAAATCTCTCTTCTGTAATCATTCTAATAAGTGTATCAAAGTTCCTAAATGATCACAGTCGAACATACATCTGGACAAATCTGTTTTCAAATAATAATAATAATAATAATGACATAATACAAAAATATAACAGTGAGACAGAATATATAGGCATCGGCAATAATTGAACACAATTTGGCATTAGATGATAATTAAAGCTGCAGTTGGTAAGTCTTTTAAAAGTAACTATTTGTCATATTTGCTAAGACTGTCACTATGTAAAGACAGCATTACATGAAACTAGTAATCTGGTTGAAAACAGGCTCATTTAGCCCCGCCTACTGCTCCTACTGTAAATTGCCATAATCCACCGCGGCCGGAAAAAAGAACCAATCAGAACCAGGATTGTGTCTGATGGAGTGTTTGACAGCTGTCAATCACTGCTCACACACACAGGCCCCTCCCCCTTCCTCCCCAGCTCAGTCAAGCTCATATCTCCGAGTTTCTAGGTAAGGTATAGCCATGTGAAAGTCACTGTAAAGCGTTTTATATCTAGCTGTGTGGAGTGTAGTTCATGTATTACCAATCGTGTGCACGTGGTCAGCCTCCTCTGGGGGAGGGACTTTGGAGGCAGGAGTGCAGCAGAGAGGGAATTGGATGGATCTGACAGTTGTACTTCTTCAAATTTGATGCTAAGTCCTCTCTCTCCTCAAAGTTACCAACTGCAACTTTAAATGTTGTTATGATGAACAAGAGTAGAGTACTAGATATTCAGAATATATTAAAGTAAAAATATACAAAGAAACAACTAAAATAAATATAAACATTTATTAAAGTCTGTCCTTAATCATATCAATTAATTGATATAAATTATTTGCAGGATTAACCACTGTTACCACAAGTTATTGGCTTTACTGTATCGTGCATTCCAGAAAACTACATCCAAATACTCCCAATCTGCTAGGACCCTGATAACTGCTGCTTGTGTCTATATTCATTTCATTTGATTGATAAAACTACTGTTGTTCCAATACAATAGATTTTTTGACATGCACAAAATATTTAACCATTTTATGATTTTAGCCAATTTGTGACATAATTTAGGTGTCATAACATACTGCAATTGACCTGTTCAACCATAATTTTATGCAATTGTATGCAATTATTACATAAAGAACAATGCATTAACCCTAACATACTATTCATATTCCTTCATAATTAGTGTCTATACCAAATTTTCTTTACATTTGACACTGTTATAGTGAAAATACAGTCACAATCACACTATAATTGTATGTTATCTAGAATGAGAACATAACAGCCATAATTATTTCTGTTAATTTATGTAAAGTGAAGGATGCAACAATATTTGAATATTAGGCTTCACGATAACCTTTAAAATCCTCCATGTGCAAAAATATATTATTTTATACATATTTCCATTTTGCTTTGCTTTCAAATGTCAAAATGGATCAAATTTGACCTGAACAGCATGTAAGGGTTAAGATTGACAGTAACACTGCAGTTATCTATGATATTACTTAGTCATACCTGTGAGTCATACCTTTCAAAAATCATGACATATGACCCTGTATACCGTTATTATCATATGTGTTGGATGCATTTTTTAAGTGTTTACTCCATGCAGTTATAAACCATGCTCAGTGTGGCTGCTGGTGTGTCTTGTACGCAGGGTGTATGTGTAGTACTCAGCTGTCTTTGTGGGCTTGTGTTCAGCAGGGAGCACACTGTAAGTGACAGAGAATAAATGCACAATCGCAATGTATTACATACTCTTTAGTTCCTGATTGCTTGTGTTGACTTTCATTTTTTTCATTCTTACTGTCACATGTACAGTCATCCAAATCCACAGGATCATGTGAATCAGCTCGCGCTTCACAATGTCATCATCACACACTGAGAGTTAGAGAGTAGCAGTTATCTGAGAAGTGGAGCAATCAATGGCATGTTTACTCAGTGCTGCATTCTGATCTCTGAACCAAACAATCCTAACACGTACAGACTGTAACTAATGACTAACACAAACATCATCATCACTTACAGGTGTTAGGTTATTATATTTACAGATCCAGGTCATTGGTGCATTATACTGTCCATGCATCAGAGGCTTCTCTAACCGGCTGGGATACATTCTGCAGGTCGTTTGCAGAAGGACCTAGTGATATAGCTGAATGTGGCTATCCCTCACTTTCCATCCCTGTTTATCATAAGAGGATTTCCTCCCACAGTATAGTCCTAACCAGAACAATAATTAGGAAGGGGCACACAGAAG
This sequence comes from Scomber japonicus, assembly GCF_027409825.1. Lineage (NCBI taxonomy): Eukaryota > Metazoa > Chordata > Actinopteri > Scombriformes > Scombridae > Scomber > Scomber japonicus. The sequence goes on along the minus strand of NC_070579.1, from coordinate 36,208,370 downwards.
TCATGACCTTTCCATTGTTTTCTCTGTTTTTTTTAATTTTAGTCCTGTGTTGTTTTCTAACCCTAACCCTAAACCTAACCCTTTTCCTTTACAGAGTAGGATGCTTTATGTACATATATCAAACTTTATTTGATATATTGAGCAGGTATCCTTGGGTGAAGACTGTAATTTCTCACCATATTTGCATGATAGTGAAGCAGCTTTAAGAGCGATGGTTTGAATGCTTACTGTCAGACATTCTGAACTGGGATTCATTTCTAAGCTGCTCAGTGGCCAACAGGGGAAGACACTGTTTATACTTGTCAGTGTTCTAGTGTCAATGAGTGGAACTTGATAGGGGAGCAGGGCATTCCTGAGTGGACAGACGCATTCTCAAAGAACCAGCCATAAAAACATGGTTTCAAAGTAGTGCAAAGCATGAGTGACACTTGGCAGTTAAATAAATGTATTGTGGACAAACACAAACCAGGCGACCCAAACCTTAGTGTCGCAGACAGAAGAGATTAATCTCCTCAATTGAATATTTTCACCTGACATAGAATAAACAGATTGTTGCTGGAATGGCCTTATGGGTCCTCTGCAGGACATCTATAACACTTCTTGTCATTAATCTCCTCTGAAACCCTACTAAACTTCCCAGCGGATGGCAGAGTTTCACTTTACACTTCTCGGTCTTGACAGTGATTTTTGGCTTTGTGATTTGTTGTTTGCAGAAAAGAATTGTATTCCACAGCTCATGGTAAGCACATTTGCAAATACTGTCATTGTTTACGAATACATCTCAGCACAAAAACAATTACTGTGGTTTTGTCTTTTCCATTCAGTTATTGAGGAAACAAACAAAGGAGAGTCATGAATATGTATGCATTCTCACTTCTTGACTTGATTGAATTGGATTGCTGCCTGTTTTTTTTTTCTTTTGCTCCGAAGTCATTTCCAATCATGTGTGGCACTGTTACAATGTGTATTGTAAAAGACTGCATGAGGTGCAACAGAGAACCCATAAAGCTGACACACAGTCTGTGTTTTTATGATATGATTTTAGAATCCTGGGATCTAATAGGCTCAATCACAGGTTGGTTATTATTAAGAGTGCAAGCACAGATTACGAGTGTCCAGGCATTATAATTAACCCTGCTGTTGTCAATGGGTCAATTTTGACTCCGGGGTGATAACAGGCGCTAACTAAAAAAAGAGATATAATTTCATTTAAATGAGAGCTTTTGACCATCATTTCCAAAAATATGTGTAAAATGTTGAAATGAAGTTGGTTAAAAAGGTAAAAAGGTCTAAAATAGAACGGGGGAGGGGGGGGGGGGGGGGGTACCTTATGCTTTATAAACAGTCAAACCAGACCAGGTCCATTTTGACCCGAGATGATTAGTTGTATAGTTGTTGGACAGTGTCATTCACTTTAAGAAAGAGAATCTTAATAGAAGATCCACTTGTTTTTTTTCTAGCGATTTTGGCTTCTTACAGAGTATGCTCAGCTGTCATTGAGTTACAGAATTGATTATGGTAGTGTAATTTTGGCTGGGCTTCTCTATTTTTTTTTAAATAAAACTGAGTCATTTGATATTATTTGAATGTGATCATATGGCCGTAACTGAAGATTTCAGCATTGGGCGTATCAGATGCATACAATGCAAAAACCTTTCTTACTTGGCCCCTGTCTGCACTGACCCTGTTTCATTTGATTAATAAAAGTGGAAACACTGAATGACAGGATTCTCAAAAAATATTGTAATGGAATAGTTAGATATTAAGTAAGATGAGGAAATTGTGACACGTGTGTACCAACCTTGGCACCTGTAAAGATGAATACCATTGACTGTATATAAATATGGACATCATGACAGCTTCCCAAGAGTGAAGCCAAAACATCTCCATTGCCCTCTGGTGGCTGGTTGCAGAATAGGTCATCCATGTTAGCGGCTGGGAGCCAAACTAAAAAAATAGTTTTTGTCATTTTAGGTCGTTCTTGCAACAATGATATATGTCCAAATGCTATGTTTGTGTTTAATCATTTGATGATATAAAAAGGGAGTGGTGTGTCATGATTGACAGCTGTGACAGCCCATCTCAAATCTCTGTCAAGCGGTGGGACAGCTGAGAGGTGATTAATATCCTAAGCTAATCGCCATCAGGCAATACAGACAGCTAGCATGGCTGTGTCCATATGTCTTATTTAATTTAATTCATCTTTGAACTGCTGAGCTGAGGACCTGCAATCCATTAGTACCACTGTAGGAAAAGTCTCCAAATATAAGCAATATACTTTGTCCAAAAAAACCCCCCAAATATCCCCAGATCACCCAATCCTGACAAATACAAAGTGCTATTCGACACTAACCACTGCTCAACCATTTGAGATCATGAAACCTTTGTTATCAATTTTTCATTACAGCTGAAACAGGTGGAAGCTTGACTGTGTGGTTGGCTCCTAGGGTTAGACTGAATATAAGAAAGTCTCATTATTGACAGACGTGCTGTTGTCAGGTTGACACTAACTTTTATCAAGCTGTGCTGAGTAGAACTGTCAAGTCTCACAAGGCACCAGTCTACACAGCTTAGTGGGGATGCTTCTTTATTTCAGCTATTATATATAATGCAGTTACCAAAGCTAGAAGCCTTCACAGTCCTTAATGTAATTACCAACTTAAAAGAACTCCAGTCTTGGAATCAATAAATGGCTGGCTGTATCACCAGCCATAGAGTAACCGGTTAATCCTACATTACTCCCCCACTTCTCAATATTGCACTCCAATTGTTGTGGTCCTAGTTTCTACTAACTCCAATATAGCAATTATTTAATGGTTTCTAAAAACTGAAACATTACTAACACATTACCACCAAAATATTAATGGTTCAGTCTACTGGAATCACTGAATACTGAAAATAAAGGTTTACTGTAAGGTATTGGTAACTTAACTCAAATGTTTTATACCTCATCTTATTTACTATGTGTAGAGGAAACTTTTTGTAGTCTTAGATGTGCAGAAGTTATAACTGCTGACAATCCAGAACTTATATAGCTGCTTAAATCAACATATTGTGACATAAAATGGCAGTTATACCTTAGTGCACAAATACATTACACCATACTGACACGGGTGAGGAAATAACTTAAGGAAAATGCCAGTTCATCAGCAGTTAAAAGCACCACTCCTCTCTATGTGCTAACACTTAAATAGAGTCCTTTATCTAATAATGTGTGTCATAGAATTTGGTGCCAAAATCTCTCTTTGGATGCAGGGAAGGCATTTGGTCTTCTTGCATGGATTTACATTTGGAGTGTCCTCCCCACTAGGCTCTTTAGTGAAGTTTCTAAAATACATGTCCTTGATGTTAATCAAACAGCTACAATATTCCTCTCACCAGGGTTTCCAACTCTTTCCCTTCTTGGTATCAACTGTAACTCTTACATCACTATTACTAAACTGCCCAGACTGTTTGGCATTCACAACACCATGAGCCAGTTGCTATATACAATTAATTCAAATCCATATCACTTTATGCAGATGATATTTTAACATCCAGTGCTGCTTGAAGGGTTGTGAACTCTTCAGAATTTTCTCTATTTCTGCATAAATATGAAAAACATGATAACATGATTTTTTTCATAAGTCTTGAAACTAGATAAAGGGAACCCGATTAAAAAAAATAAGACATAAACGTTAAACTTATTCATTTATTTATTGAGGAAAATTCAAGTAACTGGTGTAACCTCTTTTACAGCCATAACTTCAATCAAACATTTCCATTAACTGCTTAACAGCTTGGGGGAATTTTAGCCCATAACTCCTTACAGAACAGTCTCAACTCTGAGATGTCAGGCCATGGGCTTCTTTGCATTAACTTCCTGCTTCAAGTCCTTCCACAGCATTTAAAGTCAGGACGGTTATTCCAAAACTTTCTTCTGCTCTAACCCTTATTTGGTATTAGCAACTTGTGTGTTTAGTATCATTGTCTTCCTGCATGACCCACTTTCTGTTGAGCTTCAGGTAATAGACACATACCTTGACATTTTCCTGTAGAAAAGTAGAACTCAAAGCTCCATCAAGGTTTGCAATCCATCCTAGTCCAGAGGTAGCAAAACAGGCCCAAACTATGACACTCCCACCACCATGTTTCACAGATGGGATGAGGTTCTGCAACTTTGCCATGTACGCCATTGATGTTAACGTTCTCCTGATCATGGATTCATGAATGTCGTCTTGCTGCATGATCCACTGTAGCCACTGAACTGACTTTTAGTTTCCTAGATGTTAACCTGGGGTCCCTTGTGGCCTCCCAGACTATTGCACGCCTTGTTCTTGGTATGATCTTTGTGTTTTCTTTACCCTTTCCAGCCTGATTAATATCATCAACTCTTCTTCTAACATCCTCAGAAATGTATCTTATGTTTGGGTCATGACACCCTTTCAAAAAGTGGAAGGGTATCTTCTTTAAATAAAGATGGATCTCCCAGACTCACACTTCATTGTCAACCCACTGATTGAAACATGTGATTCTAATTTCCCCTTCAAAATAATCTATAATCCCAGTGCATCACATATTTTTGCCATGCAAAAATATGGAGAGAAGAATTAATTATCCTGCTAATGTTTGCAGAGTCCTGTCCTGCCAGGTGGAGAGAGGGCTTCAGAACTGCACGTACAGTCCATGAATGGCATGTGACGCTAAAACACCTGTCCCAACCCTCTCAGGAGGGAGTGCACAGCACACTTTTCACTCTAATTCCATCCATAAGTAACACAATGACAACATCTATGACTATTTCTGTAATAAAACATCTTAAAGTACAAATCTTATCTGATGAGGGACCCTGGGACAAAATCCTATCAAATGGGGGTCCATGGTCAGTTTAGGGATCCTTGGTGTGAAAAAGTTTGAGAACCACTGCTTTATATATTTACATATCCACTCTTTATTATATATTTTGACATGCCACTGAAAACAGTTAAAAGAAATGTAGTTCACGAACACAGAAGTTCCACTCTTTGTGCATGACTTTATCATTCAGAGTCTATGGAACAATAGAATTGTACAAAAGCTAAAAATCACTGTCAAGACCAAGAAGTGTGAAATGTCCATTGGTGTATGAAGTTCACAGTAAGAAAACATTTGTTTGGTTTTTCTTCATAACAACAGTGAAAACGTGCATGGATTTTGAAAGCATGTGTCAATCTGTTATACAATTAGTATTTCAAAGACATTTTAACTAAAAATTCTGCTCAGGGTAATTCTTGTTCTGGACTTATTTCCCATTGTGCAAGTTAATACAATAGCTTGCCTCCTGAGGAGAACACAATACAGCACATTAAATATGAACACACTTAGTTGAAGTAGATACAAAGACGAGGCTAGAGGGTTGGATGATGAGTCATAGAGTAATTATACTATAAAAGTGTCAATTTTTCCCAATTATTTCATTTATTTTCTCATTGTGTTTTTCCACTTATGTGTTTTAAAGCATTTGTACGTATTAAATAGTTTCATCTTATCTTAAAAACTATGTCTTGTGTGTAAGAAAAAGGGACTTTATGCATTTCTTGTATTTTCTTATTTCTGTGTTTTGTTATTATGTTGAAGAAAAAAAGTGTCACAATATTATTTGTATACACGAAGATTGATACAGATATTGATATGCAGCTAAAAAATATTACCTATAAAGATATTAAATTAACAAACAGTGACAGATGATCACACCACTTATTTTATCAGATAAACTTCTCTTGAATACAATGACTTAACTAGTCTAACCCATACCTCCAGTTTGCAGGTACGTGACAGGTCTTTCAGGCTCACCTAGTAGACCCATCAAACAGAACCGTCTCACTAAACCTGTAAAGCGCTGACAACAGTTTATGAAAAGTATTCTGGTCGACACAGATGGTGAGCCTCCCTGATGATCTCACCTGCGAAAAGACATCTGCTTCATCCCTCTGATCCTCCTTTCACTGGGGAGTGTCAACCATGGTGACACATACGTCAAGTCAAGTCAATTTTATTTACATTGCGCCAAACAGAAGTTATCCCAGGGCACTCAGCTCTATACTGTAGAGGACAGTGGGGTAAGATGAGCCAACATTTTTTTACATATGTTGTTCTCCAGGTAAGGAAAGATGACAAAGAAGTAGAATGAAAACATCTATCTTTGTGTCTCTACCTTCATTTATGTATTATATATTATCGACAGCAGGATTGATAACAGGCATACAAACGTTTGAGGCAAAAACTGTATAGAATCCTCTATTGAAGGTCAGCTTCTCTATTTTTTAGGCAAGGCTTGTAAAAAACCCTCTACTGGGGGCTTGGTCCATTGTCCCCATTCAGTGTGTTCATGCTTTTCACACAGCTCATGTATAGAGTTCTTTTGTCTGCTCTGTGAAGGCTTCAGGGTTACATACAGTCAGCAGGGGAATGCTCATCTCGTCAACCACAGGGCTCAGGTAGATTTCATGGAACAGATTTCTGTGGTTGGTTGTCAGTGGTTCCATGACTGTACTCCATGATTAGGAGCTCTGGGACCCTCTGAGCCACCCAGGCAGACCAGACGCACACCAGAGAGCCCACAGCCCTGGTATCAATGCCGAGTCTTTGTAGCCATATGACACAGTGCCACCATTAGCACCATTTTAAAGTTAAAAAGTGCCAAAGATTTAAGAACACCCTGATAAAATGGAGATACACCACTTTGTTGTGATGTGGATGGCTCAGTGGCACACCTCTAGTGTTTCTCCTTGTGTTTCCAGTTCTCCCCTGTTTATCTCAATTATCCTTTTTTGTTTTTGTCTCTATGTGAGTTTTTCGTGGGTGTGGTTCTCCTCCTGGCTGCTGACTCTGTTAAGGACTCACACCTGCCTGCAGTCTGCTCATCACTATGCCCAGTCAACACACCTATCACTCATCAACACATCTATCTGAGGTTATATCTAACCCTGCTTTCCAACCACTCCTCACCAGCTTGTTGGTTAACTGCACATCAGCTCTCTGCAAGTTTTGCTTTTTGGGAATTCGCTCTGTCCCTTGTGTCTTTTGCCACCTTTACCTTTACCTTTACCTGTACCTCAACCTCAACCTCAACCTCGGTCTGCCAACCAGCTGTTCCTGGCCTGTCACGCTCTCCTCCATTTCATCTTCCACCATTCTTCCCCGCAGCTCTTTTCTCAACTTTACAAAAAACCCAGCTTCTCTGACTAATAATTCTGCTCTGTGTCCTGCTCTTGGTTCTGACTCTGGCTCATAACACGCTTTCAAAACTTAAAATCAGTTAAGAACTGAGCAGCATTTAATCCCACTTTATTTGCACGTCTGAGAATACAACTAGCAATTTCTCTCCACACTTAACTTGACCTGTCAAGAACTTCTCTGGAAAAACTATAACCTTAAGCTGGCTGTTCTGCTGGCTATGTGGATGAGGTATTCTTTGGATAAAAACAACATCCTGTGGGATCCAGTGTATATGATCTCAGAGGAAGTTTTGTTTGGATCTGGGCTAATAATCATGTGGACATGCTAGGTGATGTTGGAGTAGAGCGGCTACAAGGTTGTTAAGCACAAGTACTCTACCTTTTTATAAAGCCTCTGAGGAAGCTGCCATTCCTTATATTTTTATATGTGATGTTGTTCTGGACCATTTACCTTCCCAAAAAGATGGTGAGGTACTTGAGGCCATCTTTTTTTCTAGGCTAAGTTCTGGGGAAGAAGTGGGAAACCGTCACACCATTCACTGACAGCAAGGGCTTCATTTTATTTCCAGTCCACTCTTGCTGCTGATAAAATAACACTTGTTTGTAACCAATTTCTGGATTTGGAATATAAACAATGACATCATCCACATAAGCTCCTGACCTTTGCAGTTAAACTAGTGCTAACCCCAAATTTCTTCATGATTTTCCAAACGAAGCAGTGTCGAGTGTAGTCCAAAGCCTTTTCCAGATCTAGAGAAATCAGACCCAATGAGCTGGAAACCTCAAACATCTCAAATTAGGTAGATATTGTCTATCACAGACGAGCTGGACATGCAGTACATCTGGTCAACCTGTTGGCTGAGAGGTTATATACAGGCCACCATTTCTTGATATCCTGCAGGTTATATTTTTTTGGGTAAAAAGGAAAAACAACTGTACAATGGCAGTGAAACCAGACTTTCATCCAAATTGCTAAAAGGTTATTCTTTAAAATATCCCAGAAGGCTTTATAATCAGCATAGGCTTCTCTAACGAAGAGTTAGTCCCCCCAGAGACCTGAGGCAGTTCGCAGCAGAACCCCTTGAACAGCGTGTCATCCTCTCCATACTCACTGATGTACTGTAGAGGGAAGACTAAAACTCAACAGCTCTCTTGCTTATCTAGCCTCTCTGTGTCTGTGAGAGGAGAGAGTGGATTACTTTTTTCTATCCTTTTTTTTCCTGCAAGAAAAAGCTAGAGGGAGCATCCCTTTCTGTGATGTTCTGGACTTCCAGACCTTGGCAGCACACCCTGAATTTTACTGTCCAGCAGGTTGACCAACGCCATCTTTTTAGATATATTTTCAAAGTATCCTCGATTTCCTGTGGACTCATTATTCTGGTTCCACAATATCAGTCTCTGATATCTTGAGATCTTTTATAGATCTGGTGATGTCTCATGTAACATTGAGTGTGTGCTGCTGGCACAAGAGTATGATTTCAGTCTGTCTATGGTCCCACCACTGTCTAAGACATGTATGGCACGCTGTGTGAAAGCAGTCCAGAAATAACAAAGAGCATCCCTAAACTGTTTTATCAAAAGTTAAAACTAAATTAAAAAGCCAGTATGCTGTATGTAAGTTTCAAATAAAAACATAACATGAAAGCAGGAGATTATCTGTAAAGCCAACTGGCATATTTTTACACATTTTTACAAACATTAAAGTGTTTAAAACAATAAAATCGGTTGAAAAATGGTCCCCAACAGATGAGTTGTCTCAGGGCATGCTGGGAAGCTAGATAAGGCTCTGCATGGTTACAGTATAAACATTACTTCTCAATACAGTTAAAATCCCAACACAAGAATAAAAAAATCCTGGGGGCCACACTTATTCAGTTTGTCAACAACCTCCTCTCAGCCCCGTTGGCTGGAGCAATAGATATTGATTAAAAAACAACAGTGAAATGATGAAAATGAGCTCCGGCTAAGAGAAACCTAGTCTGAAGTCTGATTCCTCTTCTCTCTTGGAATCAGGGAAATATTCATCCGGTTTAATTCCTTTCATGGTTTTAACATTTCTGCTGTATCTTTCTTTCTTGGCTAGCACTCACTGCGTTGCTCTGGGGCCACAGCTCACTGAGCCAACTGGTGTTTTGAGTAAACACGATGGGTAACATAAGTTGGAGGTTTGGTAATGTTCGGGTGGTTGATTAATGCATATTTTAGCAGGTTGGAAGTTGTGGATTGGTTTTTACTGGTAAGTGGCCACAGTGCAACAGGAGGCTCTGTGTGTTTGTGTGTGCATGTACAGCAGGATGGGAGGGGCTGACTGACTGGGAGTGAGAAACATGGTGATTTGGTGAAACTGTTTACATGATTATATTGGACCAACGCTATTTGAGCATAATTCTAATGCATCTCATCTTACATACAGTCACATACTTCAGTAATTAATGTTACACACCATTGTTTGCACCGCAATGTGTTTCAAGAATAAAATGAGATGCCACTTTAGATAAAGTTAGAGGCTGTCATGAGCCCTTCTAACCTGATGTCCCCTTCATAATCTGAATATCGAGTTGTAACCATCAGTCTGGTGTGTGTGTGTGTGTGTGTGTGTGTGTGTGTGTGTGTGGTCATACTGTAGCAGCCTGATGTCTTTTTCAGCTGATTTAATGGAGGTAAACACAGTGACTGGTCATGCGTAACGGCACAACACTCTGGCACGACACTTCTCAGGGGTGCGGATTTATCAACATATCAGACCTGCTGCCTTCAATGCTGCAGAGATTTAATGAACTGAAGGAAAATCTTCTCATACAGTACTAACAGCTGTGGACAGCAGATGCTGTAAGAATCACCCACATTCATTTATAGATCGGTGCAGAGTGATTTACTGACTTTCCTGCTTTTTTATTCACATTAAAATGTGATTTTCTTTGCTGCTTTTGGTTGCAGTGTTTTTAATTGAAGTAAATTACTCATATTTTAGGCATTAATCCATCTTTGCAGCATGTTTGCCTCAAGTATTAAGTTGTATCTTATTGATACAAACTCCAAAGCATCAGCGGATAGACGTTGCACCACAAAGATGTTTGTTTTTAGTGCAACTGTCTTTGCACTGCTTCATTTGAATCAACCTCTCACCTATCTGTGCCTCTCCTCCCACCTGTTCACCCTGTGCTGTGTGCTGGTCACCACACAGCAAACAGTCAGAGCTCCGCCACGAAAATACAGCACCTTATGTGTCCACATTTAAGTATCCTATTTTGTTGCATTATTGCAGTAGTGGTGTTTAAGTTTTTGTGTAGAACTCCTGCTTCTGTTTATTCATTGATTTAGTAAACAGACACAGGTTCTATTGAGTTTTGGGTGGAATACACATAATGCATATGCATATATACACACACAAACACTCACATTGAAGGTGCACCCTGTCACAAACACACAATTAAAAAATAATAGCTGACAATAGGACAAGCATCAGAGCAGGGGTCAGCTATTAGGGTTCAGCCCAGATCAGCCTTTGAGCACTGTTAATGAGGAGGATGATGAACTGTGCTTTTTAAATTGTTTGTTTAGAAAGTATTTTGAAATTCATTTTTAAATGTTTTGTTTGGAATTAAATAGATTTAGTAGTAGAAGTAGCATGGTTTATCATCTTTTGCAGTGTACCATCTGTAAAGCATATTTAATATACTTACAATATAAGTAATGAGAGATGCGGAATGATTAATTGGGTCCCAAACTTATTTCAAACTACAGCACCCTTTCATTGAAATGTATGTGTTGACACCAAAAAAGCCAACTAGCACACATATAATGTTGAAAATAGCAATGAGAACCTGAAATCAGAAAAGGATGGAATGCTGTGTCCCACATGCAGCCTAAACCTCTGAAAGCTATCAGCTTGCTTTAGGTTAAAAATCAGATTTGAGTTAGTCTGTTTGACTGTGTTCATAGTGGCTGTAGACTGTTTACAGCAATGCATCAACATTTGTCTGAGCTCTGTTTACACTGAGAAGTTGCATTGTGCCCGGGAAACTCATAACACATGAGTCTGTGTTATGTTGCTCTGACAAGAGGCGACTATGAACCTTTTTTTAAGTAGGATATTTTTCCTTATTTTTATTTTTTATTTTGAGTATATGTATTGAAATGTAGAATTGCAGTTAATGTAAATGTTTCCTGTTATTTTATGTGGTTAAGGAATGAACATTAAAACAAAGGAAATGTACAACCTGATAAGACATATACTTAAATTACCCAGGTGCCATGACAACCACTGTCAGGTTACGGTACATCTTTTCTCCAGTCTTCCCCTTACTGAAAATTTAGAACTAGAAATGAGCATTATAGGTCCTCTTTAAAACCACATAAACCAGGAGCTTAGCTAGACTCTCAGCACAGAGTAGGTGGAGCATTCTGAAGGGGCCTCTGTGAAACTCATTTTAATATTCACAACTGTAAATATAGCTGATATCCTGTTGTATTTATGAACAAAGTGTCTCTTACCAAGCCAAGCCAGTCTATATCTAAGAAAAATAGAACTGTGCTTTTCACTTCAGTGTTCATTTATTCATACACATAGCACTGTAGGATTCTTTACAGGCACATGCGTCATACCAAAATACCAGGAAACAATTTCTCAGCAAACAATCATAACTGTTGAAGTGTAATTTAATAATAGGTAGGTTCTTGATGTGTTGATGAAGAAGGAAACCACCGCTGACACGTCTCACTTGTATATTTGAAAGGTTTTATTACAAAAGAGAACAGTGTCAAACATCCAATCTTGAGTCCTGGTCCCAATCTGAAGCTCTCTGCCTACTCCAATTCTTACCACGCTATATATAGTTCCAAAAAAAAAACAAAACTCCACCTTCTAAACAAATGTCTAATCTGGAAAAACAGCCCTGACCCCTCATTTATGACGTCAATGTGTAGTGCGACTTAAGTGCGACTAGAGTACGAGTCACAAGTCCAAGTCACCAGCTCTGATATCTGAATCCCTTCAGAACATCGGGGTCTCTGAACAACCGGCCACCCTTACAGTGGTCTTCCTCTAATATTATTCTAGGAGGAAGAAAAGAAAACACCCACCAGCATCCTTGCAAGAACAACAAACACAAATTAAATCAAAATCAAATTAACACCTTATAGGTAAATATAAACTTCATAACATCATTTTTTACATTATTCAAAATCATAATTCTCATTTTCCATGTTCCCCTTTAAGCACACTCCTCTATAATGAGACAACATGGTAAACCAAGACCATAATATGATTAGATATTTAAAAATGATATTTCTCCATCAGTTCACCTTCTATCATCACCTGTGTTAATTCTATTTAGTAATAATAACATCTAAACCTGATCTTACGAAATGAGTCAACTGCTGAAACCATAAATTCTTATTTGCCCAAAGATCTGTGATTTATAATGCTGTGGAATCAATCCCTATGCCTTCCACTGAGCTTCTCTCTTCTGTAATGTATAATATACTATCACATCTTCTGATATCTCTTCAAATTCTAAAAAAAAAATCATTGTCCATATCTGAAATAATCCTGAGCTGTCTCAAATAAGTCTTCATCATTTTCCTCCATAATTTGTTCTAATTTCAAGATTATCACTCCCCCGGCTCATGCTAGCCTCTGTCTTTAACATAGCTTTACATTTACTACCTGCTTAGACTCAAATGATATCATAACTAGTGTTTGCATCATTTTTTACACATTTAATAGATGTTAAAGATCTCATCACGCTTTTACTGTTAATGGTTGCCCTTGTCACAACCTCACTATTAAAATTTCCAAACGTGACAGGAATAGAAAAGTAAGCAATCTCCCCTAACACCACATCTTCACCACGACTATTTATCCAGGAGAATTGTTACCACCATAATTCCACCTTCCCTATTTACATGAAAGCTGAAGTGACTCTCCTAAGGCTACTTCAACTCTAGTCATCATAACGTTTTGGTCTAACTCTCCTGAAAACTGGTCTTACACTCCACCGAGATAGGCCCTGCTGTTTCTGGGACATGTTGAAAATCAGTGTCACTAAATCTTCTTTCCTGTCCATTGACTGAAGAGTCAACAATATGCACCCAATCATCAGCATTGTTTTCAACATTTTGACTCTAAACATTTATTGAGCTAAAATACATAACCTACTCATTTATCAAAGCAGATGAAACTCCATTATCTAACACATCTTTATTCTTGCCAAAGTTTGTTCTCCTGATTCTATCTTCTTTTTAGAATGACATACTATATTCTTTAGAATGTTGTTGCAATTTTATAAAGAATTCACACTTAAATGAACACTTTCCCCAAAAATCAATCAGGCTTTATCAACGAATTTCCCTAGCACAAAAAGTCCTCCTATAATATCACAGAACCTACGACCAAGGCAGAACGGACACCTCACTGTTAAACTGGGCTACCACACAGGGTGCCAACCTCCACATGCCTCCCTGTTAATCCTTGCCCAAGGATACATTGACATGTAGATTGGAGAGAGCCACAGCTGCCCAACAGTCCATCTTGTAAGGCTGGAACTGCCCTGTTTTTTGGGGCTCTTGTGAATGTTACAGAGCTTGACACAGATGGACTCTACGAGACGGCTACAATCTGGCCACTGGGCAGGAGATCCTGAGGAATGTGATGGCAAGACATGTTGTTCTCTCCACACCAGGTTTGAATTCAAGTCTCTTTAGAGCACCTGAAGCATCCTGTTGTGAGGCGCACCTGGTAACGTGCAGCATACGTCAACCGCTGCTGGTCATATGGCAGAAAGTTCTGGTACAGTGCTATTATGGTGCTGGCCTGCTGATTACTCAGTGTTTGCCCAATTTCCATCCTCAGCCCTACCAAGTATTCTGCCAGGCTATCCACTTGGTCCATAACTGGGATGCCATGCTCATCAAGAGCCTGGGAAAAGGAATGAGTATACATTATAGTCTAAACTAAATTAGAACATAACACAGCCAGAGAAGAACACTCAAAAAGACTTACCAACTGTTGCACAGATGCTGCTGGGACCATGGCAGGTGCCACAGAGGAACCAGGAGTCACAGTGGAGAGTGTAGCTGGTAGGATGGCGAGGGGGGCAGCAGAGGTTCTGCTGGAGGTGACAGCTGTTGGTCCAGAGGACATGGCGTTGTGCTCAAGCTGTTAAATGTAATAAGAGAAACATTAAATATGTAATCACCTTGACAAGATGGCATTGAGACAGACACTTTTGATGCAAAAAGACTAACCAGCTGTTGCTCAGGTGACCCCGCTGTAGCAGCAGCAACAGTTCTGACCGTCATGGAGGGAGGAAGGGCAGAGGCTAAACTGTTAACAATGGCCGATGGGTCAGAGGACAAGAGCCTGGGGAGGAAAAAAAACAAGTAAAGAATACTTACCAGCTGTGATGATGCAGTTGTAGCAGACATAGTTGCTGGAAGGCTGGCAGGAGTGTGGAGGACAGGAGCAAAGCAGGTAGGAAGGGCTGATGCAGGGTGCATTTCTGTGGACTCATGCACAGCCTGTAAAATGATCATTTTTACTATTATTTAACAATTACCAGTTGTTGAGGTGATGGTAACAGCAGGACCAGGAGGGGGCTGTAGAACTGAATAATCTGCCAAAGGACCCAAGTCAACAGGAGGGGTTCAAAGGGCCACTGGGACCAAACACCACTGTTTTTTTTTTATTGAAGTAAGAGAAAGCATTTTTCTTTTTCAGCGGCACATATATCTGACTGTCGTCAGCATAAAAGTGGAAAGAGATGCCATGCTTTCTCAGGATGGAGCCCAGTGGCAGTAAATACAGAGAGAAGAGCAGGGGCCCTAAAAGAGCTGGATTTCAAAGTTCCAAGGCTTACACTCATGCTTCTGTCAGCCAGATAAGATCTGAGCCACTCCAGTGCAGTACCACAGATGCCCACTAGGTGGCCACACCACTCAGGTGTTGTGGTCCACGGTGTCAAAAGCTGCAGTTAGGTCCAACAGAACAAGAATTACATGATCAACAGAGTCATTTGCTAATAGCACATCATTAAAAACCGTAATAAAGTTGAACTCTGTGCTATGCAGGGTTTAGAAGCCTGATTGAAAGACCACCAGAGAGCTGAGCCACCCTACAGGGAAGCTCATTTTGGCTGCTTGCACCTGCGATGCCACGTTCACTTTGAGCCGGTGAATTTCCGTTTCCAGTACTGCTATCTTCTGAAGAAGTTTGTAGTAGTCATCTGTGGAAAGTAGCTTTAGTTAGCTGAGCTCCTCACTCTTAGTCCTTATAGTGCAGGCTTGTGCTACTGATAGGCCACACTCACAAAGTAAAACAATTTAAATAGTAGTGGTAGCCTTCAGTTTCTTTCATAAATTAAGCGTCTAGTGATATGTAGGTATCCAGGACCTTTGGCATGTAGTAAATGCAAATGACGATCTGGCAAGGAGTGAATGAACAACAGGAGTATATATAGAAGCTTGACAAGCGCAGTTTCGGGAGCGGGAACACACACCAATCACAACCCTTCCGGCTCCTATATAAACAGACCTAACCAGCTGCCCCCTCGTTCGCTTGCATTCGTGTTTCTCCCGTCTGTGCTAGAACAAACAACCTCGATCAACAAGTTACTAATTAATAGTAACTTACCAGTCTCCACGGCATGGATTTCTTGTCTCTGTCTCCCTCCGACGATGAGGTCTTTGGAGGTATACCGGTTACCCAACGCCAGGGTCTCCAACCAGCTGGAGAAGTCGCCATAGCCTCGACGTCCGAGGCACCACCTTCCCGGCCCCCAAACCAGCCAAGGAAGCGGTCGACTCCCGCTAGCTCCGTGTCCTCTATCGTCACCATCCCGCCCGGATCATCTCTCCTAAACCTCCAAGACTACAGTTCTTCCGATGACTCCTCCACCTCGCCAGGTACACCTCCTCCACCAGCCAAAAGAGGACGCAGCGCTTCGAGGACTTCCTTCAGAAGACCCCGCAGTCATCCAACTCCCTCACCTGCGAGGATAACTCCAGCCCCCCACGTGCGCTCCGACACCGGCGTCTCCACCCGCAGCCGCTCGATGTGCCACCATGCCCCACCAAGGTCCACTGCCAGCCAGTTCTCCTCAAATATTTCTGACTGGACCGTAGCCACCCTCCAAAAGACACTCCGAGAGAGGGGAATCCACTTCAGCCGTGCCGACAACAAGGCCAAACTTTTCAACTGCCTCATGGCCGCTTGCTGCTCCCACACCACCGTCCCCACTGGCGTCCCTCCAAGCGACGTCAGCACGCACGCCGCACGGGATGACATCAGAACCCCGCCCAGAGATGTCACTTATTCCCAGCCTCCAGCCTCCAATCCAAAGAGGAGGAAGAGCTCGTCAAGGCTCAAGGAATCTCCGGTTACCGCCCACCACACGAATCCTGCGCAATCAGTCAGGGAAAAGGAACCTGGCACCGGGATGCCAGGACACCCAGCCTTCTCCTCACAACCAGCTCACCTCCCCCGTTCAGCAGCTACGGCTGACACCGGGTTGCGAGTACGTACTGCTTCTCAGCGTCAACACACTTACGTAGCAGCTCACCATGACACCGGGATGCCTGAAAGCTTTGCTGCTCCCTCCGCTCAACTTCAATCGATGCATCAAGGGGCGCGCGGCACCGGGATGCCAGCGCCTACAGCCTGCTTCTCCTCCTTCCAGCAGCAGCAGGCTGCCTTGGCAGGAGCTGATAGCACCGAGATGCTAGATCCATTCACAGCTCCTTTCAGTCATTACCCGAGCTCAGTGTCTCGCGGGACGTATGGCACCGGGATGCCTGCGCCCCCAGCACTGGTTTCGGCTCAAAATCAGCAGGTCGCCCCGGCAGGAGTCTTTGGCACCGGGATGCCAGCCTCCCACCCCGACCTACTTTACGGGCAGCCAATTCAACCAAGCGAGGTCACCGGCACCGGGCTGCCGGTCCTTCCCGCACCACACAATCCTGCAAGATTCACCCTGCTTACAGCCAATCCAGCTACGCGTCCCCCCGCATCACTCGTCTCCCGTCCATCGCCCGTCCCCACCAACATAAGAAAACAAATATTAGACGGTAATTACGTAGACCTAGCCTTATTACTTCTTCCCTCCCTCCACCAATCACCAGTCGATAGACAAACCGACGATCCAGTAAGGTGTTTCCACCAAAAATCATCCCCCGGTTTCAGGGAACTTAATCCCACAGAATTTGCCTATACATTTTCCCTGTACAGAGACGTCCTCTGCTCCAGGTTTCCAGCACGACGCCAAGAACTGGATGACTATATGTCAATCGTCCTCAATTTGGCACTCCGTTTTGGTGATTTCGGTTTCTATCAATACCACATCCACTTTGCTTCCGAAGCAGCAGCCCGCCTCCAACAATTTAACGAGGTTACATACTGGGGCACATTAGACACAGAAACGTATTGCTGTATCTTTGGCGCCCGAGCCGCTCAGCCTTGTAGCCTTTGCGGCGCACCTTCCCATCCCGCACCCGCCTGCTCTATCCCGGCCAAGATCAATAGACAACATAATCCGACCAGGAGTTATGCTCTTCCCCATACACAATCACCAGCCCCCCCAGCGACTATTATTCCCAGGCCAGTCGTACCTAATCGCCCCCTCTTTTCACCTAACATTAACGGTGTGGACAAGAGGGGCAGACCTATCCTACATCAAGGCGGGCGAACAATATGTAACAACTTTAACGAAGAGGGGTGCAAAATGTCACAATGCCGCTACCTCCATGTGTGCTCCTTCTGCGGCGGCAGACATGCCAGGTCTGCATGCCCGCATAATCCTACTTCCTTCAAGTCAGGTAAGCACCCCTCAACACCTATCAATATCATGGCACTGAAAGCTGCTCTCCGTCACCATCCTGATCCCGCTTTTGTCGAATTTCTTATTACCGGTTTCAAGGAAGGCTTCCACCCCGGTATATCAGTAGAACCATCTGTTTCATTTGAATGTAATAATCTGCAATCAGCCACCAACGACCCAAGCTCTGTCGATCGCCTACTCTCTAAAGAGATCGAGCAAGGCTTCATGATCGGCCCCTTCTCTCAACCTCCCTTCCCTACCTTTCGCATCAGCCCCCTCGGCATAGCTACCCGAAAATACTCAGGCAAGCAGCGGATCATTATCGATCTCTCAGCTCCGCACGGCAGCAGCGTCCCTAGCCTTAACAGCCTCATCCCTAGCGAAGATTACGCACTTCATTACGCTACAATAAACCATGCTATCGCTCTCATTAAACTTGCAGGCAAAAATTCATGACTTTCAAAAGCCGACATCACCAGTGCATTCAAAGTCCTTCCCATCCACCCTGATTTCTGGCGGTTTTTCGGCGTTAAATGGCGAGGTGCTTACTACTTTGCAGTGAGACTCACCTTCGGCTGCAAAAGTAGTCCCAAACTGTTCGACACGTTATCTGCATAACCACACTGACCGCTGTGTTTGCCGATCTTGGCGTCCCACTATCGGCAGAGAAAACGGAGGGCCCATCCACTTCACTCGAGTTCTTGGGCATCACGCTCGACACTAACTCGTTCCAAGCGTCCCTCCCCATCGAAAAGCTCTTCTCATTTCTAACTTCCTCATGGCCCCATCTTGCACCAAACGACAATTACTCTCACTCCTCGGCCACCTTAACTTCGCCCTACGCATTATCCCACAGGGTCGGGCATTCATTTCCCACCTTCTGTCTATCGCCTCATCAGTACGGTCGCTCCTGTCATCCGTCTCACTAAACCCATCTTGTCTCGCCGAGCTGCACTTATGGCTCCATCTCCTCTCAAACTGGAACGGTCGGCCGGTTTTGGGGGTTTCTTTAATGGTAGATGGTTCGCTTCGTCATGGCCCCCAGAGATCACGAACAATTGCGAGGTCGCTTCCTCTGCGCTCTTCGAAATCTACCCATTCGTAGCTGCCGCCGTCCTATGGGGACACGAATGGTCCACAAAATCCATCCTCATACACTCTGATAATCTTTCAGTAGTCGACATCATCAATAAAGGTCGTTCCAACTCTAATTCAATCATGCCATTCATGCGTCGCCTCACATGGCACTCTGTTACCCACCAATACATCCTCCGCGCTGCCCACATCCCAGGCCACCATAATGCTATTGCTGACTCTCTCTCTCGCTTCCTATTTCAGAAGTTCAGAAACTTGGCTCCGAACGCCGACCCGATGCCGACTCCAGTTCCTCCGTATTCAGCGTTGACTTTCAACGTATAAATCCATCTCTGGTACCCCTTATCATCGAATCTCAAAAGCACATCATTAACAGTTTATCACCCGCAACACTCTCCTCATACTGGACAGCCTGGAATAATTTTCATCAATTTCATAACCGACATAACATTATTTTCCCCTCATTTGATCTCACCACCGTAATCTGCTAAGTTACTTATTCTCATTCTGTCTCGAGGATAAGAACATCTACCATCAAATCCTACCTCAGCGGCATTAGTTTCTTCTCTAAACTCATCACCGGTACTCCCAGCCCAGCCTTAAACCATCCCCAAGTAAAGTCTCTTCTCTCCGGTCTCCTCCGCCAAGAACCAGCCAAACCTCCTAAACGGCTTCCTCTTACCGCCGAACTACTGTCCGCTTGCCTAAACACTATTCGCTCCGGTTACCAAACTCCTCACATCGCCCTGACCCTCGAAGCTATGTTCGTTTTAGCCTTTTACAGTTTCCTCAGATGCTCAGAGTTCACCGCATCTTCATCCCATTTCGACCCGTGCCGTCATGCTTGCATCTCCGACTTATCAATGTTTTCTGACGATACTATAGTACTCCATCTGAAGAAAACAAAAACGAATCAATCCGGCCATCCTACTCCCGTCTTCTACTTTAAAAGTCAGTCTTCTTTAGATCCATTCGCCATCCTTTCTAACTATCTTCTCTACCGAAAATCCCACGGCACACCTCTATCTCACCCTCTTTTCATCTCCGAATCCGGTCAAATAACCTCTCGGTCCTGGTTCCATCATCATTTACGCCAAATACTGTCTTTGTCCGGTTTATCACCCACGCATTACTCCGGGCACTCCTCTAAGATCGGTGCCGCGACTTCAGCATCCCGCAACGGCATACCCGAGCACTTCATTCAAATCATGGGCCGCTGGGCCTCGTTAACATACCATCGATATATCCGCTCAGACCTCAACGACCTAAGATCCGCACAAGCACGCCTTAAATAACTGGAGGTTTTTGGGGGTTCATCGCTGCCCGGGCGCAGCGGCGGATCCTTCATTCGACCTCCCCACACCGCATCCAGATCTCTGTACGAAGACCACGCATCATCAACCATGCACATTCATTCATTCATTCATTCATCCATTCTGTCAATAAATCTGTTAAATCGTATCTCATTGGTGATGTGTTCCTTGCTCGTGAATCGAAGCTTGACAAGCGCAGTTTCGGGAGCGGGAACACACACCAATCACAACCCTTCCGGCTCCTATATAAACAGACCTAACCAGCTGCCCCCTCGTTCGCTTGCATTCGTGTTTCTCCCCCACCCTCCCTCCCTCTTTTTCTGTTCTCCTATCTTCTCTCACAGGTTCCTAGGGGGGTTCGTCGCTGCCCGGGCACAGCGGCGGATCCTTCATTCGACCTCCCCACACCGCATCCAGATCTCCGTACGAAGACCACGCATCATCAACCATGCACATTCATTCATTCATTCATTCATCCATTCTGTCAATAAATCTGTTAAATCGTATCTCATTGGTGATGTGTTCCTTGCTTGTGAATACTGGCTAGATTACAGAAGAGCTGCAGCTGAGAGTCCAGGTAACTGATGAAGTGGGTGTGGCTGATTAGCAGGAGTGGAGCAGGGGTGTGGTGAATGGAAATTTACCAGCAGCAGGAGGGAAGGATACTCGTGTTGCAGCTGCTTGGCTACACCATTCTGTCATCCTGTCACAGGTACAGAGAAATCATGCCCTGCAATAGAGTTACATTTGGTCCTGGAAATAACTACAGACAATACAAAATTGTTGTCACTTTGTAGGTACCACTTACCAGTCATTACAGCAGCTCCGTCTGTACCAAGCCATAGAATTTGTTGGTTGAAAGCTGCTTTTTGTGGAGCACTTCCATAACAGCTGCTACAATTGTGAGAGCCTTGCCATCTGGGACACTAACAATGTCCAGAAACTAACTGAAGAGCAGTCCCTCTTTGTCTGAATATCTAAAAACATTAGAAAACAATATCGGTAGCAGCGCACATGTTTTTTTTCCCCAAGTTCTATCATTAATTGATTGCCCTCCCTGGCAAATGACGGTACAGGATATGTAGAACCGTCACAGATATGTCTGTACTTTCATCCAACTCCAGCCCAAAAGCCATAGAGGTCTGGATTTCCTGTAGAATGGGCTCTTCAGCCACTGAAGCCAAATCTGTAACATCTCATCAATTATCATGTGAAAACAGTAACTGGTGTTTTGTCCAATCTATAAATGTGAGAATACATTTCCAGAGTTTGAGGTATGGGGGAGGGGTGTTATCTGTAGTTATGATTTGTAAATATGTACAATAATAAAGTAGTCTAACATGACCCACCATCAACTTCTGAAAGTATTCACACCCCAACAACTCTGCAAGGTCTAGAAGATCTGGGTAATTTGTGTGAATGACAATTTTACCTTGTGACAGTGAAGCATGTAATTTCACACATTGTGGTGTTTAGTTCCCATGTGTCTGTCTAAATGGTCAGCTTTGTAGACTAAGCAGCCCATTTAAATTAAGGGTCTCTTTGAAGGGCTGGTTTTTGGTGCCTGCTTATGCTGGCGACATAAGCAACAGAACATTCCTGTAGGTAAAGAGTAAAGACTGAACAAAGTGTTATGCTAATAACGCATAACATTTTAAATGGCAAAATTTGTTATTAAATAGCCATAGAGTACTCGCCATGATCCTTGTGGTAAAGCCATGGTTTGAACCTGGGCTTGTTGACCCATGCAGGATCCCAGCCTGAGGCTCTGTGCTTGTTTTTCTTATGGCAGCTCTCCCTTCTTTCTTCCCTCTCTTGTGTTAAACTGCACTCTTCTGGTTGATCTTCCGTTCTACTGTCCTCTTCTCTGTTCTATCGGCCTACTGTAATCTTCACTCTGATTCCTTGCACTACCGTGCTCTTCTGCTGTTCTTTGTTCTCCACTCACCTCTCCAGCCTGACTACTGTCACCTGTCTTATAATTTCATAAAAAAATGATATTTACAAGCACATCATTTATGAGTGGGCCTAATAATATGAGCCTCTGAGGTGTCTAAGAAAAATCTCATCACAGTTTTTGTAGCACTACAGGCACACTCTGCAAAATTCTAACGCTAAATGCCTCTTTACTGCCACTGGGTTACTCAACAGCAAACAACAACAACTACAGTAAACTTCACATGAATTGAATGTTCATCTTCATGTGTCTTTCTCTTCTTAGTGAAATACTTCAACAAACTCATCTGAAAAGGAAATATTAACCATGTTAACCGGGCGTTAATGGTGTCGTTTCAGCTGAGTTAACAAGCCCAAACACTAACTAGCAGGCTTAAGCTTCATACTGAAACAAAAACTTTGCCTTTACCATGTCTCGTCAACAAAATGGGGAAACTGGCAAACTATTAGCTGGCTAGCTCTACGTGGTTGTTTACAAGTGAATAGCCTAGATCCCTCGGTTAGCGAACAGACTAGCTAGCTAGCACTGGCCCTGTAAACATCATCAGGAGGCAAAAAAACCAACACGTCTTAACATAATGCATAACATCACATTAAAAACTTACAACTTATAGTATCTGTATTCTACTTTTTTGTGGAATGTAGCTCACACTTAACTTTCAGATGATTGCCAAATTTACGATCAACTGGAAGTTATTTCCCTCGATTGGAATTTTCGCGTTTACCTCAGTGGTATTGTTGTCTTCCTGTCAACCATGCAAATTGTATCATCTTGGGTTAGAATTGACCTGTTCTGGTTTAACTGTTTAAGCATAAGGTATAAATTAAAAAATTAACCCAGTTCTGTTAGAACTTCATTCCAAGTTATTACAGCAGGTTTTACACATATTTCATTGGAAGTTATGGTCAATACACCTTATTTAAATGAAAGAAACCTCATTTTTCAGTTAACAGTCCTCCCAGGTCAAAATTGACCCTAAGACAGCAATAGGGTTTCTTACCTTGTCATGACCACTCATCATATGTTAAAGTCATAACCCTCCTGTTGTTTTCCTGTTGACCATGCAAATTTTATCCATCTGGGTCAAAATTGATCCGGTCTGGTTTGACTGTTTATAAAGCATACAGTATAAATTATCAACCAATTTTGTGTTAGACTTTTTTTTTAGCCAACTTCAGTCCAACTTATTACCACAGGTTTTACACATATTTTTGGGAAATTGTGGTCAATAGATCTATTTTAAATTAAAGTATACCTCATTTTGTCCTCCCGGTCAAAATTTACAGGACGGTTAACAGGATATACCATGACACTGTTCCTGTTTTTACTATTTATTGGGCAAATACGTGGTAATTAGTAGACTGTTGAGGCAATGGTTACTGATTTGTGTTTGAATAAAATGTATGTGTTGCTGCTAATTGAATTGAAGTTTTTTTCTCTTATCTGTTCATTCATTTCAGCATCAGGAACAGTTTCACATGGGCTGGGTAAATTCATGTTGTTTCTCTTGGACTTAATTAGGCTTTACTGATCTATCTACTATAGGTTTCTTAAACATGCATCTAAGTTTCCAAAGCAACAGTGAAACCATAATGTGAGGTGGAGAGTGCTCAAGGTTTTTCATTCCAAGTTAAAATTGGATGAGATATATTCTGTATTTCAAGGGAGTGTTCAAGGAGCATCCCAGGCTACATCCCACTTCAATGTCCCACATAACCCCAATACTGTGTATGCGTGTGTGTGGCTGTGTGTGCATCTTTAGTAGTGAGGTTAACAAAAGCAATACAGTAGCACTGTTGTAGTGGTTGCATGTTGCTGTTAATGAGCTTCAAATTAGGCTTGTTTGAAGTTTTAAAAAATCCTCTAGATGAAAGAGACGTGTAACAGCATAATGTGAGATGGAATGGAATCCACAAGCAATGCATTTTTAACAACTGAAGCCTCATCATTTAAAAAAAAGTAATACATTGCATCAAGTGACTTTCATAAACAAAACAATAGAAAACACTATGAATTACCACAAATTAACAAGATGGCTGATTGTATAGTATATGTATATCACAGGTTTGTGTTTCTGTAGTTAAACCACATGGAACATAAGACTGCAGGCTTGTTCCAGTTCTAAAGACAGACTTAAGTGATGCCTCAGCACAGCTGACCAGGTCCTGGCACTGCAGATAATTTAGCACCCAAAACCACTGCTGTTTCAATTTTATGCTTTTCTACACACACTTTTTTTTAGGACTGACTAAACTAAATGTGCCCAAATTGAGGCAATCTTTGTAAATACAATTTTGTTCATATCCATGACTTTGAAGACCAGAAAAGACACATTAGCTCACCAGTATTTTAACTTTTTGTAACGTGTTCATATTTGCTTCATTTGATATTAGTGAGAGCAGTGTCAATAGGAAAGCAGATTCCAAAATCTGAATAAAGGAGAAATATTAAGTTATCTATATTTGTTCTTTTAGTTTGTACTGATTGTATTTAAAACCCTGTTAAACAAAAAATGCTATAATGTATATTTTAGATTTCATTAAATCTTAAAGCATTAAAACATCTTCCCAAGCATATAATTGCATATACACATCGTATTTAAATGTAAATGTGTGCATGTGAACACTACATCAGTGTAATTCTTGATTTGGGCTGAAGAATCAATTGAACAGAGACTGAAGATTCTATCTAGGTAAACTCATTCTAACAACAAACATGCTGCTTCACTTCCCTTTCTGTGCTGCTGTATGGTGGATTATGTATTGCTTAAAAATGTGTTTTCCTGTTTTACAGCCCATAGTTTTACTCCTGCAACATCATGGAGTGTATTTCTCACATTTAAGATCTAATCTAATCATCACATTTAAAAGAAAATGAATGACTTTGATTAACAACACAAGTAGGCAGAGTCTTGAATCAGACAGTTGTAATTCGCCCTTTTATACTGGTTGACTACCACACGGTCGTATGTGAGCTTGCATGGGTTCAAACCAGGAAAATGTCAAATAGTGAGATCTGTAGTTTATTACTTGCTTACTTGGTAACATTACTATTCATGATAACAAACTCTCTGTTGTATCACTTTTCTAACTGATAATACAAAACTTTATATAATTCGATGTAATTTGTATGTAAAAATGATGTATGTCCACCCTTAAAGCTAAAAAATGTATAAAAAATCCCATGTACATCCAGGCCTGTATGAGCCATGAATGCCATCCCAAACTATGCTGTTCAGCTGTTAGTGGTCATTCATGAAAACCTCAACAGCAACCAATGAAAAGAACAGGATTTAGTGCCTCAAACAAATACTTTAATTTCTGAAGTAATTTATTGAACCGTTAAAAGTAAAAAATAAAATAAAATGAAAAAAGTTTAAGGTAATAAATGCAAACGTATACAACAACTTGCAGCTACAGTTAACAGTAGCTGCATTGTTTCTATGATCAACACCATCCAAATGTTTGACTGCACACTCCATGCACACTTCCAGCTGTCGCACTTCCGCGCCTGGCCAGGTTGTCTCCTGGGGGAGTGATAGTGTGAGAGAGAGGCGTTAAAGCCCAGCTTGGGTAATTACATCTGTGTGCGGAGCTAGTGGTGGAGGCTTCAGTACACCACCGTCCCAACCAGCAGGTGTCCTGTTTCAGAGTGGGGATACACTGTCTGTGCCTGGATTGCATCAGCTCAAATTTGTAGTGCAGTTAAAATAGTATTGAACAGAACTACAAAATCCCACATCCTGCCAAACCATTCCTAATGTTGAATATTCTGATGACATCCCAATGTCATCATCTTTTACATCTACAGTCCTGTTCACATTCCAAATGGTAAATGGATTGTACTTAAAGAGGACTTTTCTAGTCTGTTTGACCACTCAAAGCACTTTTACACTACACACATACATTCATACACTGATGGCAGGGGCTACCATATAGGGTGCCAACCTGCTCATCAGGAGGAGAATAACATTCAAACACTGTTGGTGCAGCTATCGGGAGCAATTTGGGGTTAAGTTTCTTGCCCAAGGACACATGGACTTGGACTGGAGGAGCCGGGAATCAAATGGCTGATCCACTTTACCTCCTGAGCCACAGCTGCCCAAAGCTTTCCAAAGCTTCTCTCAGTTTAAAGTGTGTTCCACCATCATTAGACTATGAAGGCTAATATATTCTGTGTCCAATCTTGCGTCCATGCCACCTGCGCATGTGCTGGATTTACTCTTTGATCCTTGCATGAAATGTCTTTGTGTAGTAACACTCTGTCTCTCCATACTATTCTTTAATGTGTACTTCTTTGTGATTAATAGTGGTAATAATGATATATGTATGAAATAGGGACTGGTGAAATGATTTGACCATGATTTGGCTTCATAATTAGTCTACACTTAAAGCCTTAACTCCCACATGGTTAATTTGATTGTATGCACAATTTGCACACATCTTGACTGTTCTCAAATGAGACAACTGGACTATTAAAGCCCTTTTGTCGCCAAAATGGCTTGGCCCCTTTAGTAGCCTAAATCCAGCACACCAGGTTGCTGGAATCAACCCAGACACGTGATGAATAATGTGCCAGAATCAGCTCAAGTACAGGACTACAGGACTCTGATCACAGGTGCCAAAGCTATTCCAAGTGCTTATAACTGGAGCTGACTGTCAGCCCAAGTTGGCTCAAGTCCACACCACCAAAATCTAGCCAAATCTGGCTTGGAAGCCAAACACGGGCCAGAACTGACTTGGACACACAACTTGGTCCCGAATCTAGGCAGAGCCACAATCATCCTGACACAGCTGGCCTTTTGGGTAGAAATAAAAGAATAAAAGCATGAGTGATGATCACTCGACTGAACATCAAATACAGTCAGTGCCCATTAAGTCATCTCGGCCCATTATCACGCCAAAGTGTGTAATACACCTGCCAGGCCGCCGTGCCAGTGTCACGTTTTTTCTCACTTAGGCTTGAAAGGTACACATGTGTATACTCAGTGCCAACAAATCCATCTAGCCTCTGTAGTAATTATGATTCAGAGAAGTGACGCAGTTCAGATGATGTCTGTATATGGTGACAGATTTCCATACTAGAAGGAGGCCAGTAGGGTGGATGGCTAGATAGTTGGATGGCAAAAAGTGGACTTTGTGTCACGTTTCCAACTGCGAGTCAGGACAGTTTTTAAAAAACCATAACTATAATCATTGCAGTATTTACTGTTGCCATGACAATGAAGGTTGCCTGCTGATAGAGGCACCATATTAGAAAACGCTCCTAATGTGCATTTTTCACACCTAGGTGAGTGTGAAAAATGTGACATTGACACAGTGGACTGGTGGGTATATTATACATTTGGGGTGATACCAGGTTGGTCATATGAGATTTTATATTTGATATCAATTTTGACAAAGATGTAGTAAAAAAACCCAGAAGATTCACTTTAAAATCACACTAACAATATACAATGAAGACACGTATTTGGGGTCCTTCACATCAAAGTTTCATTATTAAAGCTGTTCCACTGGTGTATGGAAAATATGTGATGTAATAGGAGTCTCTCATATTTGGGAACCCACTGATAATTATCACCCTACCTCTCAACCACCTGCAGCTCCAAAGAGCATGTTAGCATATTTCAGCTTATTGCTTTGGTTTTGTGGCTGCAAATATGGGTCCTGAGTGGGTTTGTCCGCAGTTTCCATGGTGGGTTCCACCTGTGTATGGGCTTTAAGTGGATTCTGACTAAGTTTCAGGTGGGATCTAAGTGGGATCAGAATGGACCTTAAATGGAGCCCATTTAGCCAACCCACATGGGCTTCACATGTGGGGGCCGCTGAGCCCACTTACATCTCTTATGTGGCTCATACAGTGAGCCCTAGTGGGCTTCACATGTGGGGCCCATGTTACTGAAACCAAAATGTGTCCAGTTCAAGGCTTTGCCCACTTAGTACCCACGTAGCCCACATTTAACCCACGTGGGGCCCACGTGGACATGCTTGCTGGGTGGGTAATTATGAGAGACAGAATACATGAAGAAATTCCTAAAGACTTTTAGTCCTTGTTGTCTATATAGTGAATGCTACACCTGCTTTGATGCAGTTAAACTCAAAAGACCAAACTCGTCCTTTTGTAAGGACCTCTCTGTCTGCCCATTTAAATCGGTGCTCATTCTTGACTGGTGAATAGACTTTGTCATGCAAATCAGAAGTCTGAAACTGTGAATAACAATAATCATCATCTCATCACAGGTATAAGAATAACAAACATCTTTTCTCTACTGACAAAGGTGATGACTAATCGCACATCAGTTGAGTCTCTGTGCTCACTCAGCTCTGCAGGAAACAGATGGACTTCTTGTAATTTGTTGGTAGTGTTGATCACAGCGTGAACACACCTAAATTCACGATTCAGTACAAACACAAGATGTTCAGTACACTTTCATGTCCTTGCAATTATCATATGATATTTTTTTGTATTCTATACACCCAGAGACATAAACAGAGGGAAAGAAAAAGAAATCATCCACATATACACCTATTCATATGAATGGTAAATGGTCTGTACTTATGCGGCACCTTTCTATAGATCTCCAGGAAATAAATGTATGTCTATATAATATGTGTATGTGTGTGTCTGCTCCTCCTCTAAGATATGAGTATGTCTATATTTGTATTTTCTCAAGGACTGCTTCTGTCCTTTTATACACTGTCTGTTCATTTCTAACTCTATAAATTACTCTCTTGTTTGCTTTCCTGTGTCATTACTTTCCATCTGATAGATTTAAGGGTTTTAGCCAGTTCCTAGGTATTTGCTTCAGTGCTGTGTCTTGAGAGTGTTCTATATAAGTGCTGCTTTGCTTCCTGCATTAGCTCTGGTGGTGATTGTCCAACAATAATTATACAGGGTAAATATTTTTTACATATTTAAAATACACATGATACCCGCTATGACTGAATGCCAAAGTGATTTAAAAATGGGAGAGAAAAGGAAATGTGTAAGTGATTGCTTTTGTCTTACCACATGTTCTCCTTTGAATTTCTTATATTTGGCAGTATTTCTCTGTTTTATCACTGGTGATGTTTATGGTTCCCATCATTGCACCCTGTATGAGAAGGCTGGTTGGTCCACTCTCTCAGATTGAGGTGATATGTACTTAGTCATCTACAAATCTACAAATTTGATCACTCTTGGTCAGATCAGGCAGGTCTTACAATACACAATCACATGATGGGTTAACACTCCATGCACCCAAAGTCACTCATCCGCTTCTCAAGGTCCAAGACTCCTGGAATAAGTTACAGTGCATCTTAAAAGTAGATAATCTTATAAGTTACCAACCATTTAGAAACAAGATTTTAAACCTTTCTTTAACAAAATGCAATGTGTAATGTTTTAAGTGAATTGGATGAATGATTGGTGTTTTACTTAGCATTAGGCCTACTCTTATATTACAACTTTTTTCCCGTTTTCTTTGTTACTGACATTTTAAACTGTATCACAGTTATCTTTTAGATGATCTGTTCATGAGTGTTTTTATTTTAATTTTATTTCATATCATTCAGGTCTCTCTTGAAAATGAGATCTTATCTCAATGGGATTAGCTGATAAAATAAAGGTTAATAATCAAGAGCCTCTGCGCACTGAAGCTCATGTCCCCCAAAAAACATTTATTTTATTCTGATTGTGGATTGTGGATGGAAACCTTGTAACTCATATTTAGTTTTTTGGCATACTAGGTTTCTAACAGTGAGCATAATAATCAATATAATGAGAATGGGTCAAGCCTTGAGTCGTATTTATCTAGAGCCTTACTAAAAAAGAAAATCTTCTAATTCAGTATTGCAGATTTAAACATTTTTGCTTCTTAAGTTCATATGTCAGAACTTTAATTGAGCTTTTTCCTCCAACATAATGCTTTTATTTTGTAAATATAAGTGATCTCTCTGTATCTTCTGTCAGCAGTTTATCTTCTTCTGAGCATCTTCTTTTTTACTTGTACAGTAATAGTGCTGTTGAGGTTTGTTTGTGTGTCTCCTCCAGGAGTTTCATTTATTCCTCCTTCTTTTTTTTTTTACTTACTCCAGTTGTTGTTTTTTCTTTGCAGATGCATAAGCTGTTATTTCTCCTCTCAATTCAGCTTTTGCTCCTTCCCATAAGGTGATCTCTTTGATTTTTCCTGTGTTGTTTAGTTCAAAGTAGTCACTGATGCTTATTTTAAATTATATATTTTTTCTTTTAAGCTTGCAGAAAGCAGTTGTTCATTCTCAATAGATGTTTCCCTTTCTTTAAGCATTCTGCTTCACCATTAGAACAGTTGCAAGTTAATATTCCAATAATGAAAACATAGTCATCCAATCTACTGTGAGGAGTCATATGTATAATCTTTATTTGTCCCATACATCTATTAGTCCTGTCTCTGTACATATTCTCTTTTGTATTACAGCTGTTTTTCTGCCTCATATATTCCAGCTGTTGAGTCTACATTGGTGATAAGGACCAAGTTAAACCTGCAGTGTGGACCTTTAACATATAAATGAACATCTGTTACATTCAAACCCTTGTCAAACGAGATAAAACAGTGCTGATTAAGCCTATCACTGCCACATCTTTCTGTATTTTACAGTACACTAAAGCTTTTAATGTAGAGTCAGGTTTGACATTCCCATGCTGGTCAGATGAAAACATACTGTGCATGCTTTGCTGGCTGAGAGGCTAACTTCTAATTAACTCTAGGCTAAGTTGAATGGGGATGAAATAATTAAATTCTTATAGTGAAATGATTCATTTCGTAGATTGTGTGGCGGTCAAAACAATGTATCCACTGTATTACAGCTGAAACAGTAGTGACTGAGTATGCCATGTGGAACCTATAATGTAAGCGCATTTCAACAGTCTTTTTGTAATTACTCTCACCCGCCAGAAGGGGGAGACAAAAATCCCACACTGCAGCTTTAAAGTCCCCACCAATGATATTTATACCTTTCCATCACTACTAACATTTGCGTCAGACCTTCAATCTGGTAGATCATAAACATTTATCAGAGATATTTCAGTTGTTTCTATTGTTCCTATGATCAAAACAAAGCTTCCCTCCTTGTCCTCTATACAGTCTAACAACACCCTTCTTGTTGAGCTATATAAGGATGAAAATACTTGGGCATTTGTTATGTTGTATGTTTAAATGAGCTTCTTGGAGAACATTATATCTCCCCTTTCTTTTTTAAATAGTTGGAATAGTTTCTCCTCTTAATACAGTTATTAAGGCAGGGTTTAGGCAGGGTTCGACATAACCCATGGCCTGAGGGTCCCAGGGCCTAAAAGTTTAAGCAGGGCAACTTGATGGGTTACTGACGGCCATGCATCATCATTTACTGAAATACACATAAGGAAGGCTGCGCACTAAGCCCATTAACCTCTTACTGTTGAATGTGATGGCTCACCAAACACAATGTAACATCGATTACAAAAAAAAGTCAACTCACGAGGCAATGAAAAGCATCCTCCTGTTTATGTCCTCCCATCCTCAGAAGTTTGTACTTCTGAGTCAAACTTGCCATGTCCTCACAACACCTGCAGTACTTTACTCTACTGTGACTAAATAATCTCAACTCAAAGCTCCACAAACACTTTCCCCCCTACAATAAAACCCTCAGTGACAGAGAAATGCAGTAAATTATGTTATTCAGTCTGTAAAGTAGCTATAATAAAAAATCCAAACTGTTATGCAGCTTAATAAATACATTTATCAAAATAGATTAATATAGATGGACCTGTTCGTTTGAATATATTTATTTGTATGTAAGCTTCACTTTACAGACAAACTAATGTGGCAGCTACAAGTGTTAGATTTCATCTGAGGGAATGATATCATATATTAAATTACTGTAAATCACCAAAGATCAGATCATAGCATCAGTTTCTTCCCAGGATGACGATGCAGGACTTAAACGTCTGCTGTGAGATGATTGGTTGGTCTCGCCTGACCAGCAAATCAATTAGTCAAATTTGACCCATTTTGACATTTGACAGTTGTAAAAACACCCCAAATGTTCTTTTACTCTGAAATGTGATGACTTTTCCTTAAGTGGCCCAAATGTACAAAAATGAAAATATTTAAAATGTTATACTTTTGTATAGGTGCTACAAATAAACATATCTGGTGCTCAAAGTTTTGGTGTAGACACTTTATGAGGGGATTCTTAGACCGGGTCAAAATTGACCCAGAGCATACTGCTAGGGTGTAGAATATAAACAGTATGTAAAGGTTAATATATTATATCTTAATAAAGTCACATTAATAGTTCTAGAGCGACATCAGTCTGGGCTCAAAATCTCTGCCATTATGCTATCAACCTAGGATCGCAAAGCATTCTGGGTAATGTAAACCCAAAGCAAGAGCCCTCCTCTCTAAACCAAAACTGTGACAGAAAGTTGAAAGTGAAAACCAGACACACTGAAAAATACATGAAGAAAATATTATAAAGCAAAAAATAGTACAATGAAATAAGAAAATAATATTGTGGAATTGTAATTGTTCTAATGCCTGTATTTAATTTTTCAATGCTAATATTTCCTTTTTCAGTTCGGGCTTTCTTTTCGATGCCAAATTTAATTTTTGATGCCAACTGTCTCTTTTCTGGTCTTAGCTATACCCTTTATTAGTTTTGGATTAAACTAATGTATTACATTACATTATGCAAGTGTCATTAAAATGAATGAAAAAATGAACTTATTCATCCCCTCTATGTTTCTTTCTGCTGGTGAATCTTAACACGCAACATTAGTCCTAAATCAATGCTGATTGGTTGAAGATTCATGATGATGTATGGAATTGTTGATAACACTGAATATTCTCCTGCTCTCGGTTGTTGCTCAAACAGTCCCAGCTCTACTGTGGAAATAATTGGAGTAGAGGACAAGATATTGAATTTTTAATTTGCGATACCCTGAGAGGGGAGTGACCTGCTATGCGTTGAAGTTATTGGGAGTAAATTGAGCCCCATTAAGTATTCTCCTGGTATGTTAATGGAGGTTGATGAAGTGACCAGGAATCCATAGTCACTTAGCAGAAAGGGGGGAGGAAGAGGGAAAAAAGTGACAATAATCTCCACTGTGAGTTCCTCCACTGTGCCTTGGTGAAGCTCTGTTACTGGAAGGATAAACATGTGGCAATAGTGAGCTTCTTATAAGGCAAAAATATTCTAAAATGAACTCAATAAATGTTCTGCCTATTCCCTTGAGTGCAAGCAAAGTGAGAGTGAAAGAGCTTCAAAGCGTCAGATCTGTTTAGCAGTCTGCAGGTAACCAGGCTTACAAATTATTGCTCCAAACTGCTTTTTCTCCAGCGTTGTCTTCCCCCTTCAGTGCAACTAAAACAGATCGGGAAGTTTTATGTTTATCTCAGCTGTTCATCTTGATATGTCTCTCTGGGTGCTTTTGAAGTGGGTACTTACCTCCTGAAAGCTGCAGCCTATTCTCATCTTAATGAACAAATCACCTTGTAAAATGTGTGAGGCACCCTATTGATGGAATGGAAATGGGAATGCTGACCCAGCAGCATCGTTCGAGAACTGACATAAATTACCAATTCAGGCCCCGTGTCTTTTCTTATCAGCACAGCCACAGTGATAACTCAAGACTAATTAATTTTCATCTAGCACTCTTTCTTAAATGTTTTTGCTATTCTTAATCATGTTGGAATATTTCCTGTTTCAGTTTAAGAATATTTATGGAAATATGTTCTAAAAGAGACATGAGTTGATGACAAAAGTGAGAACTGACACACACACACACACACACACAGGTTGATGGACCCTTATAGTCACAGTAAATAAAAAGTTACAAAGTATCCTCATTCGAAAATTATAATAACACTGGTTTCCTTTCAGTCCAATAATTAGTGAAAAAAAACCAACCATGTGCTGATTAGCTGTCAGTGTTGAGAGACTGTTCATTTGTTTCTGGATAACGACTCACGTCTGCAGAGCATGTCTCAGGAAAAGTTCGCCTTTTTTAATTTAAGTGTCTTGCAGCAATCACAGATAATGTCATTGGTTGAAGAATAACGGTGTCTTTCTCAAACTGATGACAAATGAACAACCTGAAGCCCAATTATTGTACAATATCCCTGTCAATTGTATGGTGATTGAAAAGGCTAAATTGTGTAATTAAATAAATCAAATTTATTTATATAGCACTTTTTTTACAGACATAAGTCACAAAGTGCTTTGCATAGGCAAGATAAATCTAAAAAGCTAATACAATTATCCACAATACACACATATAAGAAATATGTTTCTATATATGTGTGTGTGTGTGTGTGTGTGTGTGTGTGTGTGTTATTAGGGCTGTCAGTGTTAATCATGATGAGATTAAGGGACGAACATAAAACTTTTTTAAAAATGCTGCTATTTTGTCCCTTTGAGGCACCCTTACTTATAGTCAAGCCACCACAGCTGCTTCCTGTTTCTTCCTGCCACATTCAAGGAGAGGAACAAACATAATAGGCTTCTGAATGGCTCGTTTTTCTTAAAAAAAACTCCCAGACAGGTCAGTCAATAAGTCAAAAGTAATATGCTCTTTGTGTAAAACAGATGGATGCTAACGTGCACAGGCAAAGCACTATGTTGAAGAGTGCAAATCACGACAGACCTGTGGACCAAGCTAAATTGAAGAACTACTTGCGAAATGGGGGGCAACTAGCAGCAGACCAGTCAACATAGAGGAAGACTCAGGTCTAAGAGACATACTCTGGTTGGCATGTTGTGACCAGTCATATGCTTTACCCTGGAGGGGAACAACAGTTTTAAACATACATAGCCTGCAAAATAATATAATTTTAAATTAATTTTCAGTATGTTCACCTTAAACAGCATTTCGTATAATTAACAGTATTATACAGAACTATAACAGCAAATTCAACCAACAGGGACATTTATTATTTTTAATATTTATGTCATTATTTTCACTTAAAACATGCATACAAGTTCATTAACACTTATATGAGTGTATATAAAGATATAGGGAGGTTTTCCATTTGGAGCCAGGACCTTCCACATAAGGAGTGTGGTGTGTTTCCTGTCACTCAGTAAGCACTAGCTTCCTGCACTCTTGGGTTAACGTTGTACTAACAGTGCAGCTATTAGGTAAATATTTGAGGGCCTGAATTAAGTGATTGAGACCAAAATGACTAATTGAGAAAAAAATACAGCATCTACCATCTAGTGGCAGTTGGCGGTATTGCACCATAAGGGACTTCCACATTGGCTTCAGCTTCCAGCCGTGGTAGTTGCCACTTGTGCAAAATCAAAGAAAATAACTTTTTGTGTCAAGTTGAGACATTTGAAAATGGCAGCATAATGAGGTGACATTACTTTCTGATTTGTTGAGTGATTATCTTGATAGTGTCTTGATACAGATGATTTTGAGGAAATTAGGGGATTAAAGTGCTGTGGTTGTTCTCTTTGGAATTACATCCTTCCAAGCTCCTGGAACTATTCTGTAAATTTGGACTTACTTAGTCTGTTGCAGTGCCTTTGCCAAGGTGTGTAGGTTTGGTTTTAACTTTGGCAGGGACATTTCTTGGACTGCCAAAATAATTGTGTGTGTGTACTTACAGTCTATCATTTTTCCCTTTCATGGGAACATATGTACACACATACATAGACACATAAAATCATGTAAGGTGGGTGGGAGGAAAAGTTTTATGGGCTGGTTTGGGCCAATCCATTCAAGAAGCACTTTCATCTGAAGAGCACTTTCATCTGTGAGACCTTTTTGGTAATTAATTCAACTGCCTACTAAGCTCCTGTGAGACACGTTTTATTCCGAGTCAGAGTGAAAATCAAGCTTAATTGACCTTTAAACTGATATTTAATCTTTGCCAGATTGCAGCATAGGCATTTGAGGAGCTCTTACCCTGTTGCTTGCTGTCAGTGTGAGTCGTAATAAATAACCAACCACAGACAATAAAACTGGCACCCGCACTCAATCACGTGCTGGAGACAATTGTTGATGCCTCATTCTGTACAGCCAGCTGTATAAAAGCCAATCTCACTGCGGGTCTCCCAGTATTTGGGTGGAACAAACATCATTGCCAATATATTTTATGATGAAATGTAAATTAAAATTTCTGTTCACAGTGTATCATTTCAGGCTGGTGTGAAGCTGCCTGATGAGTTTTCTGTACTTGAACTCATTGAAGTCTTAACGCATTTATCGGAAAAATATCAAATACTGCTCAAAAAAAGATTTAAAAAAGAAAAAAAATCTTCCCATTTGGCAACCAAATCACAGCATCTATCCTTTCAGTGAGGCGTGAGGCATCAAGGACAAGCACCAATTTCCCAGGGAGTGAAGGAATACACCAGGTTGCCTTTTTATATGCAATTCCAGATGCCTCATTAGGGCTTGATGTCTTTCATCATTATTCTTTCATGTAATTCTGTAGCACACAGCATCTGCACTCTTCTCATAGTGTTTGTTATTTATGTAAATCATTTTCATCAAAAAGCAAATAAACATCCTTTGGAAATGGAAAAAAAGAAGAAATTGAAAATCGCAAGGTGAACAGACAGCATTGGCCTAATCGTGAGCAGTTTATAATTTACACAACGCAGGTCAGTTTCTAAAACTTTTGATGCAAAAAAATGCCAAATATATATATATGTGTGTGTGTGTGTGTGTGTGTGTGTGTGTGTGTATGTACAGTGCAGGAACAGTGCAAAAAAAGTCCAAGAAGTTTTTTAACTGCCTCAAATAGTTTTTGTCAGCAGATGAAATTCTCTCAGCTGTCATGAAACTATTGATGTTCAACCTTTCCCATTTTTCTGAACGTTTTCTCATCCGTGTCGGCCTAAAAAGTTGAGTTTGACATTTCATTCATGACCTTGAAAACAGCAGTAAAAACCTGCATTGTTTCATTTACTTTTTGGCCTCTTTGGGGCAGTGCAAGAAGTTTAAAAACTCAACACTGACATACACTAGAATTATTGATTACTACTATAAAATTATTAAGTGCAGCTTCAAGTTAATTTTATGTGTTGATGAAGTCAAGGAGGTACTGTAGAAAGCTCTAGAAGTTTGACAGTGACATTCCCAAAGAAACAATGTAACTCAGTTTTTGTTCAGGTTTTATCTACAGCTCAGTGTCATTGTTGTGTAAGAAGTAATACAACCACAAGGATTTAAGGGATAATTATGATTTAATGCAGCTTTTTATTTTTGTTGCACCAGCATTCGTTTTGTAGTAAGTTAAATCATTGATGAGGTCCAGGGAGTTTGCTAGAAAAAGGTCTAATGGGGAAACAATACAAGCAATTAAAGAGGTTCTGAACAAATTCACAGTTTTGTGTGAGTAAGTTTGATGAATAAATGAAGGTTTATGGTGAAATCCGCCACCTAGTACACTCCTGACCTACGACATTTGTTGTGATTGCATTGTCCTCCTGTGCAATGAAGAACTGTTAGTGACATTACAAGTGCGCTCACTTTTATCTTCAAATAATGTTCCCAAATTTGTGGCTGTGTTGCAAAATCTCAGTCATGTCACAGTCTGTCCTGCCACATAAGGTCCTGTTCTTTTTATTTTCAGTATTTATTCGCGTTTCCTGTTTTATTTTGGTCACTTACCCGTTATCTCGTTTCAGATCCACTTCCTGTCCAGTTTCCCACCTGTGTGATTGCCTGCCCTGCCCTAATGTGTTGCACCATTGTCTTCCCTCTCCTAGTGTATTTAGTCTGTGTCATCTCTCCTTCTGTACCACATCTTCTTTACCTTCGTGTGAGAGTTCCAGCATTTTTGTATTATGTTCCTTTTGCCTGCCGATTACTTGTTTGGCTGATTATCCGTGTACTGACCTCAGTCTTCTTAAAACCCTTGAACTTGTTCTTGCTTGCAATCTGCTTTTGTAAGTCCATTATTAGTGCTTAGTGTGTGTTATAATCAATGGATGGAGCAGGTGGACTGAGCCACATAAATAAAACCCATATTGTAGTAAACCAGAATTTTCCTTCACCTACCTGTTCTGTTTCCTGTGGAAATCTTGCAGGTACATTTAGAATTGATGTTTATGTAATTTTAGATTGAAATGTCATCTACCAAAGACATATTGCCCACCAAAGAAACCAGCAGGTTAAACTATTTTAGAATGTCGACTTGGGTGTCTTTCATGCATTGCTATGCTATGCAAGTGGTCGATGTATCCTTATTTCAAGGTTTCTAACTGCAGAGGTGTACACTCCCAAAGAAGCCAGACTCTACTTGATTGTTGTTGCTACCTCTAAACTCAAAGTTTATAGGTGAATAAATAAACCTTAAGGCACGTCTTGCACTGTTTATCTCCAATGGAACAGCTGAATGGCATTACAGCGCATTTCACTGAAATCCACCCTTTTCTGCACTGTCTCAAAATTTGTCGTCAACACAAAACCAATCTTTTAATCATTCTGGTAAAAGAAAGGATTTCAAAACGCATCTGCACCCAAAGCAACGAGGTGCACGGATGAAACCTAAGTAGCAGCGTAAAGAGCTGAAAGATCTGCATGCAAAGTGACACAATAGCTTCAGACAGTCTCCATATGGGGCTTTGGAGCTGGTAAAATTGAAAATGAAAGCACAGATGCTGTCGCAATACATCGGGGGATCACAATTCAACAAAGAGTCTTAGAACTGTCAGGATGTGGCAACAGGACTGTGACTACTGTTGCTGAGGAGAGGCACCTTCTGACAGCTTCACTTAGTGCATCATCCCTATTTTATGGAGCCAAATTATCATATTTCATATGTCAGTCAAATATGAAAAAGATGGCTGTTATCCACTGGCTAGAGCAGCAGTGTGAAGTGTTTTTTCACGTTCAGATAGATAATCTTCTTTATGAAGTACTTTCTGATTAAAGTCTTTAATAAGTTTCAATCCATTTAGCCCTCTTAAAAGTAATCAAACTTAGCAAATGCTTCAGTATCCCTTATACTTATCTTTTAATGGGTTATTTTAATGGGCAGTGCTAATCCAAATATCTAAATTATTATCAAGATACAGCAATCATATTGATGTTAGACTCTCTGCATCTGATAAGTCGGTCTCATCTATCTCTACAGCCTCGATGAACCCTCTAATTGGCCTCTGTGACCTTCTTTTCAAGGCAAAGAGTCCTGCTGTGAGACTCTGCCAGTTCAATGAAACTAATTATTTGAAACAAGACTTGTTGGGGTTTTCTTTTTGATCTGCTAGGCTTTACTGATATTTGATACCCTGTACCTACTGCGTTGTAAGTGAAGTGTCATATTTGTACAATTACTGCACAGCTGATAACAGTCTAGTGGTGAAGCTTGACACTGCTGTGTTTTTTACAGTTGTGAAATATCAAATCTAACTGGATTCATCTGTAACACTGATTGAAATGAATACTTAGTCAGTCCCAGCTCAAAGTAGGATATGTGAGATACTGTAACTCAGGATAAATACAAGGGTAAAAAAATACATATATTATTTGAATTACCGAGATTACAGAAACATGATTTCAAATGCTAATGTTGCTCAGTGTCTGCAGAAAGGGTGATTAGTCAACTGCTGATTAACAAGATCACAGCAACAGCTTTTAAGGTGATAATTAGGGGTGTAAATCAGTTTTTTCACAATATAATATGATATCAATTCAGTGGACGACAATTCAGTGTTTGCCGATATCATCTGATCTGCTACGATAGGATTTCATTTCGATTCAAGAGCCAGTGATCGATATGCTGATTTAATCTATTCTTTTAAAAATAAAAATAGACCTCCTGTTCATTGTAAAGTGCCACATTTTGATGTATTGAGCTTTAAACTTTTCACATGCTATTAAAGAAAAACTGAAAGAACATGAAGCTTCTAGTTTTACTCATTAAAGCAGTATTTTTTGCTTCTCTTTC
Source organism: Scomber japonicus (assembly GCF_027409825.1). NCBI lineage: Eukaryota > Metazoa > Chordata > Actinopteri > Scombriformes > Scombridae > Scomber > Scomber japonicus. The sequence goes on along the minus strand of NC_070579.1, from coordinate 36,168,093 downwards.
AAAACTGCGGTGTCTACCACGCAGACAGACAGATGTGCCAGGGAATTTCAAAATAAGATGATGATTGATATCTGATCGATGTTTAAATTTTGCATCGATGCTATTGGCTTGTTGATCATGGAATCAATGTACAGTAGATCGATATATCTTTACACCTCTAGTGATAATGTTGTGTTTCTGTGTTTGTTCTGCTGCCCCCTAGTGGACATAAAATCAATTAAACGCCTTTAAACAGGCATTAATTACATCTAGGATTCTGTTGACATAATGAGTACACCAAAGAAATAATAACTTAACTGTTTGAAAATGACTTCCAGCTCTCTGCACAGTTACTGTAATGCAAACATAGTGTTTTCATGTTTCTTAGAGTAAATTAAGATGAAGTTGGATTTCTATTTCTGTTCAGGTGCAGGAACATGCCAGTTCATCTTCACTCCAATAAATGATCTTCTGTTTTACTTTGCAATATGAAATCAGAAAAAATATGTGTATGTTGATGTAAATAGTCATTTTCTATCATTTTTTGTTGTTGTCTTGTTCAAGTTAACTACATAAAACAAGACTTGTGAGCTTTAAAATAAGAACCACTAAACTTGAGTAACACTTTGGTTGCTATTTTTTAATTTTTTTAGCACAGTTAAGCTCTACACATAACAATACTCAATATTCTAGCTCTGAATTAATAACGAATAGCCCTAGGCCTGGCGTTCTAACTGATCAAAAATGCCGGCCTCGCTAACAGTTCTGACATCAGGTAGGTGATGCATATGTATGATTTCCATCTGTGAGTATAAAATCACAAATGAATAAAATCTCTCTGAATCCATGTTTTATAAAGATCTTAACAGTTTTGTGCAGCAGTGTTGGGATACAGAGATCACTCCTAAAGCTCATCTTTATCCAAGTGTTGTAAATAATGATTACTTAATTTCATGAATAAATAAAAGAGAAAATTGTAATTTACTGCATGGGGGATCATTGCTCATATGTTATTCATATGGTAACGGATGCAGAGGGGAGGCAAAGTTTCCTCTTTGTGAGGCCTGGCTTAGTTAATTGGGTATGAAGCTTGTTTTTTTATGACAGCATTACAAAGGTCAGTGTCCCTGCAGTCTGCTTCACCGGCTAAATGTTGATGGAGCTCCTGAATGAGCAAAGAGCTTTTGATCTCACTAAGTGCCTCTGTTTATGTAATGTGCTCTTGCTCTCCAAATGTGATTTGGTGGTAGATTTAATAAATTGATTATTATTATTATTACCGAAGTGCATACACCCCCAGCCTAATGGCTTCTGTTCTAAAGATAGTTCCACGCAAAACAATACAGACAAGTTCCCCTTTGGTCAGGAGTTTTACTAAATGGCTCAAAGTCATGGGTTGATTTAATAAAGTGTTACCTACTTTGTAATTTTGTTAATTATATTTCCCCTGCACAGGTGCAGAGAGTAGATGGTGAGTTTACACTCCCCTACTAATAATCTCCAGCAAACTCAGCATCTGTATCTCACAGAGGTTTAGTAGTTGTAGTCATCTGTATGTTTAGTAACTCCCAGATTTAAAAGCACATGTTGAATGAATAGTCTTAACTTAACTTAAAAAATGTTGATGAATTAAACACTTGGACTATTAAAAATGGGACTGGTGTTGTTATTTGTTAGGATACAATCATTGAATGACAGCAGCTGGACGATCACTTTAAACATGCACAGAAATTACAATAAGAAATCAATTAGAGATTAAAAATAAATGAATACAGGACAGTGTAGTGTTGCAGTGGTTAACTCTGTCACCTCACAGTAAGAGGGTTCTTGGTATAAACCGAATGGCTGGGTCTCTCTGGGTGCTCCAGTTTCCTCCCACACTCCAAAAACAAGGGGGTTGGCTTAACTAATGACTCTAAATAGCCCGTAGGTGTGAATGGCTGTCTCTATATATGTTAGTCCTATGATGGACTGGCGACCGGTCCAGGTTGACCCCCACCTCTCGCCCAATCTCAGCTGAGATTGAATCCAGCTGACCCGTGACCCTCTAGACTCTAGAGGATAAGCAGTTAAGAAAATGAATGAATACATTAATAAAGATATTACTTTCCCTGTAAGAAAGAATAAAAAAGGAAAACATAGTCCTGTCTGTGTTATATGTATATGTTATGTACATTGGGATCTATTGAATGACTAATGTAAAAAGCAACCTTCACCTTTTCAGCCAGAAACTGCTTTATTTTTTTATTTTATTTTTTTCCCTTAAGGGGGATGAAGAAAGCAAAGATATAGGATTATTTACTTTATTTCTATATGTGTATTTGAGTTTAATGACAGAAATAAACTAAACTATACTGCATATGCATACATTTCAGCATGTGCAGTTTGCTATGAAACAGCTGCAGGAAGTTCTGAGGTTTGCCACCAATGTACAAATGGATCATTCTTCAGCTAACGTTGGTTTAAATCTTGACATTTTTGTATTTATGGGCTCTTTCTCCTTTAGATGTGCTGTTGGGACAGACTGTAAAATGCAAAAAAAGGCTCTGATAAGGGGCAACAACAGTTTGCCCCGCTTTCTGCAGTGGTTGGCTTGCTGTGAAAAGGTGTGACAATGAGCAGTAACTCTCTTTTTTCCCCATATTTTTCACATTCCTACTTTTGCCTTGGTTCACAGTCTTCTTCGGGCTAGTGATGAGAGGCAGGAAGAGGGACTGGATTGAGTTCTGAACAACAGCTGGAACAGATGCAAGCTCACAAACAGACTCCAAATCCACCTCCTCTGGCTGTTGTTAAATGAACCTCTCACAGTAGGTACTAAACAAAGACCTGTGTTCTACCTGTAAACCTAATCCTTTACTTTGAATAGTCTGTTCATTCATGTATCAAATATAGCATGCCCTTAAAAATATATACATATCCAACCATGCTATAATAGTCTGTAGTGATAGGATGTGGTGTGGTATGATATTGTCATTACTGGGGAAGGTAGAGGAGGTTAGGAAGTAGAAATAGATGTTTTGGGATTTCATTGAAAAAGTAAGTTTTCCTTCCTTTCCACCGTTTACTCTAGTGGATCCAAATCTGTCTGAGATGTTTGCCGTTTGCTTGAAGTCCTCTCCCAAGTATTTCTTTTATCCTGAAAGTCTCCCTCCACTTTATAATACGTTTTTCTTCTTGGTCTTTCAGTTGGATGTTTGAGCTTCACTGTGCAGAATGATGTATGTGCAGAGTTTGACACTAAAAGACTGTTTACACATTCATCTGCTGAAGAGGGAAAGTTCCTGTGTTTGACGGGTGTACTTACAAGCGTGATTTACGACATCACGACAAGTTTTGAGCCAATCCCGCTCCATTATTCATCTTCCACAAGTGTGATGAAGAAACATGAATCCTCCAGTGCACACAGAGTAAATGTGTAAATCTATAATGTCTATGTTTCTTCCTTTCCACCGTTCGGCAATAAAAATGGAATAAAAATCAACCAGTGCAGAAACTGTGATACTGAGACGCTGGAAGTCAACCTTTACCTGTTTTGTTTGTTTGTTTTTCTCTTCCTACATTAAGCTTGCACCCACCGCCTTGGTCTGTGCCTTGCGTCCTCCACCTGACATGCAAGTCTATCAGTAACCTGCACCAAGGGTTAGAGTATGTGTTCGGGATTCTAAGATCCCTGTAATACATTGTATCAGGCTCCCAAGGTGAAAGGGAGAGACAGGGGCCTGAGATTAATTCGAGCTGCAGTATAATGAGGCTGCTCTCAGACTTTCCCTGGTGAATAAAGACAAATGGCTTTTGTTTGTGCCAGCTTTGCCATCTTGCATTGGTAACTCCAATAATTCCATTTCATGTCTAAGTCTCATCTGCCGCTGACAGAAAACACTGGGGGAGAGAAAAAAGTGAAATGAACTGTAATTGCGGCAGGCTTTTATGAAGTGACAGGGTATTTTCATACTCTGGTGGAAGTAATCCCGAGGGGGGCTGGGTGGTGGATCTCAGATGACGACGCCTGCCTCTCTCAGGAGAAGAACATCTTTCATCGAACACAACAAACATCTCGCTTCTAATGGCTTTGCTACGTGGCTGAATGGACATTTGCATACAGGATTCTTACAGGAGCCATCAAATTAAAGTTTTTGCTCGACAGGGTCAAGAGAAGCTAGATTTGTCTGCCATACTACGAAGGGGTACCGTCTCTGACGATAATTAAAGCTTCAAATCAATAATCGCTGTAATTGCTTCACCGCTGTCATATTGCCGCCGCGGTTACATGGTCTACAAGGTCAGATCTGCCACATGTAAGCTGGACCAATCATGTCTACATGTGACCCTAAACCTGACCCTGACCCTTTCAAGTGCAGCAAAGCATGTCAATGTAAGGTGAAGTACTGTAACTCAGGCGTTGCTCAGTCTTTAAAAGCCTTTTGTAACCTGCTTTCTTATCTGACAATGAAAGATGTGATGAACTCAATACTTTATGGGAAATTTAAAGTTTAGGTTATTTTGCATATATATGTGATATTTCTGTGTTTTGGTTGTAAATATGCTCATGTCAAAGGTTTGAAGCTGGCAGGGTTCTCTTGGAAAAAGGTAGACTGGTTCTAAATGTGTGTGATTCAAATAGATCTTGATTACTTCTGCAGGTTGGAGAAGCAATGCACCAATCAGGATGTTGTGTGCAGTAATGCCAACATGCATGAAAAGATGTTCTTGAGAGTGACACAGTTGAAATTGGCAAATTTCATGTAAAATTAAATGGCATTTCAGTTTGATTACCAGGCTATGCAAAGGGTGATGTTGTGTGCCTTTGTGCACCAATCAGAATTTAGTACACTGCATGTCTTTCTCCACCTGATAAAGCTAAATTAATTGTTTACTCTCCTTTCAGCTCTGTTTAGTCTCCACTAACTCCAAAAAAACTGGGCAAGGAACATACAGAGGATTTATCATCGTGTTTTTGCTAGAAACAGCTGCCTCCTGCTGCTGGATTCACGATCGATGAGAGCAGTGAGACTGAAGCAAAATAATGAAGTTGGAGGCCATGAAGCCAAAACATTAAGCTGAAAGACATTAAAACACTGCAGAGACGATGAGAATGCAGAATCAAGTGATGATGTGTCAAACTCATTTTAGTTAAAGGGCTAATTTGATGTCATGTGGGCTTGACCAGTAAAATCATTGGATAATAACCTATATATAATATATATAATAACTTTACTATAATAAACCATCTATTTACAAAACAGATGAACAGTTTGAGATGTCTAAATGATAAATGAGTGCTATTTAAACAATATTATGTCTCAGTTTTTTTCTGATTATTCTGCACAATGTTTAAAAATGACCAAAATATGTATTCACTGATAGATTTGTGGTCAGGGTGGGAAAAACCCTCTGAAGCAGCATTTTACATGAAGCAGATTCCTCACAGATCAATTTGCTCCTGAAATCTGGCATCGTACTTCACTAAATTATCCAGTGGACCGGATTAGACGGTCAGAAGAAGAAGTCAGGTCCCCGGGGCCGTATGTTTGACACCCTTGATTCATTGCCTTGTCACTTTGAGTTTCACCTTTCACAGTACTTGTAGCCATTTTTTGTTCCAAGATTAATTTAAAAATACTGATGAGTGCTGCTTTAAGATATAACAAACTACTTTTAGAGGCTCTGTTGTTATAAACATACACTTATAATGATAATAATAATACAAAAAGAAGAAATATAAAAATGACTGGAAATGGTAATAAATGAAAATAAACAGTTTTCAGACACAATTAATAATATATTATTACATTAAACAGTGTCTAAATGTTTGGACACTTGCTTGTTGTTTTCCAGCCTTTATGTTGAAAGCTTTATTGTGTTTTGTTCATCATCTGCATCAACAAATGCACTGTATGGTATAATTTCCAATGACATGGGCGCTGTCTATCTGTTGCATTCTTTCCTAAACATGATTTAACAACACTGTAATTATTGCAGCTGCTCCTTTTGAGTCTTGTCCAGAATATTACTACTCTGACAGAATTCAATGTGTCTCTAATTAGAAATGGCATAGCACTTTAGTTTTGTTTTTCTTCTTAGCTGCCAGCAAAGCAAAGTGACAGCGGACTGTAATGAAAAACAACACATAACAAACAAAGAAAAAAAGATTTAAAAATCAAATGTGTCATTAATTCATATTTGGGAAAAACTGCAATCAATATGCTGTTAACCATGACGGGACATTTCTCAAAACTTCTTTAAAAGGATAATAAATCATAAAAACAAGATCACCCAACTGTTTAAATAATGCAGTCTAATGTAGGAACTCACCTCTGTGCTGATAAATCCTGATAACGAGCTTCTTACACTGGACGGAGAGGCATGTGGAAGGAAAAATCCCATCTCCCTAAAGTGGACTGCATTGAGCTCACACAATAAAAGCTTATGCACAAATGAAAGTGGCCGAGGGACTACTGGGTACAGACTTAAGCCCCAAATCTATCTTTCATTTTCAATGGCCGCCTTGTTCTGTTTTTGTCTCCCTTCATGTCTTAGTGCTTTGAGAGTTGAGCTTAACGCATATGTATCGAAGAAGGTGAAGTCTTTTAGTCTTGTAGTTTCTGACTTACAGGGAAAAAAAGGTGTTTTATTGTGTCTCGTGGTTGGAGTTTATGTTAAAAGATAAGGTTTATTAAAACCGATTTCTTATCTTCTGACCATAATTTCTAATGCTTATGATAATATTGTACTGACCACAGTAATTGCTGAGATCTGATAACGCTGTAACGTCGTCTCAACGGGGAAGGAAACACAATCAGCCTGGCATTCAGACGGGTTGTAAACAAGGCAACAGTTCAGCCAGATTATCTAAAGTACTTTACTTGAAGGTAAAACCACAAGTGAACACACATACACTTATCTGTATAATCCCTTATTGAAGAAAATTGTGGCAGACACTCACTACAGTCATTGTATTTGTCTTCTGATGGCTTTACAATGGACTCCAGTTGTGACCAACATACCAAACATAAACTGCTTGTTTTATTGGCTTTGAACCATCTACACGACTCTTAACTCAATTTCTTAGAAATGCTAAAGCCAGGATATAACTTGTAAAGAAAACGGCAGCACGTGAGTACAGTTAGGTCAGGCATGTCCAAGCTATTCCATAAAGTGTTGTGTGCCTGCAATCAAGACCACACATGGTTCAACTGTCTGGAGACTGAGATCAGTGGATTAAGTCTGGTGTGTTCCTGCTTGGTTGGAATGAAAACCTGTAGTCACACGAACCATTTATGGAATAGTTTGGACACCCAGAGTTAGGTGGTAACAACCAACTATTGACTCCTACTGACCCCCAACAGATTGACCCCCAAAATACATCAGTGATGGTGTTGAATTACTAAGAATAGCTTTTTATTAGGTTAAGAGGATTGAAATTCTTCATTGGAATCCACTGTAAAGCTCCTCTCTGCAGGGGGTCATGCTAATCCCACATGGTATATTGGCTATTCATTTAAAATTTACAGTCCCGGATTTTCTTTTAATCACAGTGGTACTAAGTTTGGTCATACTAGCGTATCTCCAAATCACCACCCACATCTCCAATTTGACCTGTAGGTCAAATATTATGCTCATTGTTAACTGTTTTTACCCTAACGGAGAAACAATGAAGCTCAACTAATCAATCAATCTATCTATCTGGGCTGTGTAGGCAGGATTAAGAACAGGAATGACATCTTCCTGTGCCAGAGGATTGCAGCAGCTATACAGGCTGTTGTAAATCAACTTAGAAAAACTACAACTCTTTGTCAGTTGTTTCTTTGTTCATTGTTAAAAAAGTGAGCTGATTCTATGGCAACCAATATCGCAGCTTCCTTGTCTAAAGTGATTACATGTAACTCACAATCCATTAATTGCTGCAAAGACCCGACTACGCTACCATATGACAAACAGAAATCAGCAAATATAAAACATGGATGAGATCAACACAGCTGCCCGTACTGTCATAAGTCAACCTACAGAACAAAAGAAAATGGCTATTCAGTCTAATTATCAGTTTCACAGCAGCTCATGAAATAGTCATGAAATTTGAATCCACAGATTTGTGTTCATGTACACACATTTTGTCCAGTAGTTGAACGTCCACCCACAACATCACACACTGACAAAGAAACCTTTATTTCTCAGAATCATGGGAGGAATAATTAAAACTGTCAGCCTTAACATTAACCTATTGTATTGTCGTATTGTTGTAGATATAAAAATAAAGATGGTGAGGAAAATACTGCAGTGTGAGCCCACCAGACTGATGTGGACCACTGACTGTAGGCTACTGATAGAATTAAAATGAATAAGTATAAACAAGGCTACAATTTCATGATTAAATGTTGAGTAATATAATGGTTATAGTTGAAAATCAACAATACAGCTTCCCAAGTCTAGACACATGATACAGGCATGAAACATGAGGGTCATTTCCACCGCAGGAACTTCGGGGTAATTTTACAGGGCCGTGACCATTGGTATGTTTCTATAGCAGGAACCGCCCCTGAAGGACAATATCCCGGGACTTTAATGGGGCCAAACGAGTCCCTGCCTCGTGGTACTCCTTACGGCCCTGAAGAATTCCTGGGTGGAGCTTGAGATTGACTCAGTGCTGATTGGGTATACTCCAAGAGGGATGTTATTTTGGTGCGTCACTTCGGTGACGTCACGGTCAAAATGGTCAAACAAAGATTATGCAAAGATCGAAACTGTTGCAGAACGATTATGTCAACTCCAGAGTCCTGTGGGTCCCATCAAGGTCCTGAGACGGCTGAGAGGAAGTTTCTGTAAAGTTCCCGCCTCCTAAATTTTCCCCAGAACTCCCGTAATGGAAACAAGACTCTACTTCCAATTGACGTACATTAGTTTGAAAGGCATACTCAATGTCATGAACGAAAATGGATAATTCATGTCCATGTACACAAATCTATAGATGTTCATGACTATTTCACACACTGCTGTGAGACTGGGTTGTACCTCAACATGCAGCCATAAGCAGCCCATGATGTACAGGTTTGCACAATTTGTGGTAGTAATGGTGATAAGTAACAACTGAGTAGACTTGTGGCATCTTCGGCTGTGTAGGTTACATTAACTGTTCTCTGAGTACAGGAAAAAGAGAAAGAAATTAACAACACTGGTGGTTTTCTTCCATCTTCGTGTGCTTCTCCACTGTAGATTACTGCTACATTAACTCCTAAGCTGAGCAGTATTATTTGCAGCGACCATTATTTTCTTTGCACCCCTCAGTTCACAGGAATTTCATCACCCAGAGACTGAATGCGTTGATGTACAAAAATACATTTATTTGAAACAATTTCAAAATGACAGTTTCTTTACCGTAGAAATATTGAAATAAAGATGGAACAGAACATTACTGATGATGCATGCATTGTAGATTTTTGTGCACTGAAGAACATTATAATGCGTTTTGCCTTCTGAAGTATCACAAATGCAAAAAATCTCGATTCCATTTTTTAAAAGTTATGGACCCCCCCCCGCCCCCCGAGACCTCAAGCTGTTTTTTTACAGTATAATGTGGCATTGAGTTATCAGATGAGACAGACATTTCCAGTGATCAAAATGATAATTGAATAAACAATGAGGATATAAAGCATATGAGTTTCTTTTACTGGTGACAGTTCTAATATGTGTGTGCAGATATAAAGCACATTATCTGCTAGCCAATCTTTCTTGTCTTTACAGCCTGTTATGAAATGCCTATTTTCTTATCCAGCAACAGCTTCTACAAATGGTCTGCTTATGAATACTGGACCAGAATAGTTCGTCATACATTCTTCACAATTTCAAAGAGTCCAAGAGAAGGATAAGAAAAAAAAGAAACCTTCAATTAACATATGACAAGAGATTTTTGATATTTCTTTCTCTATTCCCCCCTAATCTTGTTTTACTAATAAGTTTCAGAACAAAGTGACACCATCAAAAAATCCATCCAGGCACACAATCCTTTGCTCATGACGTGTTGAATACAACAAAGCTATAAAACAATCTCTGTTCAGTGTGTATTCTGTCTGTGGTAACAAGGCCTGGCTGTTTGGTTTGAGATGAGAACACTGTGTTCGAGGTAATGCATATGTGATGTGACAGCCTATATCTCCGTGCAGTGTTCTCTTGCCCCTCTCGCTTCTCCCGCAAGTGCTGTTTACTTCAGCAGAGCATTGTGGGAAAGCTCTGCATGGGGTGTCCTCTGCTCAGCCGCTCCAGCTTTTTCTGATTATCGTCACGCTGGATACCGGGAGGCTGACGCGAGTCAACTCGAGGCCACTTAGCTTTTGTAGGGGCTTGGAGAACAGAGTGCTGGTGGAGGGTTGCATGCTGGGAGGATGCTACTACCTCATTTAAAAGTAAGCAGTGAGTCAAGTGTTGGGTTATGAAAGGAGTCTGATGGCACCAGGGAGAGTGGATTAATAACGTAAACCCAGCTTGAGTGTATTGTTTGTACACTATGAGATGTCTAAATAAATACAAAAGCTTCCTTTCTTCATGTTTGGAGATGATATTATGGTTTTGTCGGATGAACAAGTGAGCAGTGTGATGCCTGAAAGAAGGAGCAGATTGGGCAAATAATTGTGAAGCTCTGTGACAAATGGCAGAGTAAATCGCTCTTTATGCTGCATGGAGCAGACACCCCAAAACCCTGAGCAAAGGACCAAATTAGAAGTACTGCACTGAAGGGGTTCATTCCAAATTAGTTATATATACCAGTTAAAAAAACAAATACAGAGTTGAAACATTTCTTCAAAAAGATTTTGATATTTAAATTCAATATAACATATGCATTGTTATATCCTCTAAAATACCAATATTCTATTTGCCTACTGTTGGGTTCAATAGCATGAGGCTTTAAACATGTTTAGGTCATTAACTATATATATATACTTAGAAACAATATATATATATTGAATATATAAACATTCAATTTAGCTCTGTATTCACCTTTAGTTAATTGAGAAGGTAGATGATTTACAGGTTTTTGAGTTTTAAGTCTTATCAATGTTCACTAGGTATCTGGAAATGGGATGAGCAGTATAAAATACATCAGTTTGTATCTGAACCAGAAATTACGTGTAAAATATTTACTCTGCACACTGTATTTCACATGAGCTACCTCACAAAAGCCAAGGTCCTAATTCATAATTGTTAAGCTTCAAATATGTATATAATGTGCATGAGTTTAACTGGAAAACAAACGTGATAAGATCGGCAAGATTGTTTTAATAGACTCACCACTGGTGTTCTGGTTGAGCTAAAAAAAAAATCACATAAAGTTCAATCACAGTCCAACAGTGTTTCTTTCCCCTCACAAACAGCTAAACCAGTTTGCAGACGACTTCATAATTCATGTGAACAACACAAAAACATTTAATTTAGTCCTGTCTGTCCCATTTTAAGTTCTGGCTAAAGATGAGAAGATTAATATTATTTTGTGTAAATTAATCTTGCTCATCAAAAGTAAGACAGAAAAAGGTTTATTAGCATCAGAGCTTAGCAAATTTGGACAGGAACCAAATAAAGAATAAAGCAGCTATCAGAACCCAACCCCAGGTCTACTGGTATTCTAGATGATGTGTATATATTATCACATATCAGAAGGTTTTGGAATGAATGTCTTCATGTTTCTCCCAACATGATGATATTGTGAATATGATCACTGGCAGCCACGATATAATATATAATATATAATATTTGATCCTGAATCAGCTTTTGCTCAGAGGCCAAGTCAGAAATTTCAGAGCCGTTGACTCAAAGACAAAATTTACTGTAATGATTCCGATGGCAAACAATGCTAAGTTCAGATAAAGACTGTCATCTATGTAAAAATGTTGGACTATATATTATACTGTATATGTTTCATGAAAATATAAACACATAGAACATGTTCATGTTGATCCTTTTCATGTCATTGGAGGGAAGTTCAGTCTGTAACATACCAATGCAGTTCTACCTGCATGAGTAGATAAACCCCTGCTACTAGATACATATCACCTGACAGTGAATGAAGAAAATAAGAGCAGAACAGAAGTCTAGGCGAAATCGATTGAGCTCTTCTGATGAATGATTAAAAAATAACTATTTACAACACTTGTTTATCTACAACACAGAAATCGTGTCCTCAATTAGAACATGCACAAGTCAAGGACCTTATCAAAACAAAGTTGATTTCTTTAAGTAATGTTTGACTGTTTAAACACACTTTCAAAAACGGACCGTTGTCAAATGTCCTGTCGTCGCCATGGTACTCAGACTACGAGCATGTAGAAAGTAATAATATATACATTGAACAGAACAGATAATAATATTGTACATTTCAATAATATTCCCTGTTTGATTGAAGACTCATACATTATAGTCTATATATAGGCAGAAATGATTTTCAAAGCAAACTCCTTAGGAAATTTACATAACTTTTCATAGTTTTCCACAACAGATATTTCACTCTGCAAATGAATGTTGTTATGTAGCATCCACAAAACGGAGTAAGTTTGGCCAGTAATTACAATGATCTCATTGAGTAAATTGACATTTGCTGCATGGATGTTGTTGAACGAGACATCCATGCAAGTCTGTATAAATGAGGTCCCTTAGAAAACTATTAACAACAGTTGTGTTGAGAATTACAAAACAGAAAAAAGAGAACCCCCGACACTGTAATACTTTGCTCTGTACATAAATTGTTGCGCTCGCCGGCTTTACACACTAGTACAGTTTGGAATCTCCCTTGTGCTCTCGTAGGCATTTCCGACTCCCCCTGAGCAGAAACAAATGAAACGAAAGAAGAAAAAAATAAGCCAAGAACAAAGATGCTTTAGAAACAAGCCAAGCCAAGAACAAAGACAGAGCTGCTTAAATGGCTAAAAGACAAATAACTACTTTGACACTGACACCATGGACATGTGTTAATGTCCAACTATGGCACATGTCCGTTGTTGTCCAAAAACTATTAAAACACATCAATGAGCCTCTCTGTTGCTTCATTATTATGAACATGGGCACTGTCATTTAATTTGAGTCAAACACATGTACACTCTTTTCCTGCTAGAAATGTTTAATAGAGTAGCATATGTGTATTAATCCACGGCTGAAAATAGTCCCTAATAAATGCACTATGAACTCCTGCTTGTGAAACATTTTCCAGTGCCCTGCTGATTCAAAAAAATACACAATACTTTTTTCCCTCTTTTTTTTTAAATTGCTAAATTTAAGATTAAAAGACTAAACAATGGGCTTAAGGCCACAAATATGACCTAATGTGCCCTTGGGACAAAATATCATTCAAAAGATAAGATATAAGATAAAGAAAAGATAAGTGATACGAGTTTGCACAAGTGAGGCCACAATTCACCCTAACCCTATTTCCAAACAGAACTGAATTGTGAAGGGCACTAACCCTAAATAAACCTTAGATTAAAAAGGGTATTGTATTGGGAAAACACTCAGATAAACACAATGGGCCTCATGCAAGAAACAGTTGTATGGAGGTAATGGTTTGGTTTTACTACCCTAGCAAGATGTTTTTTAGCATTCAATTTTATATCAAACCTTTTTTATGTCTGTGACGGTGCATGCAACAGTGGAGACAGGCTTCACAGCACTGGTCATTTATTCACATTCTTTGTTTTTCTACGTGGCCTTTAATTCCACCTCTTAAGCTACTAAATAATCTGTGTTTCTGTTTATCCATTTCTGAGAGTAGGACCTCAGTCTCAGAGCTCGTCAAGTTCTTCTTCTTAGTCTTGAGTTTTGTCTTGAGTCTTGAGTTTTGAAGAATGAAGCTTCTCTACAACTTGCTGGACGCCTGCTGACCTTATATGGCATTTTGAGGGCATCAATTATGCTAATTTACTGTGTTTGGTGAATCCCACCCGTACAGGTCCATCTCACCAAAACAGTAAGATACATTTAAGATAGACAGAAAGGTTCTTGCATGAGGCCCATTGTTGGTTTTGTTGGCAGTATGAAAACATACAGACTAATATCAGCCTTATCCTTTAAAATACAGCTCTATGAAGCATGACTTCAATGACTGAAAATAATCAATCCACAAATGAATGCCTCCACTCCCTCTGAACATCTGCCATTCATTTAGGAGGTTAATAACAAACTGTTCAAATCTTACACTAAGTCCGAGAAACAGTTCACCCCTTCACTATAACATTTTCTTTTCTTTTGGCATACTCTCTTATATTAGCACTGGAGTGGACACAAATGTTTATTGAACTACATGAATGTGTATTTTAATGATCTGGTGTATTTTCACTTCTCTGAACAGGGCTTTTCAGCATTACTTGATATATTTTCTTGGTTAAAATGAGCCGCAGCCTGGATTTAAGATGGATTTAAAGCAGAATACTGATGGCTGGTGCTTGAAAGACCTGTTTCCATTTTCTACAGCTATTATATTTTTCAGCAGCGAGGTCAAAATCAGCTAAGAATCCTAAACTGTGAAAGTACAGGAGCTTTAACTGTTATGAAACTATTCCAGAGCCAAATGTATCCAGAGAATGCATTGACCTGATGACCTGTAATGCATATTGTTGGTAATGCGGGAAAAAAAACAGACTCTGAGCTTCATATAAGGTCAAAGTAAGCAATATGTGGCTAATTTGCTTTTGACAACTTGTTGTTTTTTGTGTTGGGCTGAAATATTCCCTTTAAACAAGTTATTAAGGCCTCTGTCTTTACGCTGCAGCTGGCCTATTGAATCCCGAGGCCACATGCTTAAACGTGTTGATTTTATTAATTATTCATTGTTCTCAGAGCTGCGAGTCTTGCTGGAATCCACTCTTTACTCCATTAAAACCCTTCCAGTACTGTCTCTAGTCTGTGGCTCCCTTCTGCTTTCATGTTCACTGAATAATTAAAAATGCTAAAAGGAGATTAAGTTGCCAATTCTCTGTTTAAAAAATAATCCAAATTCAAATAACTAAAGTGTGCCTAAGGGGTGAATCTGCACACATTGAATCTATTATCGAATTGACTTTTTACTCCAAAACTGTCTTATGTATTCATGAAAGAAACAAATCCTGACTCGCCTAATCACAAGCCCTTTCAAGGAACTGACAGTGTGATAATGTTCATTCAGTATGGAAGCTTTTTACTTACTTTTGACCCTGGCATCCAGTTCCTTCTCCATGAGTTCTTTGGATGTGGAGAACTCACTCAGCGTGATTTTAGGCGTGCTGTCTCCTTGGCCTACTGAGCCAATCATCTCCTGTTCTTTCTCCTGGTTCACCTCAGCGTATATGTTGATCCAAGGTATTTTTCTATAGATTTGTGAAGAGAGACGATAACGATGTTTAAAAAAAAACATCTTGTCTTTCTTGCAACATTTGGTGGGGAAAACACTTTATTTTACAGGTTAGGGTAACATTTATTATTAATTATCTGGACATAGATATTACCATACCCCAACAAGACTTTATAAAATGAAACTAATGAATGATAATTAATGCTGGAAAGGTAAAACAGAGGTAGGAACCTTCCTGCACTGTAGCTGGGAATGTGGATTAGTGATACCATTCTGAGTTGAAGTTGTGTCTGCTTGGGTACAGGAATCCTCCTGACTCCTGCTTGGTGTTTATTAGGGGTTAGTTCTCAAGTATCCAATGTATCAAAAAGAATATTTTCTGTTATTATGGTAGCTTTGGTTACAGCCTACAGAATTATCTTCAAACATTTGAAAACTGCTGTGTCTCCAGACCTGAAGGACTGGATAAATGACACATCTCATGAGTCTCAACAGGAACGTGGACAATGGAACAATCGCTTTGGAGTTCTTTTGGACCTTTACAAGGACTGATGAAAATTGGTTCAAAGTTACCAGTGACTGAATATTGTACACCCCCTTCCACTCTTTTATGAACTGAATTTGAGTTAGATTTATTTGCATTTTTATTTCTGATTATTTAATAATCCTCTTGTCTATAGACCATGTTTCATAAGTTCTACACCAGAACCAGAACCAATACCTCTATCACCAACCCTGCATCTATGGAAGTTACTGTTATCATTGAAAATTCAGTAAAAATTGAAATGACAAAAAGTATTATCTGGAAAATTTCTGAGTAAGGAACAGATTGGTTTATTTGGTTAAGTACATATTCATTACGTCTAGGCTCATATGTAGTTGTTAATTTGTGATTTTTTTAACACATTAGATGTAGGTTGTTATTACAAATGACCAAATGACATCAACCTTCCAAGGAAATGTCCTGAGAAGGAATCAAGAGTCACATTCATTGAAACTCCCATTAAACTAAGATCAACCATTCCCTCTGAGAGTGAAAATAAACACATTCAACTTTTTCTTCATAAGTCATAAATAGCTCTGAAATGACAAACTTTTAGTGCAAACCCATTAATATATTTCACAACTAACCTCAAAGAAATGTCCTCTTCCATCGTGCTGATCTGCTATGACATGCCAACGTTCAATGTTGTGTAGACTATAATCATTCCTCAATAACTAATTTACAGGCAAATTACAGTAACAGTGGTATATTTTCCCATCTGTATTTATAACAGCTAATATACATCTTTATTTAGTCACCATCCAATTTATTTCCAATTACTATTCATTTTGGTTCTTAATTGCACTATTTTGTCAACTGTGAGATTTCTTGAAAAATGCATCCTCTTTAGACTAATGGGAAAAATTCATATCCATAATTAATGACAGCTTTTCCATTTCCTTCCGACTTTTCAAGAGAATCATTTTGAGTATGAATAATTTATTCAGCAAATAACAGCCAAGGCACAGCAACGGCATATTAAATGGTCGTTTTCTCCGCATTTGATCACTGATTAAATCCGGTGCATGTGCTTCATGCATTGGAATGATGCTGCAAGTATATCTACAACCTCTAGGGGGGGGGGGGTACGTCAAATCTCAAGGCGCAATTGTAATTGATTGGTCCATAATGTGCTGCTCTGATATCATCAATAATAGATAATGTGGTTACAGATATACAGTCTACTAAACTATGTGCAGCAGGTAGAAGAAATCACAAGGGTGTGTACCTCTTGAATTTGTAGATGAGGAACACTGCTAGGCCCAGGAACACCACTGATAGGAGCATCAGCATAGCTGAGCTGCTGTGTCTAGGGTTTGAATCCACCAAGGGTGCTGTGGAAGACAGACAAGACAGAGATTCTTCTATTGTTACACATACAGTAGAGGCACAGTTGTTGGAATCCAGTGAATAACCACATATAACAATTTATCATTCATAAATCAGGCCTATTTCTATCTGAATAGTCTAAATAAATGTGCTTTGTCCCCAGAGTGTGATTTGTGAAAATCACTCCCTGGGGTTTGAAGTGTTTTTATTCATGAAAATAAATCAGAACCACAGTGGGCCGAAAGAGCCTATTAGGCTATTTCTTGCAGCTTGAAAACCATGATCATTCACTGAACCTAACCAAGTGTTTTGTGCCTGTGCCTAAACACAGCATTGTCACATCATAAAACCTCATTTTTTAACAGTGATGTGTTATTGGTTTTGGAAAGCACAGAAAAATAAAGTCCTGGTGATAACCGCTAATGGGGCGCACAATTGGAAAATACTCCTTTGTGTCATTCTGGAGTCCCATGGTCAAAAGACATATTTAGTCATTTAAATTAGACTACCTATTGTGTATAACTGTAGAGGGTAGTTAAGCATTTGGCTACATTTGCTGCATTTAAATCATATTAATGATAATCAACCCTTTATCGGGAGAATAACTGTATTTGGTAACTTCCTGTAAACATCCAAAATAGCCTCCCCATGCCTCTCTGTGAGGTTGTAGAACCATGTGGAAGTTTTATATTGGTAAATGTTTTACCCCAGACCAGTGAGGAACCATACATGGTAACTTCATGGACATTGATTTGCAAAATAAAAATGAAACATTTTGAAAAAAGTCACAAAAGTCATGTAATATCCCCAATAACTTTGGGGCATTTTTACCATATTTTCCAAAACTATGTGTAAAACCTGTGGTAATAAGTTGGAATGAAGTTGGCTAAAAAGGTCTAACACAGAATTGGGTGATAATGTATACCTTATGCTTTATAAACACAAAAGTTGTTTGGTTGACGAGAGACAGCAGGAGGGTTAAATTACATGTTGTTAACTAACATTGTTGGAAACTGTGTTTAACTGAATAATGTTGACTAATGTGCACTAACTTTACAATTAATAAGGTAAATGACAGTATACATTATATATTACAAATACAAACAGTAGCAGGGTCCAAAAGTCTAACGATTGGTTCAGACCAGGCACGGAAGCGCAGCACTTGGAAATTCTCGCGCGTGCCACAGACCTTCAGTTCACACCAGAGGTGTATTTCCCCGCACCGGTCGGCAAGCGGCCCTGCTCCTTGGCTCCTCTGTTGTCACACGTGGAGCTGTTTTTTCACTGTCTCTGTTTGTGTGTGTATGACACCCCACCCCTTATAGCCAGCCCACTCTGTGTCCCTCTCTCTTTTGTGTGTGTGTGTGTGTGTGTGTGTGTGTTCGTTCATCTCATGCTCTGATTAGACACACACACACACCACATTCGTCAAACGGCGTGTTTAATTATTGAAAAATAGTTTTATTTTGACATGTTTTATTTAGAAAACCGGATTCTCTCGTTGTTGCTTTGTTTGACTTCCTGTCCGGCTTGACAGATTCGGCCGCGGCACACGGAGAAAATGGACCAGACGCCGAAATGATCACTGCACGGCGCGGGGCTTCCTATGTGAACGACACCATTGGTTAACATGGGCGCCAAAAGGAAAGTAGCTCCGCTCCTCGGTGCTTCGCAGCTAATCGCAGCGCTTCCGTGCCCGGTGTGAACCAGGCCTAAGACTACTAACCCATTCATACACTGACACACAACAATGATGCACTGAGATGAGGTGTGTATATTTAATATCTAAAAAGGTCATAAGAAGAATATAATTTATCCATTTCAGGTGGATTTGAAATGTTCAGATGCACTTGCTCACATTTATCTCCAACGAGAGCCCAACTCAAATAAGCTCTTCCTGCGATTAATGTCACAGCACATGGTTTTTGCTTAAATTCCTCTCATTATTTTGGAGAGTGCAATAATATCTGTCATTGTAAAGGAAATCATATTGCATTTTCCCTTCATTTCCGTGCGAGGACCTTCAGCTCAGAGACGGAGGCACATACACCGGTGACCTTTCTCAAGCAGCTTGAAGGCTTTTTAGACCTTTTCTTGGGAGGTGAAATATAAAGTGGGATCCAGCTGGGTACACCTCCAATGTCATTAGAGTGCAGCAAACCACAGAACGTCACCGAGCAGCACATGCCAGGCTGTTAATACCTAGCACTTTGAGCTACAGACAACTCACGGCTGCGTGCCTCCAGAGACCGTGTGCCTAATGAAAGCAGCCAAGCAATGAAGTCAGTGTAAGATCCGTCCAGCTGTGGGACACAAGACTTGTGGAGGACTATCACGGACTAAGCCAGTAAAAGTGTATTTTTCCAGACCGACAACATTATTCAAAACTGATTCGCCCGCATGAATTCAGCATGGAGTTGAAACCCATATTAGCAATTTGTTTCTTTTTGGCAGGAGTGCATTTGAAGGTCTCGTACCCAACCAACCTTTCTATTTCCAGCAGTTACAAACCGAACAGAGCTGTTGATTCTTCAAGCTTTTTTAATTCTGCTTCTGCCCTTAAATTGTACAGTGTTCTTTCTCAAGGACTAAATATTCAACATAATTATACTCGGCGTAACACTCATTTTGTGGTTGGATGGCTGTAAAAGAAATAGAACAGATGTTCAGCTTTTGATGGCAGGCATAAAAAGATCCCTCGTCTCAAGGAGCTCCACTTAAAATCAAACCCCTCCCACACTCCCCTGTGTTCTTTTGCCTGGGATGGAGGCAGACTGACAAGAATTTTAATTGGTGGACCAAAGAAAAAATCTTGTTGTCAAAATATGATTATTACTTTTCTATTTCTTGGCACTTCAAAATGAAAAAATGAAAAAATACTAGGGCATAACAAAATTACCCTGCAAAGTTCATATTAAGGTTGATAACTTAATGAAAGTATTGGAAGCAAAGAGAGCAAATGTTTCTTACCCAGTGTTAATTGTGTGTTGTACACAATCACCCTTACACCAGGCTTCAGCTCGAACTCCACCAAATTTTGGTTCAGCGCACTTACAATGATGTCAGACACCTGTTAAACAGACACGACATGGTATATTTTCAGTCTGAATAATACAATTTATCAAGTTAAAATACAATCATAGTCTCCCGTACCTGCTCTAATTCCTCCTCGCTCTTTTTCTTCCCCTCCGATTGATTCTTGTGAGGTAACAGGAAGAGCTCAGCAGCTGTCGGAACTCCCGGGAACACAGCTACCAAAAGCTGCTCTTCTGGGAAGTCAGATACCTGTGGAGAGGCAGGAACATGCTCCATTAGCTATCAAGTTGTGACAGGCAAGCGTTATAAATAAAATAAAAAAAACGTGCAACTTTGTGCTGGCACTGCTGGGACCATTAAATCATACATCGGTTATGTCAGCCTTGCTGGCTGTGAAATAGATATGAAATAGATTACTGAGTGAGATAGGAACTGTATTCATCTTTGGCATCAAGACTCTGATCTGGTCATTCCTCACAAGAATGCTCCAAGCTAATTAAACAAGTGCTGGATAAATGTTGCAGTGAGAAGAGTATAGCATGTGAGTATAGCAGCAGACTCGGGATGACTGCCTGAACTAGCTTTGCTGTATATTAGGTACTGTATGTAGCTGCTGGAGTTACTCCATGCTAAAACATCCTAGTTTATGTATAAAAACTGTTACCAAGTATCCAACAATGACTTACTGGACTGTATTAAAGCAAAGCTAACACATTTTTATTTATATAGCACAGTCCTTTACTAGTAAAGTCAATGGGCCTCATTCACAATCAGCGCCTACATACAAATCTGTTTTTTTTTATTTTCATTCATTGCATATTAAAGAAAATAGATGCATAATGCAAAAGATTGTACATAATACATGCAGTATATTGAGATTAGAAAAGAGAACAATGACTAACAAAAGAGAAATGTGCAGGAGAAGTCATCAGGGCTTGTTGGGTGGTCCTCATAAAACTGTGCTTAAACCGTATGTATGAATGTTTTAAGTACAAATCCAGGATTCATTCATATGTATATATATTAATATGTATATATTAATATGTTCATGCATGAATTTGCTCTCACTCTGCAAACAAATTTAGAACTGCACAAATTATAAACATCCTACTTTTAAATGACAGTAGCTTATATATTGAAATGTCCATATTATAATGTGACTCTGATTAATTGGCTGAGCAGTAGAGATTTATTTAGTTCAGTTGCACAGATCTATACATTTACCAACATTTTATTTAGTTATGGATGTACTGCGCAGTAGTGGTGCAACAGGTATGCAGGGTGTGTTCACTACTGTGCTCCAAATGTTGGTACCAATGACATGTTCATTAGCCAAATCTGCTTTTTCTGGCTTCTACTAACTGAACTATTGTTTGTATTTCACTAGCAGTAAAGTTTGTCACACTTTTACCATCATGGTCCTCTCTGCAATGAATGACAGCTCTCTCCACTGCTGCACAGCTCCAACAGAACTTTCCTTATATCAAGAAATTAATAGCAGGCATAGGCCCGTCAGATCAGAATGATTGTGATTCACTAACATATAAATGGTGGTATAAACACTGTCACCAATCTGATGGTAGTTTTAGGTATAAAAGCTTTTTATGTGCACATATGAAAGTACATGCACAAAATAAAAGTAATGGGTCTACACCCTCTTATAAACTGCAGGATGCCGCATAACCTTCTATTAAAGATTATTTTACAGTTGTCACATAATTTAATTATGTATTTAAACTCTCATTAAAGATATAAATGCCTGTTTTTCAGTCAGGCAACGTTTCAAGAGTTGGTTTTCAAGTGCCTGACTTTTTCACCTTGTTCAAAGAGTGTTAGATGATGTAAATTATGTTTTATTACATGTCATTTCTGTTTTTTTTTGGTTTTTTTTATAATCGAGTATGGAATATGTTTTCTTTGGACATGTTTTGAGTAAATGCTTCAAACATACAAAGAAAGAAAAAAAAATACCTTTGAAATATCCATGGTGCTGGTTATTGTTTTTTTTTATATATTTTAAAGAGTAATGTCAGTTACTAATTGATAAGATGTGACATGATTTATGAACTACAGCAAACATTTTTTTAATTGAATATCAAATGTAAATGTACTAAGCGTAAAACAAATCCATTAAAAATAATGGCGAGTTAAATGTTAGTATTTTGGTACTTTTTGACACCAGTGCATTAGTTTATTCACTTTTCATCACCAACAAGCAGTGGCGTTACTATCTTCCCTCTCAACTACTGCTGTTCTATACTATTGTTTGATTGAGGGAGAGAAGTAGAGAGTGAAAAAGAGAGGTGGTAAAACTGAGACAGGGTGCAACAGAGTGAGATATACAAGAAGACAGTGTGTTAAATGCATAATGACCTTTATTATAGTCCTCTTCTAGTCTAGTAACACATCAGACATTGTGTTCATATTGTACAGAATGTGTGAAATGTTCAATGCTAGATTAAGATCAGAGAACTGAAACTACTTGATGAAGGTTATTGATAGATTGGAATTATATTTCTATATTATTATATCGTTAAATAACGAAAATGCCACTGTTGACCTCTGGTATGAGACATGGGATAAATCTGCATCTCTATTGTCAAATTCAGATGTTTACTGTGTAGGCTAATATGAACATCACACTACTTTCCGTATAGGCATTAGAAAGGAGATTAGCTGCATAATTTTGCAGTTTAATTTGTAGAAGTGTGTGAAAAGCATCCATCATGGTAAATGTACATGTTTTGTACCCATGTCTGTCTGTTCATTATAATTATAAATGACCATGAAATCTGGTACAGACATTAATTGTGTCCACAGAATGAATCCTACTGAAACTCCCTGACTTTTCTCCATCTGAAATTAATTAAACATTCATCAGTAAAGAGTGAATCAGCAATAATAACGTAGCAACAAATTTAGTGAAGCGTATAATAGCGATGTCAGTTCCAGTTAATTCTGCTTTTGAAAGACCAACAACTAACCTGTTTATTTTTATGAAAGGCTGTAATGCAGCTTTTATTTGTGAGAGCTAGCTTGTTAGTCCTGGTTAGCTTTACTTTTAGCTCATCCTTGTTCACAGTGTTTTCAATGCATTTAGTCACGGTAGCTATCAATGGCATAGCTAATGTACCTAACTAGATAGACTGTCAGTTAAGTTTATATCCACGCCATGAAGTCTTTCAGAGCACACAACACTGTAAACACCTGTCACATTCCCAGTATGGTGCTGCTGAATCCATGACAACACAGCTACACCCTATTTTTATACAGTCTATATAGGCTTAAACCAGTACAGCACGGCTATGCTAATAATGCTAGTCATGCTAACTAGCTGCTAGCCCCCATGCAGGCTGGTAAAATATCAATGTCAGAGACTCTGTATGCAGCACTTCAGTCATTAAATGTGTGTTTTTAAAACTTATTTCAGCTCAATGTAATAGGTAACAGATTATTAGTTACTCTATTTAAAATGTAATAAGTGAACTATTTCAATTACTTTCAAAGTAATATAATATAAGTGTAACCATTAAGCTCCAAAATCTAAGTTCAGGTGTTTTTCATGGATACTGACATGATTTATAAGAGAGATCATTTCTTATAGAGCAAGTTTAATCTCTCACTAGAAAATGTATTCATTAGTTCATGTAGATTTTGGAATATAAAATAAATTTCAAAAACTCTGGCATGGACTTATTTGGTAATGTGATCCAAATAAGCCCACATCATGATTTATTTACATAATATAAAAAATATTGTTTTCAAAGAATTAATAACAGCAATATATGTATTCAGTAACATGTTAAATATTAAAACATGAGGAAAAAACCCTCCTGAGCAAAATCTTAAAGGTGTGACTTCAGATGTAATCTTCTTTGTAATCATCAACATTTTCATCAGTAACTGTCATTTAATGACACATTTTTCTCAGTAACTGTAACAGATTACAGTTACATTTATCTTGTAATTAAATTATGTAACACCGTTACATGTAACTTACTCCCCAACACTGCTGGTGATCAACATGTGTAACGTGGTTAAATGATCAGTGGTTAACCATTGATATTCCTGGCATATAATAAGATAGAATAGTCATAGAACAATTACATTGACTGAATATCATAGTCTAACCTGCCTTCAAACAAATAGAAGTCTATTTATAAGAAACAAACAATAGAGAACAAATTAAGCGAAAGTTTTCTGGATTCATCTCAATTTCCACAGCTGACAAAAGCTTATTTTTCTTTTGATAGAAAAGGTGAAGACAAACAACTGTTCTTTCCTATTTCTTTGTTTGATTTTTGTTTTCCAGAAAAAATGTTTTAAGCCTTACGCTTATACAAGCACAGAAGGCAGAGCCTGGGTGGTGATCACTCTTCATTTTAGAGCCTGTGATGTTTTTATGTTTTCTCTAGTGCCTGGGTGGACAATGGAGTTGGTATAGTCAAAGCACATCAATTATCAAGCACAAAAATCACTATTTGAGTACCAAAGTAGTGAACAAATGATAGCTGTAGGCATGACTTACAATGAGAGAAGGGGTAGTGGAGGTGGAGATAAAGTGAATAGGATGATAGAAGAGGTAATAGCCCCTGAAAAAAAATCAATACACTTGGACCATGTTTGTTCTCATTGCAATAAGTTATTAGTATAAAAAGGTGGCTGGCTGTTCTGGAGCTCTCCCTTTTCATGCCTTGCAAATGTACTGTTGGATACAAAAATCATATTGGGATGGATAAAAAAGATTCCACAGTGCAATATTTATGTGCAAGTTTATTTGAAGAAATACTATTTGAAGAAGCTCTGGAGGGGCTCAGCATGGAAACAAAATCATGTGCATGCAAGTAAAAGGGACTGGAGTTCTACACATTCAGTAGATATATTTTGTTTGTTTTTTTGCATGTAGAACTTATTTTGAAATTATCTTCCAAGGCAGATGGATTTGTGAGATCATGACATTATGAGATGCCATCTTGTCAGACTCTAATTTATGTCTGGACCACCATGATTTGGACCAATCAGTAAATCCAGCTCTTTTCTAAGGTAAGATGGTGATAGACAGTAACAGGCAACTGGTTCTTACAATCACCTGCCTAATAGTTGTTTTAGAAGGCGTCTGCCCTTGTCCAAACTGTTTCCATGGATGATAGCATTTTTGGCATTTCCATATAACGTTTAGCTAACACTGTCACCTGGGTAATCCAGGGTTCATGCTCAACTAACTGCCTACAAGACCAAAGGTGTGTTGTTGCATAAAGGGAAGTACATGATTGCCTTGCACCATTTCAGCAAATTGATTCTCCCCAAACAGCCAACTTTACAGACATTAACTGTAAGCTAGATAGGAACTGACCCTCTGCTTGTGTGTGGCAGCTTATATTAGCCTCTGACTTACTTCATAACTTACTTTTCCTCTTGTCTCTGCACGATTACAAAATTGTTTTTGTTGAATTTTTGGCTCAACTTGAACGTGTTGCATGTCTTTGCCTCAATCTTTGCTGCTCTGAGTATAATCATGCATACTTTTTTATAATGTCTTACCATTAACTTTATATACAATCTGGCACTTTGAAAATTGCATTCAGTCTGAACACATGATTAAGAGTCTACAGCCATGGTAGCCTCTCTGTGAGATTGTTCTAAGGCACCACCAGTGCTTTGAGCTAATAATGAAAATGTTAACATGTTTATGTTTTTAGTGATAATTAGCAAAAACTCATTGAAGAGGGCAACCAAGTTAACTAAGTAATTTTACCTTGGTTGCCCTCTTCAATGACTTTTTGCTAATTATCACTAAAAAACAAAGTACTGTTGAGGCTGATGGGGAATATCATTACTTTTGCAGGTATTTAGTCATGTATATTGGACAGATAACCTTGCATTTTGACCTAGATGAGATGCCAGTTGATCACCAATGTTATTATGGTTTATCTTTTGGAAATAAATTATGTTGTACCAAATTTAATGGCAATCTATCCAGTTGGGCCTTTGTGGCGCAAGAATAAAAGTCAAACAATCTCTGAGATCATTGGGATTCATCATCTGGGAACCCTGAATGTGTGTTGAATTTCATTTGTGCAAATTGATCTTGATCTTTTACTCAAAATGTTTAATCTGCTGTTGGAGCCAGATTAAACATGTGTCATGTCAATAGGAATCATCCTCTGGGGACCTTAAATACTGTATCTTTAACACATTTCATAGCAGTCCATCCACAAATTGTTGAGATATTGCACTGAGAAAACAACAATGTCAACCTCATGTGGGCCCTATAGGGTAAAAGTCAGGTGATTACCAAAGCCAGCAGGATTCATCCTCTGGAGACTACATGTATGTCTGTACCAAATGTCATAGCAAATAACTGTCGAGATATTGTGGTCTGGGCCAAAGTAGCGGAACAAAGTACCAACTGACTGACATTTTCATTCTTTGAGCTATGCTGCTAGCATTACCACTGAGATGTTTTACACACTGTAAGCTGACATTTGCTCCCACTGTGGAGGCTATACAAGTATAACACTATTTAAGACCTCTGATCACTTAAACCAATACTAACACTAACTCTAATTTATGTATTTATAAAATGAATCCTAATTTTAATTGGAATCCAGATTGCTTTTCAATTGTGAGGAGAATCACTTTAAAACCCAATATGCATTATAGTCATTTGAGAGTAAGTTAATTATCAACATTGCAATTGTTTAAAAGGGTGAAAAGTAGAAAATATCACATTACTCTGCCAATTTACCATGCATCAGTCGGATGAGAAAGTATTTTGCGCCTTAGGGGAAGCAATGGGAGATGATAGCTTGATATCTTACATTAACCTTCGAGGGAAGCTATGGGGGAGTATGGACATTGTAAACCGTATTAGTTTGAACTGAGGGAATGTGAGAGGGAGGCGGCTGGACACTGGAATGAAATAACCTCTATTACTGAGTGTGCATTCAGGACAGGAGGCAGTAGCGCTGAAATGAGCCTAGGTGAAGAGTGCAAAGTCATGACTTGAAAGATTCAGCAAGTGGGCTACGCGGCAGCACACCCCAGTTAAATGGACCTTGACTTTAATTGCAAGTTGTTCCCTTTCTCATCTTCTATTTTATTGTTGGGGAGTTGTTTACTATGTTGAAAAGCCATCAGTTTCTGTACTGGCCTCTGCCTCAAGCAAGAGTTCTCAACCATAACAAAATAGAGGAAAAATAAGCCTTCCTGTCACCACTTGGATAATATGTTTGTCTGGAAATGAACTTTGTCAGCACCAGCCTCATAAACAGATCTACAGCCCTTTCATATGGGGAACGGCTGACTTCAAACTCTAACGGGATAATGTGAAAAGATGAAAACAAACAAAAGTGACATATCAGCCACTGTCCACAAGTATAATATGATAAAAAAGCACATATTGGAACTGTCACTATTTTCATCTACTGTTCAATTTTACTTCACTTCAAGGGAATGCTGTGATAGTGTTTATATACTGTAACCCTAGAGCTATGACTCCATTCAAGTAAGTAGGGGTTCCCACTGTAAAACTGCATGACTTTATCTGGTCCTCATCCACTAATAGACAAGATATTTAAGACAATTTCCAAATAATGATTGTTGTTGATTGATGTTAATGACACTATGGTTTCTCCTCACTAAATACATTAGGCCAAAATGAACAGAAGTGTAAGTAACTATGATGTAATGAAGGAAGAAAAACTAACAATTTGAAATTAGCACAAGTTAATTGCCAAATAGTAAAGCTGGTGTCCTCTGAGAGTCTGGAGCCCCAGAGCAGTTTGGTTTTTAACACGGTGTAATATAAAGCATAACTGTACATAAACTAATGGTATTGCACAAAGTATCTTAAAAATAAGGTAGGAACAGGTGTGACAGATTATATACATTTTATATACAACATTGCAGCACTGTGACAAATAAAAACACTTGCACTGTTAATGCAGCGTACCATATCACCATAAAGCAATATAGACTACTAGCACCTATGCATGTACAACCTAGTCAGAGGTTACAATAAGTGCCCAAATTAGCCAATATAGTTTAACTGTGACAATCACAACCTGCTTTTTTTCAAAAATACACTTCTCTTTGACTTATATAGTTAGTGATAAAAACAGTAAGGGTCAAACATTCAGCTGGTAAAAAATGACCTAAAGTCACATTTACTCCATCTAGTGGACCTCCAGTCTATATTATGGATGCCCACCAGAATATGCCACTTTCCAAAACTGTTGTTGTTTTATGGTGTGAGACGCTGTGTTTAAGGTTTAGGCAGCAAAATCACTTGGGTTGGGTTTGGGAAAAATCATGGTTTTGGAAAGTGGTTTATACTTCTTATAGTTATGGAACCTTTATCACCCTGGCAAGAGGGGGACAAAACAATGTCTCAACATGCAGCTGAAAACACAACACTCGCTGTTGGAAAAGAGAAGCAAACAGCAGTGCAGCAAAATCCACATCTTTCCATCTTTCCATCTTTCCATCTATCCATCTATCTATCTATCTATCTATCTATCTATCTATCTATCCACGCAACCACAGGTGGACTGCACATCAGGCCACCGGGACAATTCCTGATGGCCTGATGGTTGTTCTGGCCTGACTAACAGTCAACTTCACCAGCAACAATATAGTGAGCAAGAATGAGTAGCCGGATGCCTGGACCAATCAAATCCACTTACTTAATCACGCTATTCGGCGTGGAACAGCAATCAAACAAATTTAATCTGCCCTGTTATTCAAGTTGCGAGAAATGGAGGGACAGAAGAAAAGGAAAGGTGGAGCAGAGAGGGAGAAGGACAGAAGAGAGGAAAGGTGGAGCAGGGAGGGAGAAGGACAGAAGAAAAGGAAAGGTGGGGCAGAGAGGGAGAAGGACAGAAGAAAAGGAAAGGTGGAGCAGAGAGGGAGAAGGACAGAAGAGAGGAAAGGTGGAGCAGAGAGGGAGAAGGACAGAAGAAAAGGAAAGGTGGAGCAGAGAGGGAGAGGGACAGAAGAAAAGGAAAGGTGGAGCAGAGAGGGAGAAGGACAGAAGAAAAGGAAAGGTGGAGCAGAGAGGGAGAAGGACTGAAGAAAAGGAAAGGTGGAGCAGAGAGGGAGAAGGACAGAAGAAAAGGAAAGGTGGAGCAGAGAGGGAGAAGGACAGAAGAGAGGAAAGGTGGAGCAGAGAGGGAGAAGGACAGAAGAAAAGGAAAGGTGGAGCAGAGAGGGAGAAGGACAAAAGAGAGGAAAGGTGGAGCAGAGAGGGAGAAGGACAGAAGAAAAGGAAAGGTGGAGCCACTGATGCAGCTAAATATAGTAAAATAAGTGACACCAGGAGTGTTCCCCAGGAGGGCAGGTCAGTCAAGAAGGTTATAGTTTTTGTTTATATCATTCAATCACATCCTTTACACCAGTATTATTCATCATGAGTCTTTTTCATAGAGATTGTGTTGTAAAACTGATTTAAGTTGTTGACAGCTCTCCACCACTGTCTGTTACACTGAGAGAGAGGAGAGGAGCAGTTAATGTTAGTCTGCTGCAGTTTGCTGTCATTAATAGTCTTTACTTTTCATTTGATTCATTTGCCACATATACAGAGAGGACTGAAATAGGCTATCACATTTGAATAAAGGGTTTTCAATGAAAATACTGTATTCAAATAGAGAGCTTATTGGTCACTCCCAAATTTATTTGAACCATTATGACAACAAATAGGGTTAGAATAAAAAATTAGAAGTCTGCATGGAAATGGTGACCTGGAATGGTCAAATTCCTGTCCCAGTCCGCCCCTGAACCCAACTCAAAAATCACCTTATCAAACCAGTCTGTACTGTATCACCTAAACTGCCCTACTGCCCTAGGTCATAATTGCTACGACCACTAAATGGCATAAATATTACTGTAGCCTGTAGGTAATGTTTCCCGGTCTGAATTTTATACCTATATTGTCGTTTTTATTGTTTGGACTGGATGTAAATTACACTAGCCCTTAACAGCTCATGAATGCATCAACAAGACTTTAATTTAAGGCTGAAATTTACAGCTTCAGTCCAGTGAGTTCAAACATAAATAAAACCAGTGTGTGTACAGGATTGTTAATATTGATTGAGTCTAAATAATGTAGCAGAAATGCATTACTTATGGTCTTGATGGAGAAAAGCAATTTCTAAATATAATGTCTTAATACAATTTAAAAACGTAATATAATGAAAACTGAGTAAAGGGTTTAGGATTAGGGTTAGGGTTAGGGTTGTCATTACAGTCCGGTTTGAGTTGTAAAATCAATTGACTCAAAGTATATGTGTCTGGGTTATCTAGGTTATTCATGAGATCCTCTTCACCCATTTAAAATATTCTTCCAAAAGCACCCACCTGCAGCTCTAGTGTTCAGTTGGTTGGTAAGATGCCCGAGAGCA
Organism: Scomber japonicus; assembly: GCF_027409825.1. Taxonomy (NCBI): domain Eukaryota; kingdom Metazoa; phylum Chordata; class Actinopteri; order Scombriformes; family Scombridae; genus Scomber; species Scomber japonicus. Next base: position 36,137,504 of record NC_070579.1, on the reverse strand, counting down.
CAGCACCACTAAACGCAGTCCACCACTCATGAGCTGTGAATGGGGAGATGAGTAGCACTTAACAATGATGGGTGAGCTTCCCACACACTGTCAGAGCACGCACACCCCTCCTACGTTCAAGTACGCTGACACGCACACACATTAGACGCAGTTACAGGTATCGTCGCTTGCACGTCCAGACCGACCTGATTTGATATAATTTCATCTATGACTTTTAAAATGAAGGAATCAGCACTCATGAAGCCATCTTGGGAGATAAGGAAAAGCAGAGGCGTCTTCGCACCTGTCTGATGATGAATCACAGGGTGGCCCGAGGGCGTTCTCTTGCCGCACCAATGAGCCCAGAGTATTGGGCAGCACAAGTAATAGGGGTATAGGAAATAACTGAGAAATAGCAGGGTGAGAAAGAATGTAGGGGATAAAAAAGACAGAGTAAAGCAGAAGACGAAGAGACAGAAGAATGAGAGGAAAAATAGAGTGGGGGGGGGGGGGAAGGTGAGAGAAAATGAAAATCACTCACTTGGAGCAGAGCCTTCTTAATTACTCTCCCCACATCCTGTCTCCACTCGGGTATGTCGGGGTTGAACTCGTCCAGATTAGGGGAGAAAGATAAAAGTAGAGATTTGAAGAATTCTGTCGAGAAGAGTCGGGGGAGAATCAGCCATTAATTCACTGAGATCCGGGGGCATTATTCTCAAGGAGCTGTGCCAACTGTCATTTTGCTCAAGTTGAGTTTCAGGTAGTTAACACTTGATGAAAAAGAAGAGGGTTTCTCATATCCCCCTGCACTTCCCTTTGGCTAAATGTACCAGATGCACTTCTAGATAATTAGAAAATGTCACAGCTTTTCGCCAATTCATCCACTGGTAATAAATCATTGCATTTTACAGATACTTGCAGTTGGATTACTTTATTCCAGATGAATACATATTCATTCTAACAGTATGCTAATGTGATATATTTCACTCAAGTAGGAGCAGTTTTATGTCACATTTTACACAAGACAGAGTCTGAAGATTATCTGGCATTTGGGAACAAGTAGTCTGAAAGGATGCATTTGGAAGTATTTAATTGCTTCCAACAAAACAGCCCTTTGTTAGCATTTTACAAAGTTCGTAGATGCCAATAGTACTTGTTAGCACTTGTTATGAGCTCCCACAAGCAATTAGAAAACCAATACTGACCTTTGACAGCTATGGTCTTGGTATCCTGTAGTATGCTGTTTGCTGCAGCCACTTGGACAGTGATGGTGTGCATTCCCTCATTTGGGAAGGTGTGTGAGATACTCCCATCCAAGCTTATCACTGGCTTTAAGCAAAGAAGGTAAAGTTACAAAAAATATTACATTTCACACGAACATAGCACAGCTCTTCTCCCAGTACACCATGCGTCATTCACCAAACACTTTCAGATGTCTTGCCTTCATCAGAGTGGTGTCTGAGGTCAATCAGTGGTATGACTTGCAGATTCACAAAAAGCTATTGTTTTAGAACAATATGAAGTTATCCTTAAGTACTACGATGGCTGCTATGTTTCAAAACATGACTACAGTTCTTTTCCTTCTGGTCGGGGTAGATGAAGAATCAGAGGATCACCAAAGTCATTAAAGATTTGTCCTATGGGTACCAGGGATGTCTGTGTCAACTTTTATGGCAATGTAACTAACAGTTGTCAAGCAATGCCAACAGGTACCATACCATCCACTTCTTTTTATTCACATTTCACAAGTGGAGCATACAAAAACCTGAGTAGAAATACTGACATGATGTTTACGACGTTAATGTCACTTTAACGCCCGCTGAAGGTTGTGTTCCACCAAGAAGACGAAAAACAATGGCAGACAAAAACATCAGATATGCATGGATCTGTGAGACTATATTGTCAAATTAATAAAAGAAACAGACAGAAATGTCACATGAGGTCTAATTACTCCTGACTCAACAGATGTTTATCTTGACACCTTGACTTGTTTCAACCTAAATTTCACTACTTTTCGATGGAAACCTAGCTGGAGTATAGAATTAGTGATGTATGAGTCACGGACACTTGTTCAATGGACCATGCATAAGGAAACAGTCTTGGACACCACATTGAGGAGGTAAGATAGTCAAAAATGTTTGGTGAATAAATATGGCATACTGGAGAGGAGATGTTTCCCATTTTCATGAACTTTAATACCTCCTCACTGTGTGTGCATTCTCAAAGTAAGAAACACATCTTCCTTGCATTTGATTAGGTGCCACACTTTTATAAACTTTATGACAGAAACAATTCTCCTCAAAAAATAATGATGCTTTTACAAAAATAACAGATAAAACCCAGGAACGCAAGCAAAAGAAACTAAGACTGAAATGTATATTAATGAGCCTTGTCTTAGAGAACTTACCTCAGTATTGTTGCCTAGCCACCAGAAGTAGGTGACTGTGCGTGAGTGGCTTGGCAAAACCACTGCTGTGATGTTCACCTCCTTGTTCCTTATGACCACGAAGGGAGCAAGAAGCTGGACATGCTCCACTGGACCTAAGAAAGAAAGACCACAGAGGAGTTGATGGCTGCTTCTAATGAGGCACACTTGAGAGTGTGATTCTCATTCAAATGGAAAAAGCCAATTGGCAAGATCGAAAAATCCCAAGTAGATGGGGTATAAGGCTTTTGTCAGGGAGAGGATCATTCTGAAAAAAACATTCCCAGAACCTCATCTAATGCATTCAGGAATATGATTCACCCCCCATACTCTGTACAGGATAGTGTGGAAACATTTTAGTAGCAAATAAAGTTTAAATATCACATCCAGAGAATATTTACTCTCAGAAGACACTCTCAAGGTGTTGCCAACTGTGCCTTAATAAGACATAATGGATGCAAATACCTTTTCAAACTCAAAAATGTATAGCTTCTAAAACCATTCGGTTTTGTCAAAATAGACAAGTGGGTTCTTTTTATGGTATTTGAAACAGTATATGAGAGAATTAAGGAAATAATATACCTTGAATTTATCCACATAAAAAACGGTCACATCATGAAAAGGATGCCAACAAACAGAAAAACAAACGACATAACAATGGGATCATTCTTCCACTTTGGTGCCTACTACAATATATGCAAAATGAGCTGTCTGCTGGCAGGTGTACTAAGATTAAATACAGTAGGTAAGACATAGCTGCTTGAACAATGAGCATGCTGTGACGCCAGGAGATGAAAGAGCGTTGAAGTGATTTTTCTTGGTCTCAGATTGCACTTTGTTTTTGTCACATCAGATTGTGACAGTTCAATTATTATAAATAACTATGTCAGTAAGTTGGCAGTACCTGTTTATTAAATATCTTATCCTCAGTACATATTTGTCATTGTCTTTTGTCAGTTTTTTTACAGGTTAAATAAGATTTTGCTCTCTGGGGTGAAATAACTGCAGTGAGCATTTATGCATGTTTGTTTGGTAGATCGATGTCATAATCTACATTGCTTCACCTTACATCACTATACTTAAAGTCTGTCTCATGGATATTGCATGGATATTGTCAGTCACCACACAAGCTGAGGTTTCTAGAGGGTAACATTACATTTTACATTAAAAATATCTGCTTTTTCCTCCCATAATAGTAGCTAGGTAGCTAGCAAGTTATGCAAGGAAGATGATATTGACATTCTTAATGTTACCTATAAAGCTATGATTGGTTGATGTGACGTCCAGTAAGCAGGCGATCAGGCCAAAGATCCCCACAGAAAGAAAAACCTTGTTTACCATGTAGCATTCTAGCATTCCACTGTTTACCAGGGAACTATGAAGATGGAAAAGAGACTCGTCACCACTGTGATGACCTTTCTAAAAATCTGTACAACATTGCCATGAGGGAGTACAAAGACATCAATCGCCTAGCCTTTAACAAGTGCTTTGAGTTGCCTAATTATACCATAATAATCTTGATCATGCTTTGGTTAATTACAGGGGGATTATGTAGACAAATCAAAAGAAGACATGATCATTAAAACATTTCCTCATTATGTTGATGCAAATAGTACTCCAGGCAACACACTGTTTCGTTCAGAATGTATTTGCTCCTGTAACTTATTTGTATTTAAATATAGTATTTAGGGGACGGTGTAGTCACTCCAGACCTTGAGCAATTAGTTGCTAACACATTTTATTTACAGGTCGACCAAAAAAAAGTCATCTCCATAGTCACAATAAAGTTTGTGTGTGTAATATCAAACAGCAGCTTATCATATCATTTTCTGACAGTATAAAGTTGTGACTGAGAACAATCACCACAGGTCTACATGTGTCTGTAACTATGACTGCGCCTAAAAAAAAGTCTGATTCTAACACCGAAAATATGTCGACGCCATCATGTATTTTTTTGACATGATACCTTCTGGGTAATCGCTCCGAACCTCCCCACTAAGAACCTAATAGGACCTGACAGGGGTCTAGGTTGCTTTACACTAATCTCAGGGATGAAGTTTGCCACCGTGGACAGATGTAATTCACCACTTTGGCGAAAAAAAAAAAAAAAACTCCAATGAACGGTTGGTGCAGCTCTGTGGTCTGGGCTGTTCGTCTCGCCGAGGCTTCTGTTAACTCTCATCCTCTTTAACCAGAACTAATCTTTATCCCCACTTTGAGATGCTCAGAGTGTGTATGTGCACGGAAGTGTGTTAGTGTGTTTGAATGAAAGAGAGAGAGGGAGAGAGAGAGAGACTGATTTGGCATTAAATATACTGAGCTTAGAAATCATTGTGGTAGTTTTTAGTATTTCCACTAAAAGCATCACCTGCACTGTGAAGTAAATCCTGCTAAAATTACTGCTGTCAGAAATGTATAAATGCAGAACACACTGGCTGACACATCAGGATGGCGAGAGGTTAAATAAAAATGGATTGAACCAATCGATAAAAGAGCGACACACAAAACAGTGAGACAATTTAACACACACTGAGATGATTATTGAAAACTTAAATAATATAGTATATTATTCATTCAGGAGTAGAATACTGTAGTTACCGTATTGTAGTCGCTGTGTGAAATCTGTCAACCTTTAAGTATTCTATTGTTTTTCTGTCACATCCTCAGATAACAGGCAATTACCTACACCAGCCTTAAAGGCCCATTTCTCTGTTTCACTTTGTGCCCACAGTGAAATCATACATAAGCCAGTTACAACCTTCCTCAAAATAAGTTGCTTGCTTTTATCACAGCTGCTTTATTGCATAATCCTGTGTGTAGGTCAGTACAGTTCATTTCAGTTTAGCATGGATCAACAGCACGGCTGCCATTCAGGTAGACATGTTTAAGCACCTGGAGCTAAATGTACAAAATGAAAAGAACACATTGCTGCTTTATGTTCAATGTTTGTCTCCCTTATGAGTTGTCAAAACCATATATTCAAGGATGCCAAAAAAAAAGCACAACTTTCTTTCTTTTTCTTTCCCTCCCCCCCTCAGGATAGTTTTGAAGCTGTACAATGCATGATAAACCCAGGTGTTAGGCTCAAAAAAACATGAAAGCAGCAGCGTGCACTTTCAATAATGTGGCTTACATGTTACATGCAGGAAGAGTGTTGTGGTGTCATAACCCATGTTGTTCTCTGCCAGGGCCGTGACACGGAATATCCCGGCGGATTTGTAGACGTGTTTGATCCCCTCCTCGGTCCAGCTCAGGTTGGAGTAGGACACGGCCGTGCCATCGCCAAAATCCAGCTGGATGTTGGTCCGTAAAGAGTCACCCTGAAACACAGCACCGCAGGGGTCCGTTTAGCCACAGCTTCAAGCCCCGTATAAAGAGGATGGACTGTCGCCACTTTTTTCATGTGTAAGCACTCTGTGGCTGCTTTATGAGAGGAGAGCAGTGAGCAACATACAAGCAGAAACTAGGAAATGACAGTGTACACCATGTTATTTACAGAAGAGTGACTTATAGATGTTGAAATGTGGATTTTTGTGGCATACATGACACTCAGCACTGGTGACATCCATGGCAACATAGTACCAAGATTACATACTGTAGGTCATTTCAAAAGAAAAGAATATCACATTGGCCTAAAGCTATAACAGCAAGGGCTATAATTTCATATTTCAATGTCAATCACCATAATGACATGAAAAGATGAGGATATCCATGCAATCAGGGAAGAAATGTAAAATACATTTTTAAATGAATCAGCCACTCTAAAAATGTTTCATTTCTGACAAATAAATATGTAAATAACTGGAGATGAATAAATCATCTTTAATGTTTAAAAATGTATTTTTCCAACAAAAACAGTTCATTTGAATGTTTAATATAGTTATAGTGAATTTAAAAATGCTATAGGCAGATAAACAATCTTTATCATTGTGTTAGTGAAGTTCATTACAATTCAAGTTTGTTTGCTATACATGCTACAAGACTAGCTTGTTTAGCACACTACTTAGACCCACAGGGCATAAGGATGTCCATCTTGACATTTGTTTAATTGCATTGGTTGTTACTAACTTGTCAGCCAATCGGAAAGGTAGAGGGGCGGGATGTACAAGAGAACCAGGTAGAAGAAGATAAACATAGGAGCTATGTGACAGTTGTTAACACAGCTGGAGAGTGTTTTGTTTCTTACTTTGGTGGAAGCAGAGTCTTACCAACGGGTAACAGACATATTGCTACATGCAGAAGGTAAATCATTCTGTCTGTGTGTTTTTTGTGTCGCTTTGTCACCATGTAGTGTGTAAAATACAGATGCTAATCGCGGTTAGGGCATTAACGCGCTAGTTATATTAGCACGTATTTCACCAGAGGGAAACATATCAGCATATCAAATATTAAAATTTAATTTCTTTCATTGTTATAGGCAGAATAGAGCTTAGAGCTGCTTACTCATTGGTCACCGGGAAATAAGTGGAGGTACCATCATACAGTATATTGGATTTACACTCACGGGCCTCTTCATTAGGTTCACCTGTGCAATCTAAATCAATTCAACAGCTCTGCTATAAATTCCACTTTTATGAAGTTCATACATTTTCAATTTATGTTAACATTGTCAGGAAGGTGATCATTCTACTTTAAGTTTATTATTGAGGTTATAGTGGGTGATTGTGGTGTATTAGAGTGCATTAAATTGAATGGTGTTCTCAATATTTTGTTCACCCCATTAACATACATGGGGGGAGGGGGAGGGGGTGGGCAACACCATGACTGATCACTTTTTTTGCCATTTTTAACAAAAATGGAAAATGAATAAACCTAAAAGAAACTGTTGTATTGGATTGAATTAGATTGCACAGGTGTACCTCAAACCACAATAATAATACTCATTTTCACTTCCATCTGCAGTAGGAGGAAGTCTGAGCAGATTGAAAGACAAATGCAATTTGAGAGAGAGAGAGAGAGAGAGAGAGAGAGAGAGAGAGAGAGAGAGAGAGAGAGAGAGAGAGAGAGAGAGAGAGAGAGAGAGAGAGAGAGAGAGAGAGAGAGAGAGAGAGAGAGAGAGAGAGAGAGAGAGAGAGAGAGAGAGAGAGAGAGAGAGAGAGAGAGAGAGAGAGAGAACCTGATCATAAACAACCTCAACAGCACCTCTCCACTCATCTGCAGTGATGAAACAGCTGCAAGTACATAAAACAGATCAACAGAAATGGCATTGCGAGCATCACTATTAGAGCTTTACATTAGCAGCAGTTGCATTACAAGACTTACAATGGTTTTTAAGCAGTCCTATCAGGAACTTGCCCAAATTTAATGCAAATTTTGTCCAATCTTAACAATATTTCTGCAGAAAAAAAAGTCTAATGAGAAGAATGCTTGAGAGATTTCAAATTGCCATGCTTTCCAAAGTCAAATCAAATCACGTATTGACCTATTGTCAACCTTATATTTTTTTACAAAGTTGGCCTCTCAGGCAGACACTTATTTACCGCCTACACGCTGCACCTATCAAGATTTCAGCTGTACTCCACCAATTTGTACTTCTTCTATTTCCAGTCAGACAGATGTCCATAAATAAAGAAAAGCAGCAACTGAGAATGGTCAGCTACAACAAAAAGACTCAAATGAAGTCGTATTCAAAACAAAACAAAAGCTCACATGAAGCAGATTGAGTAAGAAGTTGTTTTTCTTTATCTGAACTACATCTGCATCCTCTTTTCAAACATATGTGAGTGTCAGTCTGCCAGAGGAATAATTGAAAGAACGTCTGTAATTATCGGACTCCACAATTATATCCAAGTACTGTAATTATATAGCATGACTGTAAAGTATTAATGTCTGTTGTGTGGAATTAATGCTGCTGATTTCTAAAGTTTTATCAGAGAACTGTAACTAACTGAAAGTATAAATCAATTTATTACAGATCTGCAATCATGAAACTTTGTTTTGAAGGAGTTCTTTCAGACAGATGATGTGTGTATAAGTTAATCCATTAGAAAAATAATTATAGTTTGAGTACTGTCAGTTTTGGTTTGTCATTATCTGGATCCTTCTCTCCTTAAATTCTAAACATAACAGTAATTAATTGCTTTCTATTTTTAATGTTAAGTTGGTAAAGAATCACTGTCAATATATGTGTGCGTACTAGCGTTGAGAGTGCACGTGTGTGTGTGTGTACATGTGTGTGCGTGTGTGTAAATGTGCATCCGCCCCACCATGTTTGCTTTCTGCATGGTGTGTGAGTCTTCAGCCTCTTGCACACATTCCTCTGGGAACCACATCTGGCACTATCTGAGGATCAGCACACAGCGCCGGTGTCGTTGGCTCCAGCTGCCACTGCAACCAAATCTGTGCCCCAACCCCCCCATCCCCCCTCTCCGCCCCTCTCCCCATCACACTCCTCAGGCCTGTGAATGCAAACTCCCAGCCTCCCCTCAGCACATTGTAGCGCGCCGCTGCTGGGATCTTCATTTGTAACACTGCATTAGCATCCCAGCTTCGGCCAAAACTCACAAATGACACTAAATAAATCAACCTATTGTTCTGTTTTCTCTTTCCATGCTCTCTGGCTCTCCCACCGTCCCTCGTTTACCTGACTCTTTTCTTTGTGCGCTCCCGAGCGTGAAAACGCAGAAGGCATGGTCGAGCGTTCTGGGGGGATATTTCATGTCACTCTGCCTGGAAAATGATATCTTTGATAAGTGGCTGGAGAGATTAGAGAACAGCTAAGAACGGGGGTTTGACAGCGCAGGCATTGTCAGGAGCTGTAATGAGCTGGCACGCAAACAAGACGCGGGGCTCTCGGTGGCGCCGATGTCACTCAGCTCTTTCCTGTTTGCCGTCCATCCTGCGTTCACGCTGGTTCTCTGTATCGGCCGCCGTGGGATTCACTAATCTGCATGAGACTGATGCTGACCCGTCTCTCTAAATGTCACTCTTTGTGTGTGTGCGTGTCTCTCGGGGGGCTGAGCAGATCCAAACACATCATAGCTTGGACGTCAGTGTTGGTTCACAATGGAGGAACTGTTGTACACGTTGACAGGAGTTTGGATGCGTACAAGGTGAGCATTTGTTGAGGTATGTGTCAAACCTGGACCCAGAGTGTCCATGTGATGATATCAAAAGACTGAAAAAAAGCTGTAAATGAATAACATGTTTTATCCAAAGCGTACAGTACTTACTATGTTTTGTCAGCTGTAAAGTATTATTTTCCCCATAAGACAAAGCTATTCATTATAAAGATACCATTGTGGAGATAAATTATCAACAAAAATATTGATGACACATAATTAAGTGAATGTGATTACTTTAAATGACCCGTACCACCAACACCTCTACCTGATGTAATAGATAATATAATTATAGAAATGCTCAAGCTTATTTATTATTTTTCTTCTAGCTAACTCCTTCCCCATAACTACTTTCTAAGGTGACAATGTGTCAGTGTTGTACTTTCAGCTAGTTTTTCTGCCCCCGAGTGGCCAAAAAAAATATTGCAGCCTTACATGTTACATTTTTATTTAATTGGACTGGTAACTTGCAACTTGGAAGTAAAAAAAAAAGAATAGAATGTCTTTATTTTCATTGTACAAATACATTAAAATTGAAATGCAGTCCTTAAAAGTGCAAAACAACAATAATAATAAATAATTGCTTCTAAAAGGAATGAAATGAGCCTGTGTCTAGTCGAAAACAACAGTGAAACTTTTTTTTTAATGTTTCTCTCATTAACTAATTTGGGCTAATAGCAGCTCAGCTTAAATCCATCTATCCATCTATACTATGATTGAACAGAGTTTGAACACTACAGTTTGTATTTTAGCTGTGAATCCACAGAAGTTACGCCTGTCAGGTTTGATCTCACATTTGCCAGAAGGATATTCCATCTAGGTTTTCCCACTGGGGCAGAAATAACCCTAACCCAAGAACAACTGCACTGTACATTTTCTCCCAAATGTGACCAGAGTGTGAAACCAAACTGACTGATCTAAATTCAACCTGACATAACAATAGTTAGGTAGATCACAGGGAGCTTATATGAACCAAGAAGGAGCCGCTGTATGATGCTTTTGAATTCAAACACCTTTTGATGAGTATTGAACTGAGGACGCTGTGTAATAGCGTGATGGCCACACGCAAATGGGAAGAGTGGATGCAGTCACATGTCTCCACTACATCAAGCTGAACTCTACAGTAAGTGACTCATATCCAAAAATTTAACAGTTATAAATAAATCCTTTTTAAGTTTTCACATCCTGAGGCAACAATTAATAAGCTATAATGAAACCTAAAATATCCACTGACAAATCGGGTGGAAAACAAAGCCACGTCTGTCTATGGGAGGACTAAAATAAAGCATGCTGTCACCAGAGTCTCCTCTCCAACTTAAGCACTGAGCTGGCAAAGCTTTTCATTACTTTAGCTTTGCCAACAAAAAGTGAAGCCAAATCAGATTCATCCGAACCGAGCGGGGAGCCAGTTTATACACAGACGGGATCTCATCCGTCCTACTTGTTGATATAAAAATGAATCAGGCACAGAAAAGGAAATGTGCTGTACATAAAGCATGCAACACTTTATTACAGTATGCGTTTGAAATACCAGTTATATCATGAGTAGGTTTGACCTGACAAACATGGAATGCAACATGGGTTAAATTATGGATCTAAGTACTCTGTTTTTGCACCGTCAGGGATATAAATCTGTACATTTCCTTTCATTTTATTGACCATTTATCATATTTCTTGACAGAGCAAGCCTGATTTCACTGATGACAGCATAAACATGAGAGTAGTTGTGGATTTTCATTGAGGTTCATCAGTCACCTTGTCCTTGCAGTGAGGTTGTTGACTTGTGGTTATTTGTATAATGTTATCATGCAGTTATTTGTACTGTTACACCAATGAAGATGATTCTCACCCATTTCAGAGATGCTGTTTAAGTAAGAATACCAAGCAAACACATTCACACTCACAGACACACCAAACTATTTTAAATGGCAAAAAGCAAATACAGAGAATATCTTTGTGTCTCAAATTCCCTCTGTCTCTTTCCTTTGATGCCCAATGTGGGATATGCAATATGCAGTTAAATTCTTTATGAATTGTTTGAGATTTGGGTGATGTCATTGGGCACAAACCAATCACTCCTCTGCCAACCACTTAGTGAAAAGTCAGTCGCTTTTACAAAGCCCATCTGTAGCTGTAATTACTGTGTTGCTCTGCAGGCTTCCCAGCCAATACAAAAACACTTTTTGAAAACACACCATGTGGGTTCGCTGATCTTATCATATATCCCAAAACATGTGTCCACTTTTTTTCTTAGTTTTCACCCTTATTTTGAAATGTGCATGCGTGCCACAGAGTCCTCAATCCATGAAATATTTAAGGCCATTTGCTCTCCCCAAGAAATACACCCATCGCAGGCTTCATGAATATAAATTAAACTTTGAATTCATCTCGAGAATTTTCTCAAATAGGGCTGATGCCACAAGGATTCTTTACCCCATCCCTCTCTTCTTTTATCACATCACTTTGCCCACCCACCTCCCTTCCTCCGTCACCCCCCTCACCCCCTACTCTTCCCATCCGACAAGCCCCCTCTTAATGAAAGAAACAGGCCTCCATTCCTCAACTCATCACACAGTAATATGACAACTGGGCTTGGACAAGACCCTGGGGGGACACACTTTCCTTGAGTTGTTGCAGAGGCAAGAAAGCACGGAAAGCACTCCTGTTGCTAACGCCCCCCAAAGCCTGCCAGTAGCGTCAGCCGACTACATTCTACCTACGTAACATGCAAGCCAGTTTCTCAGTGACCAGGCAGCCCGGCGGGCCCGGCTCTCACTCACTAACAGGGTCTCCGTTGAGGTCTTTTTACTTTTGCCTCTGGCTCCGAACACCAGGATAGCGTAGGCGAATTGGATCCATTTGACTCTATTAAACTTTTGTGAGTGTTTAGAACAAGGTTACTTTCCTAGACAGCGGCAGACAGTATACTCAAACTTCAGAATTCATTTTCTTCTGGTATAGACTGATTTTATACAACTAACCTGAACCCATACCCTTATTTCATGTGTCTTTAAATTCACATTAATACATATTTACATTAGAGTAAATCCAAACAGTTTTGTAACCAAAATCATAGAGTAACACCCCACTGCTCTATAGAGACGATTCATTGCTCTCCATTGACTTTGTATTGAGTGAAGGTGCTTCCTTGTCACTTACGTCTGCTAGCAAACAACAGAAAAATGCCTAAAAGCTGCTGTGTGGTGGAATGCACTACCGACAGGGTAAACAATCCAGAATTAAGTTTTTTGTGAGGTGCCAAACCAAAAAACTGAACCTTTAAGAAGACAAAAGTGGATACAGATAATAAGAGGCATCAGCAGGAAGAACAGGAAAACTATGGGATACCGATTTGAAGTATTCCTACATGTGCAGCAAGCATTTAGTCACTGGTAAGTCAAATATTCATATGTCAGTTTTAGGCTAACTATATTTTTATGAGTTAAGCTAAAGCATTTTAACAGTATGGAACTTGCAAGGTGCAAGCAAGGTGAGGGTAAGAGATAGACCAATAATATCAATGTACCTTTTCCTCTCTGGTACACAATGAGTGCCAAAATAAAGTAATTCTTTGCCATGCTGAAACCTAATGTTTTTAGCTAGCTACAGTCATTTTGTTAGTGTTTCTGCCCTTGGTTGCATATTATGGTGCTGATTGTTTTCCCCTCTGATGTGCATGGTTTTCACAGTACAACATGTTGCACTTTGTCTCTTTGGACCTTTCTAGCTTGTTTTAGCTCACTGTCATGGTTTTACAGTCTAAACATTTCCGTACATTAACTGTACTGTTAATGTATACTGTCTGAGAGATTCAGTCTCTCCCGTAAATAGCTGTTTCTAACTAAAAAGCTTTGACAAACCCATCGTACACCGATTGCCCAAACAACAAACTGCAATAGCTGGTTTGCTGGTTGCCAACTTAATATGCCAGTTATATGGTGATGGCTGTGATTTTGATGTTTATCTGCCCCCTGGTGGACAAAAATCATTGAAAGCAGCTTTAAATAAAAATGCAAAAAATAAAAATGTTTCTATCATGACTAGTGTGAAGGCTGTGTTGGCTGGTTGTCTTCTCACCTCATCCAGATGCACCAGGAAGGTGACGTTGCTGCCCAGGTTGGCAGTAAGTTTACCATCTTTGGTGGTCAGCAGAAGTCCTTTGGGAGGTCTGTTGGGGCATTGTTGCTTTCTAGCCGTGTACATGTCCTTAACTCCTTTGGTGCAGTTGTTTAACACCACTTTACGGTACCTTTGAAGAGATACACAAGGTGGAAATTCAGAGTATTTCTATTTTATCATACCCTTCATAATATATACTATATGATGAATCTATTCTAGTATATATTTTAGTTTTTAGAATGAATCAGCTCGATGCTTCATGAGCTTGTGGTTTAAAAACAGTTCTATTGAACTCAGCAGAGTGTTGTGTCAGTACAGCTGTTGAGTTTGAGTGGCCCCACTGTGCAAAAACTAGACTAGATGACAACTGACAACACAAGCTGTGTCAGAGGCTGAGACACCTTGTAAAGCTTAATCATAGCAGTAGTGAATAACACACTCCCACTGTGATTAAGCTTTGCAAGGTGTCTGTCCCCTGGGGAGCCTCAAAAACTAACACTTATGACATGTCTTGCTGACACAAGAAAGAAAAACAAAATTAAAGTAAATTATTACACCCCAGATACAAAAATATATCAGCTTATTATTAGTTTCTAGAATTTACATGCTGTACTGCAGCAGTAGTAATTTTAACTCAAGGGATATGGTAGTAAATTTGGATACTTCAGTTGAGCACCATGATGACAAAGTGAAAAGAAATTAGGGACACTGATGGTGAGTGATTGAAGATGGTCAATACTCATCACAAAGTGTTTGATTTCTTAGATCCCTAGATACAATTTAATTTTAATTCAATTTATTAAATTGATTCGTACCTGAGGGACATACAAAAACAGACAATAAAATAAACATTAAAAATAAAACAGACATTAAAAACATCTACAAAATTGTTAACAGTGCATTAAAAGTGCAAAATACATGGTTTGTTGGAGTCTAAGGTGGGGTCAGAAAGTTAGATGCTGACATTAAAGAGACAAACTGTCTCAGGAACAAATGTCTGTAGATAATCCAATGCTCTGAATGTGTCTACCAGAGGGAGGTCATTTAAACATGGAGTTCAGGATATGTGAAGGGTTTTGGAGGATGGATGTGGCTTTTTGGAGAAATTAAATTTGAAGTGATTACTAACTTCAAAGTTCTTTCCTAAACAAATGGGACTTTACAGGGATTATTTTCAATGGTTGTATCATATGGTTCCATTTTATGACACTACTACCCATGATAAACCTGTGATTGCAATCGGCCCTAAAAAGCCAGATAGACCATCCAATGGAAAACAGACACATTAATGCAAAATATAATTAACATCACATGAATGTATTTTGGCAGTATGCAGTATAAATGTGAAGGTGAAATCCTCACCCTGTGCTGTTGAGGTAGTTTTGACCCTGGCTGCAGCTTCTGGAGACAGTGGAGGGATTGAACCAGAAGGCAGGCCTGCAGTTCCCATCGGTGCGGCGCTCATATCCATAATCACTGTCAGACAACAAAGCATATCCACACAGCACCCGATCAATATCAGCATGTGAAAAGGGATATATTGTCATAGAGTGTGTTCAACATCCCTCTCTTATCTAGCTCTATATAACAGGTGACCAGGAGGCCTGTCTGGCACGGAAGCGCATCATTATTATGTATTGATTAAGGTCGCTGTTGATGAATGCGCCGTAGTCGTGTCAAGCAGTGTGTACATACATCCAGGGAGGGGTCTGTTTCCCTACACAAGGACAACTAACTCTGACTTGCCTGCTGAAAATGATTTACATCTCACAGAGCAAGGTAAGCAAGTGTCCATTCCAATAACAGGCATGACATTGATTTATCAATTAATTACCAAGCCAGAACAAATAAACTAAACTAACAAGCCTTTGGCTGACTAGTCGAGTTTGATTCTGTGATTACTACAGTGTGAACTATTCATTAACGAGATGTCAAAGTATATTGGTTGCACAGGCACATATGGAAAAGAAGGTAAAACGTCAGTATGGCGTCTGATTCTGTGACAAAAAAGTCTAGAACATATGTTGTGAATGAGATTGTGTAGACTTGTGCGAAAGGTGTACACACAGAATTGGAATCCCTCTATAATCATTTTAAAGTATTAAAAATCAAATCTATCTATATCATCAAAGAATAAACATGGACTGAAACAGTGTTCAGACACAACCTTGGATAATTTCACAAGTTTGAGGGCTGCATTTGTATTCATTGGCCCCAAACAGCTACCTGTGTTTATACTCAGTTTAGCTGCTGACTGAACCCAGAACTCATCAGAGACTTTGGTATTTTATATTACCCTCCAGTCTCTCTCCTTTTACTCTATCATCTCTGTACAAGCACATTAAAAAACAGCAATACGCACATTTTTTTTACTCTATTTGAAACAGTTTGCGTTGTTTGGGGCAAATTAGCACCTACTCATGTCTTTGCATCAACTAATGCCATGTGTATGTAATTGCATCCCACTAAAATTTGCTTTGCTTCTTTGATAAACAGTGGAATTCTATCCTCTACAGGTACATCTCCACTATGCATGTCATTAACATCAAGTCTAATAAATATGCACTTGGGCTGATCATGTGCCAGACGCTCTTCACACCTCAAATTAAGTTAAAGGATTTTAGCTTTTTTCTGCGTCAGTGGTTTTTCAAGTACTCATTTTAAGAATTTTAAGCTTGCATCAAATAATTCCCAGCAGAGACAAATAGAGTAAGATAGACAGGCAGAAATCAGACTCTGACACAGAAAGAAAATAAACTTTACACTAGTTCAATGGGAACCAATTAGCACTCACTCTCTGACGTTCTACAAACATTATTTACATAACTGCTGTATGTTGGCATGGCTTTTTTTTTTATAGATAAAAAGTACAACCGTTTGGGATTTGCATACAAATTGAAACTATTTACATCCCCCACATGGTCTCAACAGAATTACAAGCATAGCAAGCTTGCTGACAGACCCTATGGAGACACACATTATGAGCAAATTGTGTAAAACGATCCCAAACTTATCAGATTATTGGAAAACACGGAGCAAATGGAATGAATTTAATGAGACACATGAATAGCATATACAATGGATTCAACTTTAATGGCAGAAAATTGGCCTAGAGAATGAACAGTATAAATGATGTTTGTATAGAACCGCTTTTTGTCAAGGCTTGATGTGTTGCACTGTAAATCCACTGATCACAGAAAATGTCACGCCTTCCTTTCAGCTAATGAATAAATGACCTCTTTGCACATTTTTGAATGGCACTGTCCATCTCTATCTTGTAATTTTGTCTGTGTTTCTGTAATACTGAAAAAACATCTCTTCAGTATATGTAACAACCCAAACATTAAGCTAATTTTCCTTAAAAATATATGTCTGTGTATCAACAAAATTGGTTTAATAATGAATGTGGTTGTTAGAAACCATTAGAAACCAAAAGTAATATGTAAGAAGACAGCGGTGTTACTACTAAACTTATCTCTGCATTTTATTTGCCTTTTTCCCACCTAATTCTGCTTATCAAATTACAGGGTTGAATTGGAAATGAAGCAAAATTAGGTAGGTTAGATCAAACTGAAGAGCATAGTTGAGTGGACTGAAGAGGTTATTTAAAGGTGAACTCAACTGACAATGTGCTTTTGTGGCTCCAGGGGAAGCTCTGTCAATAAATCTGATACATTGATTTGGTGTTGGTTGGAGTTGAGGACTACAAGTTTGAAAAGGAAAAAAAAAAAGAATCCGGCGTTATCGAGTAACAAATAAGTGAGGTGCATCTGTTGCCTGCTCTTCAATTCTGTTTGAGACTAACATTTCAAGGCTATCTTAGTAGCTACTAGCATAACACACCTGGATCTCCAGACCTAACTATTGACTGTATACTTGACAAAGATGGATGTAGCAAGGTGGGACATTGTCTGTTTGTTTTTGCATTGTAGCTTGTTTGAAGCCTAGAGTGGCAGCTCTTTTGTTTGGAGCAATGACCTTCAAAATAAAGTGTGTGGGGTTTTGCTTTTTATGCTCTGAAAATACACCTTGCTAACACTAGCTTGCTGGGAACACTGAGTGGTGCCCATATGGGCCAATGTTAGCTACTTTAGCTAAACTGTGCTAACAGGGCAGGTATCATCATAAAGTAACATTACACCTTGTGAAATATTGTGTCATTAGACTCTGTGACAGTCCTGGAGCCAGGGAGAGCAGCAGGTGAGCCAACTGTCAATTGCAATTGTCATTAACGCCCAAATGGCTACTGTAAGCCTTAAAATCTTATTAATGGAGCAACCATTTTCAAAATGACCACCAGCACACTTATTAGAGTGGTTAAAGTTAATGATTGAGACCACAATGACTTGCTGAAAAGAACTGGTTGACTTAGTATTTCTCGAGAGAACCAGCGCTTTTTGAATAGGAGTCAATTGGAGCCATGGACTTTTTGAAGCCAGCATCTAGTGACCATAGATGGTATAGCACTCTAAGGTATTTCAGCATTGGCCTCAAGTTGTGATAGTTGCCACTTTGAACCAACTGTCAATTGTCAAACTGCATTATGAGTAATGTACACTGTTGAGCTGAAGTCATGGCATCACGTCCACTTCTGTAGCTCAATGCATTTCATTTTGTTTCTGAAAAAAGTGCTCTTGGCATTTACTTTGCATATTCTAAGATTATCAATTAGAAGTTGAAACCTTTGCAATTTTAAAAGTTAAATAACAAAAACAAAATCTATAGCAACTGTGATAATGTATGGAAATTAGGTTTTGTAAAGGCAGTTAAAAGATTGAATAAACAATACCATCCTTATCTAGACATATGGAGTAAACAACACAACATATTGTTGAAGAAGGCTATGCTCCAAGGCTGGATTTTTAGTAAATTGCATTATCACAAATGTCAGTGGGATTTTAAATTAGGTTAGTCTACTTCTGGCACTTCAGCTCTCTATAGTAGTGCAATGTGAAATTATTGGAGTACTCTTTTAATGAAAGCTGGATAGTAGCTATTTTTAAGAAGCCAGAACTGCTTCTTATTTGTAGCGTTACATACAGTTGTGTTTAACTGTGCGTAGCATTGGCTAAATGGCTGGTTGAGTCCCATTCATACCGTTAAAAACTTGCTACTGCACCTGGCAGTGGCCCAGTTCAAAGTAATTAAAATAAAAAACACATAAAAAAGTTTTGAAAATATTAATGAATAAAATACATCCTTTGAAAGTAGTGCTTCTACATGAATATGAAGTGCTCCTTTAGCAGACAATTGAGAGAAACATAATCCCTTTTATGAAGGGAAGAGCTATTGAGTAAAGACAAACTTCAACTTACCATTCAAAATCATGGGCTCGGCAAATACATGACTCAGCTGAGAGGATTCTGGAGTAGTCCATTCCCAACATGCAGTAGTTTCCAGGTCTGCGCTTCAAGTACATCTGTTTTTGTCCCATCACACATGGCTCACCCTATGGGCACAATGAGCAACATTAAGGTAAATGAGAGTGCTTTTGTAGCATGAACTTCAACATAGTCAGGAATAAAAAGGTATACCTGAATCTTATAAAATATTTTTTTACCTGGTTGTGCAAGTGCCAGGTTTGATAGTCTTCCTCTGTGCATTTCCGACTGAAGATGGACTTATAGTCTATCTTGATGAGCTGCCATTCAGAACGGTGGCTGAAGTGTCCAAAAAAGCTGCAGAGGAAAATGACAAACTTCACGAAAATTATACTTTGAAACCATTAGAACCATGTCTGTTATGATTCCTCTTTACTTTAAAAAATGATTGTGGTTTATTACAACCTGTAATATTTTGTCGTTTTTGTGGTCATTTCAACCTGTAATAGTTTCATTGTACTCCAAAATAAGTACTAAGACATAGATAAAGCACTACAGATAAGTCAAATGTGGCAAGAAATAAGCAATAAGATGACCAGGTTGTAAAAAAGCCAAGATGGCCAGATGGGTTGTAACAGTATAAGTAAATAAATACCAACCTAAAACCAAGCTGCAGCACAATTTCATACATATTTTTTCTGAGTTTTTCCTATTTGTTTACTTTTGTGCTGTGAAGTACCAGATACGTAAATCTCTTTAGGCCTTTAAGGGCTCTTCAACTGAAACAATTTGAGAAAGAAGTATTGTGTTTCTCAGTTGCTCAGGACTCAAGCAGATATTGCTTCATTTTTAAGGGGTCACCAGTCAAAAAGGTCTAAACCACTTCATTTGGGGTTTAAGTCAGTAATAGTCTGTAATTGCACAATTAAATAGGGCGGCTCTGGCTCAGGAAGTAGAACAGTGATTCAACAATTGGAAGATTGGCAGTTCTATTCCCGGCTCCTCCAGGTGACGTGTCCTTGCGCAAGATACTTAACCCCAAATTGCTCCTGTTGCTGTGCCAACGGTGTGTGAATGTATATGAATGGTTAGCGTTCCTCCTGATGAGTCATCAGTGTATGAATGTGTGTGAATGGGTGAATGAGACATGTAGTGTAAAAGTGCTTTGAGTTGTCATAACGACAAGAAAAGTACAGTCCATTTACCATTTAAACTGTGGGAGCTCACGACTATAGTACATTTGCTCAAAAATTGATTCTGGAAGTTGGTCTCTAATCTGTTAGATGTACACTAAACACTTTAAACAGTTTTATTACTGACTTTGTTTTCTTTTCCAAATGAGTATGGCTAATGGTTTCAAACTGGATTGTCTAATTGCTTTGTTTCTTTCCCCATCAGACTTCTTTTTAATGATGTGTTCCAGAGTGAATGCTGACCCAACTGCCAAGAGTTGAGTTGACAAAGAAGAAGAATGACTGTAAAGAGTAAAAACAACAATTTCTATCACTGATTTCTGCTGCATAGATTTAGATTCTTTGTTTTACTGCCCATTATGCTAAAATGTTATAGGACCAGAATCCTAAATCGGTGGAGTTAAGACTTTTAATATCCATGAAGGTCTGAATACCAGTCCTGATGGCCCATTACCTGCCATTTGGATATGTGGCCTAATGAAAACTTAATACCATAGTACTCATCTGTCTATCCTTTTCACTAGGATAAAATAACCAAAAGAAAAAAGGAAATAAAAGAACAGATGTCATTTGTTCCTTTTGGGATTTTTGGGACTTACGTCATGATCTGGTTTTCAGCCCCAGCCTCCACCAAAACACCGTCCACGAACAGAGGGACTGGGGAAAAGCTGTGCTGGGTCCACTGCCCCCCGTCATCAAAGCTGACCCTGTGTATGTGTGTCAGAAAGCATTCCCATCACAAACCCAACAACAGCAATGGCATAGAAACAGACACTCTCTATTAGAGCCTGTTCATAGGGACAGATTTAGGTGAGGATCAGAATGACTGGCTTCTCTCAACAGACGAGTATCAGACTATGCCCACACTAGTACAAACACTGAAAACAATCTCCTTCCACATGATTGTTTTAACGCTGTTTAAGAAATAATCTCCATCCATACCAACATGCCTGAAAACACGTGACCAGTCGTGCAGTGGGCCTGCACCTCTGTACACGGGAACTGCCACAAATTGCTTGAATAGTAACTTGCCTCTTGTACATGTGGGCAGTAGTGGCATTAGAATAGATCAGCAACACCTGGAATTTGTTACCCATGTTGAAATAACCAATGGTAGTCAAGGCTGATGTTTGTTTGTTTTTCCAGAAAAGGCTCACGTGAAAGATGCGTGACGAATCAGGGAAGGACATGTCATGACTGTTAATACCCAATCAGGAAGCGAGCGTTGTTACAGTCTCCATTTCTGCCCGTCCAGACTAAAACACTATCCTGAAGATTTCTAACTAAAATGGGGTACGTTTCAGGGGTTGGAAAATGCCTGAGCAGTGTGGACGCTAGGCGTGAACATAGCAAAAGTAATGCATTTTAAAACAAAAACATTTTAATATGGCTATAGGCTTAAAGTCTGAGTGTTAAAGGGATATTTTAGAGACAATCGGTCTGGTTAACAAAGCAAAGATGCACAAAACTGCTTTCAGAACACATGAAAAGAGGACATGTCAAAAGGAAAAAGAGCCACATCTCAGGTCTGGGGTAAAGTCTACACGGGTGAGAAAACAAGACTAGTCTAGAACTGTTTCATGTTCAACTACAAAACTGTTGAGGGAGGCGACAGCAAAAAAACTGGACAGCTTTCATCGTTGGGGCCTGAGCTCTATTGATTCTGACAGCTTATCAACATCGGTGCTGAAGTGAGAACAACTAGGAGTACCTGAGTGTGACATGGGTAGAAACACCGCTGAGGCCTGTGCTTGGGAGAAAGAAAATCCTCCATTTCTGGCTCTAAAAACCCCCATTGCCTTCATTTGGCTAAAAGCTCTGACAACAGGAAAGCGTTGACATGCACCTATTATGAGATTCAGGTCGGGGAAGTGTTTAACTTTACACTGGCTGAGAAAGCAATACTGTTCCGTAGCTGCTGTAGAGAGACTGTGTAGATACACAGCCTTCTTTCTTTCTGTCATTTTTTTCTCTTCCTCTACCATCACACTTAAATTGGTTGGGAGACAAAAACCCAGCAGGCTACACTTCAGTGGCTCTAAAACTAATTTCAAAATTGTTGCAAAAGCGACTGGAGAACAGATCTGGTCTCACTTGGATTAGCCTGCACTGAGGCAAAGCGTAGGCACCCGATTTGGCAAGAGGAAGGCAACATGTTAATGAAAACACTAAAAGGGGGGGCTCAGACTGCTGGCTGTTAATGATAAGTGGCTTGAAAAAAATCTCTCAAATTAGATTGCATATGACTTTTCTGCAGGAGCCGCAGTCAAAGTGTATCACTAAATGGATCAAGTGTCACATATAATATATACATGCTCTTTTTTTGATGCATAAGGGTTGAATTAACCTAAGAATAGCTGTAGGAAATAGGAAAAGTAATTTAAGAATGGAAGAAGAAATAAGTAATCTAAATGGACATACCACAAGTGTTGGGTTGGCACAGATGGCTGTTTCACCGCGACAAGGGCTCCTCCTTTATCCAGAAACCACACATTGTGCTCCTCTTCAAAAATCTGAAAAGATATATAGATATATTCAGGCTCCCAGGGAAATATTAATGTAACAAAAATATTTTCATCATTTACAGGAAGTTCTGAGATGAGACATTTACCATTTTGGAAACCCTACCTCCAAACAGCTAGCTTAGCACCCAATGATTTCTCTACATGTTGGAACTCTATTAAGAAGTTATAGAGTGTTATAGTTTTCTTACTAAAAATGTGTTAGGAAAGAAGTTAAACTCGTGTTCATCTTTTCTAACATCAGTTACACATGTCAGGTGTCTGATTATCTAGTTTATTTACAACAGCAGTACCCTAGCATTATGATGAAGAGTTAGCTTAGCCTTTTCTAATTTATATTTGTAGTTTTATTTGGATAAGTAAAATCAAATAAATAAAACTTAGCATTATAATTGTGGAAGCTGGTCCTGGATGTTACTCTCCTGCTCTTTGTTGGATCTGTTGAGACTTTGCTGAACTTGCTAACTGAGACAGTGTTATGTTTTGTAGATGGCTAATTCTCAGACACTCCTTTTGTAAAAGTGAAACATTTTATTTAAATAAAGCTTAAGTAACCACTATGTTGACTGTCCAAGTAAACATCTTAACAATGTTAGGTCATGTTTGAGGTCATAATATTGACTTTTTGCTCAGAGTTGGCAGCTTTGGATTCAGTGTTTTAGCATTGTATAATGTATGAAGCAATCTAGTGCACATTAATATACTTTAACATTTTTTTTTTTAAAGGATCAATAAATGGTTTCTAACAGTGTTCAACCATATATCTAAAACAAGAATTTCATCCAACATAATATTGGTTGTCTGCTAGTAATGAGAAGTTTGCTTTTGCCCTATTTGGTCTGAAATTAACAAGCCAGTGTTTCAAAAACAAGTTAAAACGTGAAGGTGAAAGCTTGGCATGCAACAGTCAGTAAGTATGTTTTTAGAATAAGACATGACACTCTAATACAATATTACATTTGGACAGCCAGGAGCTATTCTGTCAACATTTCACACTATTGTACAAAGCTGGCTTGATTTTTGTGTGAAGCTCACCTGTCTCCAGTTATTGCCAGCATCAGACGATATGAACATGCCAACATTGTTGTAAGACAGCTCCGCTCCAATATTTCCTGCAGTGAAAATGCCGACAGAATATGTGACACACACGCACACACACACAAAAAACCTGCAGTGAGATCACACAGATAAATGACCATATGTGTTTTAAATACACGCTGCCAACCGCACAATCCACGTCTGTGATTCATTTCTTCTTCTGGCGTGATCCCCAAATCAGCTTTCTGTCTCTCAATTCATGTGAATGATACTAAGGAGACCCGAAGTTAATTCCTATGAATGCCTGCATGATTCAGACAACATAATGTGAGATGTGGAGGAGGGAGGCTGCCTCCTTCACTGGGGTAGTTTGCAGTGTTACAGTGCAATGCCTCCAATGCCTTTTTTTTTTTCCTGTGAATGAACCGGCTTCTTCTGTTGATCTGCTCTGCTATCTTGGCCACGGCTCAGTAAATAGGCATGTGTTTGATCTGGATGGTGTTTGTCATGTTGGTGAGATGATCTCTGCACCAGCTGACGTCTTAAAAGGCGCAGCAGGCAAAGTGAATCACGGTGCCAAAGCGAAAGCTCAGCCAGTAATACACACACACACACACACACACACACACACACACATACATACACACACACACACAAGCACTCAGCATTCTCACACACATCGAACACAAAACAGACAGATCCAAAGTCAAACACACTCACGCATGAATGTACACATACAGTAAAAAACTTGTTCTGCTGACATCAGCATGGCTGCTAACACATCTACTTTGTCTTAACTTATCTTTCTTGCTTCAACTCTTTCAAACGCTCACAGGCACACATCAGATCACAAACTGTTGCTTTTTCTTTAACATACATAATTGGCCACAGGTCCTCAAAACAAGTGGACATTTTTGACTGAGATGAATAAAATGCGATCCACAACACTGCAGAAGAAGAAGAACCTGCCCAGTGTAGCTAAAAGTCTGCCTTCACTCAATAATGTGTTTTTCTTCTTTTTTATTTGAGTTGGATGTTTGAGCTCCACTGTGCAGAACTATGTATTTATATATTTGTTTTCACATTAATCTGCTGAAAGTGGAAAGTTTCTCTGTGCTTAGTGAAAAAATGATTTTTAGTTATGGGCATAAATAAAAAGTTATAATGTAAGATCATGCCAAACTAGTTGATATGGTGTTTTATTGAGAATTTAGTGTTTTTAAGCAAGTTTAATTAGACATTTTTGCCATAATCCTCTAATATATTCTCTCTAAATGGATTAAAAGCAGAAATTTGATGCTGGATCCACAAAAAAAGAATGTGTGCAAGTTATTCATGCGTTCATTTCCAAATTTTAACCCCTTCAAATTTGACTAAACCGCATGGACACAAAAAAAGATCACTGACTCAGAAATATTGACACTTGCGATTTGATATGAAAAATATTAGCATATTCATAAATTCAGTAGATGTAATTTAAAAAGTATTTTTAAAAAGTATGTTTAAAGTGATAATTGTACTTTTTTGCAGAAAAACAGGTTAGGGTTAAGGTTAGTTGCAGACACACATTGTTGCAGCAGAATACTTTATATGTCTTACTATATTTCAGAAGGGAATCTTAAAAAAAATCAATGAGGCAGAGGCTTAGGTGAGAGGGCACATCAGCCTTTCATTCACTCACAGTTCAGCCCTACATCCAACATACCTTTTTTCTTTTACCATTTGACGTGTAACACACTTGGCAATTGCAAGTTAAGTAGAAATATTTTACTATTAAATAATACTTGCGTTGAGTCTTTTATCTCACCTGTGGCAACTATGACCCCCGGTGCAGAGCTCTTGGTAGAGATTGTTCCTGACAAGTACGGGTTCTCTGACATTTGCAGTTGGAGATGGAGTGAACAGAAAGGCTGGAAAAGACAAGGGGGAAAAAAGCATGATAACTTGATGGAGAAAAATAGATTGACAGATACAAGTAACGGTACTGTACATTCATCCAGAAAACCATCTTTTAGTTAAGCCATTTGAAAATGAGTACATCACCTTGTTTAAGAGGTGTATATCTCATATTTACATTCATATTAATTCAAATCAACCTTTTTCTGACTGTGCATCAGCATATTTAGCCATCAGGTAATGACAGAAGAGAGGGAGTGTGACTAATTTCTTTCCAAATGACAGGGTCAGAACAGAACAAAAACAAAACCATCAAAACACAAGCCAGATTCATTAGTCTCCCAAAGAGAACCAACTGCGCCTTCAAAGTTTTACTAATTGCATTTAATCTGTCATTAATACAAAAGAGGAATGGAATTTGCATTAAAAGTATGAAGCCAAGTCTCCGGGGCATGCACACAACAGAAGACAATTACATTTGTTCACAGAGCAGAAAAAAAAACGTGTCTGCTTTCATCCTCGCAGCAGACAGCATGTCACTGGTGTAAGGACATCAAGGGCAGTGGGACTGAACAGGGTAATCAAAAGGAATCTATGACAGTAATTAAAATGTCACATGAATGCGCAATAACGGTGAACCGGTAAGTCACACCACACAGCCCCAAAATCACCTCTTAAACAGTGTGAAGTCTTCTTAATGTCTCAAACATGATCCCTTCCTAACAGTCAGCCTGTTAGTTTTAGTTGCAGGGAGGCTGACTAATGAGGAAGGAGACATCAGCTTATGCACTACATGTGGATCTACCAGGGTAGCACCTTATCTGACTTACTTTACTACTACCACCTCTACTTTTCTAAGCGGATGATATCATTCAAATAACACCAGTATCAAACATACATCATCAACATTGCTATACAAAGTTGATCCCAATGCTGTAAATGAAGACACTAAGGTATAATGTCTCCAGCTTTCTAGTTGCTTAGGGATACAAAAAAAACACATTACTAAAGTGTTCTTAAATTAAGGTCTGCAGCTATAAATGTTAATAAGTTCTTAACAAAACCTAATGGGCTGAAAATAAGCAGGTGTGTGACTGGAAGGTTCACTAGATCAATGCTGGGATAATCTGGCTGGAAGTATTTGAGCATCCGTCAACACGCTACAATCCCTCAATACCACCACTGAAATGCCTTTGAGCAAGGTGCTTAACCCAAACTGGTAGTACTGGGAAGCTTCCAGGTGTCAATGTATTTAGAGTGGCTAATATGAAAAACACCAATGTCTTCTTTATATAATCCTACTACTATAATTGGAGAGCTGGATGTTTTCTGTCTTTCGCCAACCGTATGCGTAGAGATGCTGTACCAGGGGAGACATTTATCCACGGTCACGGACATGTTCAACACGGTTCAACATGCCTAACAAGAGCAACTCACTATTGGAAAATACTCGTGATGCCGCATGACATTAACGTAAGGTGGCGAAACTCCAGAAAAGTCAGGTAAGAAACCACAAAACACAATCGCTAATGCTACAGCTACAGTTTGTTAACTACTCACCCATACAGTAGCGAATGCTAATGCTAATGCTACAGTTTGGTAGTTACTCACCCATACAGCCTTCAAACCATGTAATTATCCTTCCGCGACATGAATTAACACATTATGTTCCTCAACACATTAGCTGTTCAACTGTCTATTAGATTATGGAGGGACGTGAGGTTAAGGTGAAGTTTAGGTTTATAACAACTTCTTCAGCAGAGAGCCAGCAACACAGGTCACCATTTCTGACGGTCACAGATTTTGGTGTAACACCGGTTAAAACAAGGGAAATTATATTTTTTCAGACAATACTTGCATGAAATATTACATTTTTCTGAGGTAATGAGTATTCACATTTTCCTCTATCATTACCCATCCTTACCAAGATGTAGAAATTATTACTTAGATTTTAGTGTTTAGTGCATATTATGCAACTAGATCATACTTCACAATGTGATGATGCATGTGAAGCCTAACCTTTTCATGCACTGGGTCCACTATATTACAATTTACTCTGTGTGTCATATTCTATATAAACATTTTTCAGAAATCCCATTATCAATATATATTGACTTTGTTAACCAGTGGTGTGTCATCATGCATGATCTCATTTAAACAAACTGACTTGACTCAGCAGTGTGCTGTGAGGACTGTTGCCACAGAATGAGACAGCAGAGGCCATCAGAGCCGCCTGAGGCCACAGGTACTCATACCTTCTGATTAACCCTTTATCCACATGCATATATTTCAATTAATGTACAAATAAACATATTGCTGGTTCACTTTCTTACCTACCTGCTAGCATTACCATGCTAATAAAATACATACCTATCTAAATAATTCATCCCACAGCAACAACATTAACAATTGTCATTTACATACACCATCTCATTCACACATGGCCTAACATGTCCTTGGTTATGTGGATATCATTTCAAACAACTATCTGACTCAACTACACTCATGGATTATAATTTACTCAACAGCATTAAAAACACATTTGAAATATTTACTTTTCAGCTGAGCGCTCTGAGAACGATCGCCACCGAAAGAGACTGAAGAAGACATTGGAGCCACCTCAGGTTACAGGTACTCATTGTTCTAGTTAAATATAATAGGTCCCACTACATTCATTCAGGTGTAGAGCCACAACAGTCCCCTATGTATCATATTGTTACCACAAGAGCCCAGTTGCTTTCTTTTAAAGCTACGGATGATACTAATACACCCAGGTGGGGAGTTCCTGTCCTCTGAAAAGAAGCCAATGCGGAAGTAACTTAGAGCTGCATTCTATCAAAAGGCCACCAGGGGGCGATCGTTTTGTGTTCAAAAAGACTTCCGGCTCTATACAAGTCAATGGAGAATTCACCAACTTCTCACTTGATTTCTAACCTCAGTAAACGTTTTCAAAATGTGTTTATGGTCTCAATCGCTAGTTTAAAGCCTTCTTCAATGCAGTCTGGTGTTCATTTGTGAAATTTTGGCCTCCCTGATTTTATACTTGACGATAAAGCAGGCTACGTGGCTACGTTGTGATTGACAGGTTGATTGACCAATGTCCTTGAGATCCAGCCCTCGCAACCAATCGCAGCCTCAACGCTCCGCCGTTGGTCCCGCCCATACGTCCGTTCATGACTCCGCCTCATGCCAATATAAGTAGAATCCGTGTTCATTTTTTCCCAGAATGCCTAGATTCGATACTATTGGCTTCCGAGCAGCAGTCCACAAACCAATGGGTGACGTCACGGATGTTACGTCCATTTCTTTTATACAGTCTATGAATACACCATGGAAGTTGTATACCTTTACTTTGAAACAATCACAGGAAATGTTCCAGCATTTCTAATCACCAAGACGGTTTTAATAGATTGCGAGATGGGTTATTATTACATCTCTGGTAAGGAATGATGATGAAGATCAGACTAAAGAACAGCAAGAAAGAATGTGAACACACATCAAGTGTTCTTAGAAATAACCACAAAGATCTGAAAAGCATGAGTAAATTATTTAGTACCCACAACTACCGCCATTAATTCAAACTAATTAACTATTTATAAAGGGTGCTTTATTACAAAGTGATACAGTGTATATACTGCTCATTTCAAACATAAGCACAAAAATCTTTGGAGCAGCAGTAAATATACAGAATCTTACCAGTATGCAGTGGATGTCGTTTCCATCCAGGTCAGTAGCAGGGGCCTGTAGGAGCCTCCAGTCCCGGCCTTTATTGTAGGTGATGAAGGTCTTCACCTGGCTGTCTTGCCTCTTGTTGGCGATCAACATGCCTTTAATTCCGGCCACCTGTTGGATACAGAACAGGTCGATTTAATCTTAATCTATCAATGCAAAACCAGCAGGGCAATGGTTTATATCTCTCCAATGCTTCCATAGTTGTTTGTTTCTCAGTTGCAGATAATAAAGCAGACCCTATCCTCTCATCAGAGAGGGCATTTTGGGTACTGAGGCAGCAGTCTTCACAACACAAGCTCAGTTAAATGCAAATGGTGTGCTTCTTGCCGTGGCTGACAGTCTGGCAGACACAATCAGCAGAGTCGACTGCATTTTCTTACAAGTGCTATCTGTAATTATATCCTAACAAGTCTCAACAATACAGACAGTACAAAATGATAGCCGCTGAGAAGTGACACCTAATCTTTTCTCTTTTTTTTTCCTCCCAGTGAACACATGTGCACAAAACCACACACATACACACACACCTGTCTTCCAAAACCTTGGTTGAAGGACCCCCACTTGTTGTTTCCCAGGGATTAGACACATCCCTCAACAAAAAACTGTAGCGTCATATGCAATGGAAAAGGACGGAGTCATTCCAAATGGTTGCCATAGCGAGGAGCTCCAGTTGGATGTGTTCCCCTCCCTGAAGGGGGGCACGTCTGTATAAGTGGCACTAATAGGCAACGTATTTGACATTGTCATAGAAACATGGCGCTCAGGATGGATGCAGCTAACGAGCCCCCCCCCCATCCTTATCCAACCCCACTTGTCAATCACTGCAGTAATTATTTATTGCTTCCACCTCCTGTATCATTCACACACACACATACACACACGCACACCTGCATGCGTTCCCACCAGCATACTTTTCTTTCTTTATCCATCACTCAGCACAGATGACTCTGAACAGCGTAGCATTAAAGGAACGCACAAACATTTTGGGGAGAGATTTGCTTGTTTGCTGCTTTTATGCACAAGGATCTAAAGCAGTCCTGCTATTTGCTGCACGCCAAGTGAATGAAAATGGGGGGAAAGGAGAATGAAGCATGAAGATTTTGCTGCAGCATGTCTTCAGGAAAGAGAGTGAACATCCTGCTGGTTTTAATAATCTATTATCTTCGGTGAAGCATATCTCAGTAATGTGAGTCGTAACTTTGGCCGCGATGTACAAATGATGAACAGTGCAAAATCCTGTATTTGATATCTTAATACTTAATACTCCGAGGCAGTGGACATTGTCTCGGAACCTTCGTGAGTCTACAGCAATTGTGCTCTGAACAAACATCTCTATTTGCTGATTCTTTATTCAGCAGAGGGCTCTGTTGACTTAGTGACATTATCATACAATAGGGAATTCTTAAATAACACAAGAGGGGGTGAGTGGGAGGTAGAGGGTGCTGAACTTGATTGGTCAGCATTTACAGCTGGTGGAAGCCCGATGCATGACCCTGTTTTTTGCATTTCAGACAACTCCTGTACAAGAACGATAAAACGCTATTGTTGCAGTTTATTTGATACCACAACATCAATTCAGTTTACTGCATCTGTAAAGCTGTGTTCCCCGAAACACTTCCTGTACAAATGATTATACTTCTCAATATCTGGGACTAATCATTTCATTATCAGTTCCACTTGTGGTTTGGCAAGTGTACCAAAATGCATCGGAATATCTTTTTTTAATGTACTGACCTTTATTTATTAATTAAAAAACCGATCTGCTCGAGCGCTTGAGATGTATACTTAATGCCGCATCCTACCCATGGATGAAAGTGTTAATTTCCTCTTTAAAATCATAAATCTTCTCTTAGAAGAATACCAGTGGGTATAAGAGAGTTCCTGAAGCTCTACACTAACTGACATCTCCAATTTGTCTACAATCCAAAGAGTTTCGAATATATAATCTGAATATGATTTTAAACAGATTTGAAAAGCCGTGGATGTTTTACATTTTCCGCTTGATACATTATTCAATGACCAATTGATTTTTAAAGTTGGTCTAATTTTTTCTTACATTTTTAATCGCCTAATTAATTATTCAGTTAATCATTTCAGTGCTACTTTGTCATTGAAGTCGCATTCAGTTTTTTTATTATTTTTTTGGTCACTCGGGGGCAGCAGAACGAGCATTAAACACAACATTTACATATTAACACTTTATAAAATTATTAAGGTTAGCAAACAGTTACCGATTTACACACATACAGTAGACACAGAGCAACATTGACATTCATTTTGAGCTGACACATGGCATTTATTCACTCTTTTAGCTCTTTCCCACAGTCTCTGCCAAATCCTGAGGCAAACATTTGGCTCATTAGCTGCTAAATGCTCCACCAGCTAGTCGCTAACTTGGCCTGTTTGGTGCCGAGCATGTAGCATACATTTTTTTCTTTATAGAGGTTGTTCAAGGAAAACAGCTGTGTGCTGCTGGAAACAGGGTTGGAAACAGCAGAGTATGTGGGCTGAAAAAACCTAAACTATAAGCTAAAAGAGGCTAAAAGCTATGTAGAGATGATGGGAGTGTCAGAGTAGGGTAATAATTATCTGTGGGTTTGTCATTACCTATCCAGCATGTCCATGTGGGCCCCACATGGGTTAAATGTGGGTTATGTGGGTACTGAGTTGGCATGGGGGATGAACTGAACACATTTTGTGGGTCCCACATGGTTTCAGTAACATGAGCCCCACATGTGAAGCCCACATGGGCTGACTGTATGAACCCCATAAGGAATGTAAGTAGGCTAAGCAGGCATGAGTATAAACAAGTCAAATTGTATGAGCCCAATATTGTTTCAGAAATATGGGCCACATATGTGAAGCCCATGCGGGCTGGCTAAATGGGCCCATTTAAGGTCCATTCTGATCACACTTAGACCTCATATGGGCAAACATATGGGGCCTACATGGGTCTCACCTAGTTGGGCCCCACCTGAAACGCAGTCAGAACCCACTTGAAGCCCATGTGGGCAAACACAGGTGGGGCCACCATGGAAAGGGCTGGGTATGAGTGCTTACCTTCTGTTAATAATGAAAACATTAATTAGTGCATCTTAAATGAATAAATGAATTGCTTAATGAATGAGCCACCATGCGCATCAACACACATCTTTCGGTTCAAATCTGACAGTAGTACCTCCATCAACTTATTATGGTCATGATAGTTATTAGCATTTCATCTCAGTCCTTAACTGAGTTATCACATAATAGGAATGGAAGCCGCGTGTCCATTTGAAAATCATTTGTTGGATCACCGCTTTGT
Organism: Scomber japonicus; assembly: GCF_027409825.1. Taxonomy (NCBI): domain Eukaryota; kingdom Metazoa; phylum Chordata; class Actinopteri; order Scombriformes; family Scombridae; genus Scomber; species Scomber japonicus. The sequence goes on along the minus strand of NC_070579.1, from coordinate 36,104,914 downwards.
GGGTTTAAGCGTGTTGGCGGGAAAACAAACACAAAGGACTACATCCTCATGAGCATCAGCATCATCATCATCATCCGGATCATCCAATACTCTCCACCTACAACAATCCACTCCATGTCTTCAATCAATCATTCAGAGCTCAATCAGAGTGATAATTGTCGGAAAGCCATCTGCTGAACCAGCTCTCAGACTGAAAGGAAGTTTAGCGGCTGATGCAGAGCCTCGATGTCAACAGAAAGCTAGTTTGCACAACAAAGGCTCATGATTATAGAAATTGCCCTTATGTAGTCTGATTGACAATAAAATAATCCCTCTAATTTAGGAGATAATTGCGCAATTTTCTTTGTGGAAATAACATAATTGATTTTCGGGAGATGGATGCAAAGCACACGGAGGCCCTCGGGAGGGAAGAAACCTGATTTCTAAGTGGATGAACAAAACAACTTCCACACTCTTTGCCGTCTCCCCCTCTGGTCAGACCAGAGCCGCGTCCTCTCTGTGGAACATTAGGTCTGTGAAGTGCAGTTTGTCAGGGCCTAGCAGCAATAAATGGGATGAGTTCCATAGCATATATCTTCCCCTTGTGTAATGGGTCTGATTTATCAGAGACAGCAGTGTATCATCTATCTCTTGTTTAGGCTCAGATCAGGAACGGAGCTGTGACCGTATGACAAATGCAATTAAAACGCCTTATCATCTAGTGCTGCATGGTGGAAATGCCTCAACTACTGCTGCATGGTAATAGGAGCTACACACACACACACACACACACACACACACACACATACACACATTCAGACTACCCCCCACCCCCACACACCACATACTGTGCAAGGAGAAGTAATGGCATTGTTAATTACCACAGCGCTGCCACTGCTGCCGGCCAATATCTCACTTCCTTCACTCTCTCAGTCACACCTGCCAGCGTAGGAGTGATAAACTTGGTCCACCAGGGAGTGGAGAAGGTGGGAATTTTTTTTCCTCTCCTGCCATGAATGCTAATGCAAACACATACAGTCGCTAGCCAGTCAACTAACAAGGTCATTACAAGTCCAGAGGTGCATGGCAGCGAGCTCCATTAAGTATGCTCTTTAAACTGTGTGTGTGTGTGTGTGTGTGTGTGTGTGTGTGTGTGTGTGTGTGTGTGTGTGTGTGTGTGTCTGCTGTCAGGAAGATAGAGGACCACTGGCTGGAACGCAAACTTATCTATACTGTATAAGACAACAGTAAGACAACGTGTGCAGTATATACACTGTGAGGTCCACCAGTAGTCAAGATACTTCTATTTTGCATTTGTTTTGAATGTAATGCTGTTTTTTCCCTTAGAAATAATATCAGCTTGACAGTTTTAGTGATTTTTTGAAAACTGTACATGCATTTTAGAACATCTCAGCAGCTGTAATGCATTTGCTTTAATTACAGCAGGTAGTGTGAATCTTTGGGAGTCTCAGGATTTGATTTGTTTCTGATTCTTGGATCTCTGATGTGATTCAGAATCTATTCTTAATTCAAACCTGGACATTTACAGCTGGTGGAAGCTCTATGCATGACATCATTTTTGCATTTCAGACATGCCCCTGTATAACAACGATTAAATGCCATTGTTGCAGTTTATTTGATACCACAACATAAATTCAGTTTATCGTATCAGTAAAGCTGTGTTCCCTGAAACACATCCTGGACATTTATTATACTTCACATAAGCTGGGACTAGAATTCTTGATTCAAACCCGATTCTTGATTGAAAGAGGGCAAAGTTTTTACTCTCTCGCTCCAGTATCAAAGCTGTGATTGGTGTCCTTATTTCACTGAAACAGAACATGAAACATAACTGGCAATTAAAAATAAATCATCAGCAGCCTTTTTAGTTTAAAAAGTTAACTGCATTCATTAATTAATGAGTTAATTTGAAAGCATCTTACAGCCTCCTGCCGGTATGAGAATAACAAAATGAGGGGGAGGCAGAGTGCTTCACTGTGTTGTTATTCACACGATGCCTCCAGCTGTGGAGAGCAGCCTCTCTGCTGTGGGTAAAACCATTGCTGCACAGGAACCGGCAGGGTCCCCACGGATCCTTAAAAAGTCTTAAAATGTCTTAAATTTAGTTTAGTTTAGTCTGAAATTGTAGAAGTTAAGGCTTTAAATTTGATTTGAGTTGAATTAAATTTGTTCAGTTTATGTTATTTATTATCATTGTCATTATTTTCTGATTATTTTACCTAACCAATCAATCAAGTTATTAATAAAAGTCAAAAATAATCAGCAGTACTATAATGAAACTAATCATTAGAAGCAGTCCTATATAAATTAATTGACATTGAATTTAGCTCCATTTCAACCCACTACAACAGTACAATTCTGCTTTTGCATTATGATGTCTCAGCAATAGTATTATTTTTTTCCTAAAAAATGTGGACAAACCCTGACTGTTTAATTTTTAAGAAAAGTAGTGATGTAGCAGTCTGTGGTCAGGGCTCTACTTGTCTGCCCTGGTTACTTTGACTTAGCTCATCCTTTTAAATAATAATGTGAATAATGTGGAGTGATGAGTTCAGTACCCAACCCTTGTATGCAAATGACTCTATGGACCGATGTGCTTAACTGGTAAAAAGAATTCTCAGTGGTTAACTAATTAACTGTTAGCTGTTGACATCTCTCTTCCTAAACTAATAATAACTGAACATATTGGCCTGTTTCACGCTCGCATTGCCATGAAAGCATGAAGCTGCAAAAATGTAGTTGGTTATTATAGTATTAAAGTGATCCTCCAGTGATTTAGTATTGCACTTCCATAAAGCTGGTGGATTCAAGGACAGACTAAAAACACAAAAGTCAACAAAGACATTCTGAAGTCCCTATTAAGAGTCAAAAACTGTGGCTCATACACTTCTCATAACTCAACACATTTTGGCTAGACCCTCTGCGCCTGGTACACACCATGTCTTTCAAACTCCATACCCCCAGTTTGGAGAGGAGGCTTGTAGAACATGATCATGTAATAATTTCCCAATAATGTACTAACTCCCAGTAATGTCATAAAAAACACTCATTACTCAATAAAAAAGTAATAAAACCTGAGAATGTAATAAAGTGCATTTCCCAATAATGTAATAATCTCTTTACTGATGATGTAATAAATTATTACATTATTGGGTTAACCTTATTTTTGCAGAACCTAATAATGTAATAATTTCCCAATATTGTAATAACATTATTGGTAAATGCACTTTGTAACATTATTAGGAAGTTATTACATTATCAGGTTTTATTACATTTTTTTTAGTAATAAGGGTTTTTATTGCATTATTGGGAGTTATTACATGATCTGGAAATTATGACATTATCAGGTTCTACATTCCATCAAAAATGTGATGACATCATCAGGGTCATTTTCTCAGAGTAGTCAAAGCTCCTTTTAGAGACTGATTTTACAGGCTGTCTAGCACTAATGACAGGAACTTGATCTCAGTGTGTAACCATATATAAATAATAATAAAATATGTGGTCGAACAGTAAGTGAATCTTATCTCATTTCAAGTAAATTAAAATCTGTATTTAAAAATAAATGCATAATGTTACATTGTTTATTTTCTGTGCCTTCAGTTTAAATTTGAGCATGTTTGCTCTAAAGATTTTGTGCTCTAGCGGTTCGATTCCCGGCTTCTCCAGTCCACATGTTGATGTGTCCTTGGGCAAGACACTTAACCCCAAATTGCTCCCGTTGCTGTGCCAATGATGTATGAGTGTGTATGAATGGTTAGTTTCGTCCTGATGAGCAGGTTGGCACCCTGCGTGGTAGCTCCTGCCATCAGTGTATGAATGTGTGTGAATGGGTGAATGATGTAAAGCACTTTGATTGGTCGTGAAGACTAGAAAGGCGCTATATGAGTACAGTCCATTTACTTTATCTCATAGCGGTGCTTCGCCACAGCATAAGAAAGAAACTGACTTTGAACCGGAGAGACCGAACATGCAAGAGTCTGTCCATTCTTGATTAAAAGCTCTTTTTTCGCTGCCTGCTTTTTCTCTTGTTTGAGCACACACACATGTGAAATCACTCGCCAACTCGCTTTCCTCTCCAACTGTAGTCTCTCATCTCATCTCTCCCCCGTGTGTGTGTGTGCATCCCACTCCAGTCGTAATGCTTACGGAATGCACAGATTTGATTGGCTGAGTATCATCATGTGAGACCATTTACAACACATGCAACTGGTCTGGGAGTTTTCTGTGCTGCTATACCAGCGCCATAACGGCTAAGTCGAAATAGAAATGCTTCATCAAAATTTGATAATTCTCAGTGCGGGTTATAATGAGCTCACACAAGACACTCAACACTGCACTACTTTGGGTCCTCAGCAAATACACCAGCCAAGTGTGAAGCGGATTGGATGAAAGGTTGTCAAGGAACACGAAGAACAGAGGCTCATTTCTTTTTAGTTAGGTTGAATTGAGCTGTATTGAACTAACCCTAACCCTAATCCCCCTAACCCTAACCCTAACCCCCCTGACCCTAACCCTAATCCCCCTAACTAACTCTAACCCTAATCCCCCTAACCCTAACCCATTCAACCTTTTGAAAAACACCTTCTTCTCCATTGCTTGTGTGATGACAGGTGTGCCTGCGGTTTAAAGAAGATCCTAAGAAGTAGTGAGAAAGTAATAGTCCCTGTAACTTCCCTTAGATTCAATCAATGAAAACCTCACCGAACGTATCCCCCCCGCAGGGTGACCAATTTCATCAGTTGCCTACCTCGTACAAGTCCAGCATCTGGTTCCCCCCGATTCCCCTCGTGGTCTTGACATTTTCCATGGCCAAGGTGAAGTAGATTCCTCTGGTGTCAGACAGGTAGAGGTTGTAGGTGTCGTTCTGGTTCCACTCCTGCACCGCCGCAAATACCTGCTTCTCATCAGTGCTGACAATGTGTAAATCCTATCAGGGAAGCAGGGAGAGATTAAGACGAGTTATGACCGGAGGCGGAGAGGTGAAGGATTAGAACATGCTGACCCTGTGGGACTGGTCATGAGATCAATTCTGTGATGTGAATACAAATGGTGGATGACATACTGTACGGTAAAGCTCACTCGTGGGGTTCACTCTCGATGTAGTGCTACAATTAAAAGTCTGACTAGGAAAGGGCAGGAAGCCAATTTTTAAGGGAAAACAAACTTGCAACATGCCTGTGGCTTAACACATCATACATTTCACCGTCGTGACAGCTGCAAATTCTAATGGTTTCATTAATATGGAAATACCTCATTAATTCAACGACAGTCTGAAATTACACAGATTTCTATGAGTCATAGAAAGTAAAAAGTGAAAATACTTGTCCGGCTATTTTCCTGAATCTTACCTTTGGAAGGGAATATTTAGGCAGTTTGATTTGGATGAATGGCTCTCTCTTGTAGGACACGTAATAAGTGGCTCGTCCTGATGTAGGAACCTACAACACATACAGCCCAGTTAGTCACATACACTGAATATTACATACAGTGTTCTACCAGGAACCTTGGTTTAATAATAGCTTAAATTTAGCAACCATGTACTTCTCTTTGTTTTTTTTAGTGCTGTCATGATGGAGCTCTTCAGGTAAACAAAAGCAGAGGACACCTTGTATCAAGACCTCAAGTGTAACCTCATCCCTGACACTAGATAATATTTTCTCCAATCAATTAAAGTGGTGGGTGAAAGTGCACATCAATCTCTTGCTCTCTCTGTCCTGGTGGTTTTCAAGGTGCTGCTGGATACACAAGGTATCCAAGAGGCTTTTTTTTTTCTTTTTATAGCCATTTATAGCAAACTCCTGGCTTGCATTCAGAGGATGCCCTCTCTAAGTGTCAATGCACTTGGTGGTTTCAAAGTGGACTTGGTAAATATCTCGTAGGACAATCGATACTCTCATTATTCTTTGTCAAGAGAAATCTTTAAGTTACCTACCCAAGCCTCATCTGCTGTCCAGGAAAAAAAAAGTTGTCCTTAATGGTCTAGACCATTTGCAAACACTCTGAGCTGTTAGTTGTTAGCTTATGCAGCAAGAAAACACGGGGCTGCTCGATGTCAGAGAATTGTCATTAGCCTTGAGGCCACAGATACCAAGCACTTTATACACATGCACACACACAGAGACACAATGAGCAAAATGAGACTGTGGCTTCATAACCCACTCGCTTTGCTGTCCTATCAATAATGACATGAAATTCATTAGAGGAAAATCTTCAAAATCAAACTTGTAGCTCTTTGTTGAAGAGAAGCGATATCAGTATTAATGTTGTATGACAGGGCCGATTCTTTCACTGATCGCGTAAGTGCTATGAGTGGCTCAGAAGAGAGAAGATCAGCTCAGAGAGGAAATATAACGGGCTAGTGGTGAGCACTGCAGAACAGTCCCACATGCAATCGAGTGAAGGAGCAGGAGATCGATGGCCGGGTAACCAGAGGCGGTTTGAACTTTAAGAGGAATTGGTATGATTGATTTTTTTTTTTTTTTTTCCCATTCCTTTCAGGGTCTTTCGTCTGTGACGCATACGTGTTAAAATGTGGAGGTGCTCGAATTGAAGGGGAGGTTTAGGTTGAGTACTTGTGAGTTTACTTGAAAGACTTAGAGGAGGTCAAACAGGATTGAAGGATCTTTGGAGAACAACTCTATTTCTTTGTCTAATGTGCTGCCAAGGCCAGTGAGGGTTCTGGAGAAAGAACATCCCTGTAGGTATCTCAGGTGAGTAGGTCTCTGAATAAAACATTTAGTGGGATCAAACAGGAAAAGAAACATTCCCACTACAACTGCAAATAATATGAATAATGTTTAATTATCAGTACTACTTATTATCACATTAAAATATACTTTTAATAGCACAAGGGTAAAAGTACATTGGCAAAGAACTGATGTCAGACAGTGTGATTTTTGCTGTGTTGTTGGAGAGGTGAGGGGATCAGGTGGATGATTTTGTTGTTGTTGTTGTAGTGTCAGGAAAGTTTTTTAGAGGAGAGGGGTCATCTACTCTCTGGGGCAAGAGTACTATATAAGTTTAGAAGCACTTTGGTCCTGAAAATAGTGATTTTCATCAGAGGATTGCAGGAAGGGATGCCATTAGATACATCATCGAACATATGCTGGCCTTTGCAACAAGATAAACTTTTTAGAGGTGAAGAGGTAATCACAAAGCATAACCTAAACACAAGTGCTGCAATCTTCTTAAACATACATCAAATACCACAACAGTTTTTGAGGTAAATTTGAATAAAATCGGTGGTGTTGTGGTCTAGCCGTGAAATTATTCAGACTTTTCCTGTTGACTTTTAAATGTCTGAAACCTCATTTACACAATGTCAAAGTAAATAATATTCATCCTGTCGAGGAAATTAAAATACAACACATACATTTCATCAGTGTTATTTGGAATGCAGGACATTACGTACCATTTCAGATTTTTCTGTCACACAAAATATCATGATTGATATGACACACCGCACAGTGGCTACGATGAATATTAAAACTAATCTGGCACTGAAAACAAAGCACAACTGTTCAGCTGAGATTAAAGTAAAATATTTGTATAGATTATTAGGTAATGTATGGAGCCGTTGCGTTGAACAGATCTTCCATGATGAGAGCCAAAATGGAACTGAACTTGAACTGAGTTGAGTTGATAGTGTCTAGGTGAAAACATGATTTCAAAAGGATGCTCGTGTTGTTCTGTATCTGCAAGCAGACACCTGTTTGCTAAAAGGTAAGCTAATACTACTTGAGGCTTGACGTAGGTTGAGTTTATTTGAGTCTGTTCAGTCTTTCTACCTGATATCAATTAAAAATAGCTAATGAAGCATAGAAAAATGAACATGCAACATAATAAGTCATTAGAACGCCAATGAACACCCACACGTCATACAAGATAGCTAAGTTAGTCATAGTGACTCCTCATTATACTGTATGATATGCATTTAACTCAGGGTTGATCATTTCAAGTGTAATCCATCATGTTACTTGTTTGTTTACATGGAAGCGGTTTAAAATTGGAATGTGTTATAATTATCATATGCCAGGTTGCAAGTTTTACTGTTTACAGACCTACCTGTATGAATATGTAGTCATCTTGAACCACTAAAGAGCTGATGTCGATGTATCCAGGGAATGGGTAGTTCCTGTTACCTTCTGTGCACATCTGAGCTCTGCATGTGACATACTGCACGCCTGTCACATTGGAAAACATACAGGACATGTGAGAGGTTTATAGAGCTGTAGCAATACCTTATCTGTTACGGTGATACATTTCCTTCTGTGTATGGTAACTGCTTTTTCCTCAGTTGTGTAGATAATTTAAGTAGTGCTCTAAACTGTGTAGGGTTGTATTCTACCCATCTATGTAGTCTGACATTTTCCCAGACTAATTTTCTCTTTGTTGTTGTGATTTATTCCTATCGTGTGCAGATACCACAAACAAGAACCTCCGCCTGTCAATCATACTACAGTTAGATGAGAAAAAAACAATGCTTATATCTCAGATTGACGCAACTCCCGACATCACAGGCCGGCACACTATGTCACCTATGGAAGCCATTGGTGGTATTGCCATTCAGAGTTACGGTGCTGACATTCAGAAAGTGAAAGGGAAAGAGAAGAAAGGCCATATTAATCAAGAATCATGCACTGGGTTTATTGGCGGGGTGAGCTGGCGTTGTTTCCCTGGGGACTACTTCTATATTCCGGGAGGAATTCATTCCTATAGAGATCTATTCATTATTCCTCTTTGATGTGTGCGTGTGCGCAGGAGAACACTCACTTCCATCTGGTGTGTGAGCCTCCATGTGGACCAGATCTGGCTCCTTGTCGAGGCCTGAGACACACCTGGGAGAGAATGACAGACTTTAGAAAAATACGTAAGCATGATGACAATGAATAGAAAGGATTGTAAAAGAAACTAAAAGAAGGAATGAATACCAAAGAGTTGTCAATGTGTGTGCAAGGAAAGGAATAGATTAGGGAAATGAAAATAAGCATGAAGGCGAGAGGCATTGTGCTCCAGTTTTCCAGTTCCTTAATTTGGTAAATTATAGAAGATAGTTTTTCTAGTCCAAATGCCACATCGTGCCATCCTAACAACTCAAGGCTAGTTCCTCCCTTCGGCAAAATTCACTATTACACAGAAATACAAATATAGTTCCCCTATCATTGGTTGGTTGGTACAGGGTCACCCACTCTCTGATTGTTAGTATCTCGCAATAATATCTCGCTTTCTTGTTCATTTCACCGCTTGTGGATTAGACTGGATGGATGCAGCTTTCCCATTGTGGTGATATTTCATATCCCTTGGAGGCTGATGAAGCCATTGTCTAAATGCAGCCAACTGGAGGCCTGCCTTGCCATTGCTGCAGGGCCATCCAGTGTTTAGATGTCCTTGAAGGGGCTTTGGCGGTGAAGGGTAAGCGGGCGATGGATTGTGCACATTATTTAGGATTATGCCACGATGGCACGGAAACAGCTCCAGATTTATGCAAGTTACGGCGGATATAGCCGACGGGCGATCTCAGGCACACCCCCAGTCACCTCAGAGAGGGAGAGACGACCAATGAGCTGGAATAGATCCGGGCTTACATTTGTCATGAGTGTGCACTTTTAGACATAGTAGGTACACTGCAGGGGGAGTGAGCAGCTGACGTGATTGGATGAGAAGCGACAGGGACGTCCCGGATCCATTATTAGTCATAGCTCCTCATACTGTATGTATGCTTCTGAATCTGCATGTGTATTTGCATCTGCAGAAAACCTCCCCCCTCCTCCTTGTACTGCTGATGTAAAAATAATAATTTAGTATGTGCAATATGCCTGATATGAGCTGGGCGTGTATAAGAAATGAAGTGGAATGCCACACATGTACTTGTTTGCTGAGTTCTGAAGGAGGGGATTAATCTCTGCCTGATCGTATCAACGGTTGAAAATGCGCAGAATTTTAGCAGCATCACCAGTCAGTCGCACGCCTTGTTCCAAGTCGTCAATATCAATATCGCTCGCTCAGTCACGCAGAACACAAGCTACAGTTTCTGCATTCTTGAGTAAACAAAACTTTGAAGAAGAGGAATGGAACAGAAGGAAGAATGACTCACCAGTAGAATCTGTTAGGTGTGACACGTTCGTGGATGAGTTGCCATTTTCTACCAAAGTCCATCGAGCTGTACAGCTGCAGAGACGAAAGGGTAAAAAGAAAAAAAGTCTTGTTAGCGAGATAAATGTGTATTTCTACATTGGTCCAGCTTCTAATTAGACTGGCTGATTTACAAGTTGTAACGGTGACAGGCGAGCTTGAGACATGGTATGATAATTCCAGGCAGGAGGTTAGTCTGGAACTATAAAGCATTATCTGGAGATAGGCTGACATAGCACTGAACTGCTATCATCATTACTGACTGTCCATTGGTGCTAACATATTGTCACAGACATAAGCATCTCTATCCCCTCTCCCATAACAAATGAGAGCTATAGGTTTAGAGAAAGCACTTTACAAGAATAATAACATGCATCTGAAATAGATATGAAATGAAAGTGGTCACTTTTAGCTTGCATCAGCAAAGAACTCAATTTGATTCAGTAGGTTTTAGACAGTAAAAACAAATGTTGGAGGCAGAGTCGCTTCTCAGCACCCAATCAAAAACCAAGGTCCTGCACAATGAGCTAACGTGAATGCAAGGAATGATGTATCGCTCACTTGACGTATAGGTGTACAGCATGAAGCCAGTGGCCCAATTTTCGATGTACTAATTACATTTTCTGGTGCTCGGGCAAACAATTAATATCCCATGTGCATTACCCAACACTGTGGTGATTGATGTTGTAGGAACAGCTCCTTACATCTTGCTGTGTCTGTGCATTGTTATTTCCTTCCCATGCGGTGAGTCCATGGCCCCAGTTGAGCTCTATGCTAATGTTCCTACTCCATGCCTTTTATCACAGCAAATCTGACACTTACTCTGATAAAAGGATACACATTTGTCACCTGCTGAAAATGTATTTGTCAGCTTCACAAGGGCAAATCTATCAAGTTATGTCAGCAGGTGTGTTTGCCATAAAACAATTACTATACTGCTGTGCTCAAAACATGTAAAGCAATAGTGACATACACAGATCGCCGTAATAATCTGCTTCTAATTTGAAGATGGCACGATTCTTTGGATATCACATGTAGTATAGATGTCAAACTCTATCTTATAATCATTCCATCATATAATCAGCACTTGGAGGCCATGTGACTGGAGTGCTTGACGATGACGAGCAATGGCAGGAGACTAAAGCATTCATCTTAGTGTCCCCTGTGTGGTTAGGGAATAGATCAACTGTTAGCTGGGAGCAAACATTTGTCTAAACCTTTATAAAGTTGAGCAGACTCCAGTATACAGTACCCATAGGCATCTATTCTGTAGAAATTTTGATTTCTGATACTTCCAACTTCAGTGAAGTAAGGTTCCCCACTGGAGCTTTTAAGGTCGGTGTAACAGGGCGGCAGGCAGGGTCCCTCATCACTTTGGACAGTGACATATGACGCCAGTGGGCAGGCTCAGCCTCTCCTCTCTCCATTCATCAGTTCAATGACATCTTAAATTTTAAAGCTTCTGAGCTGTCACAAAGTAAGCTTCATAGTTTCCCACTCACTTCAATAAATCAAAAGCGCGCCCAGCCAGCTGCCACGCCACCGATGGAGTCGGTGACAGCCGAAGAAGGACTGTACCTCAAATTGTGATTGAGGAATTGAAGAGAGCATGTTAAGTCATCTATTCAAAGCGATGGTGGGTTTAGAAAACATTTGGGTTGCTCTGACATCGTAAGGTTGTAGGTAGGCTTTCAGTTAAAGGTGCTGTAGACTTACATGTTTAAAAATAATCTATAAAAAATGTCTTTGTAGGGTAGCAAGGAGACCAGCATTAACTTACTGGTTCAATGTGCTACTCTCCAAAGTAACAAAGTAAATGTTGGTGACAAAGGCAAGACAAAACTAATTAATAAGTTTGAGAACTATAAATAATAAAATATATGTCTATGAATGAAAACTAAATAATAGTGTGAAAGATGACCAAATGGATTATTTGATTACCACGTCAATGCAGTGTCATCTGTAGAATCATATAGCAAACTCGCCACACTGTCTGTTGATTTAACTACTGTTGCACTAAGAAGCAGCAATGTTAGCTAATGTTAACACAACTTAACTCTAACTTATGGACTAAATTATAGACAAGTAGAGGCTGCACCAGAACCATAAATGCTGTTTCCACTTGGCATTAACACGCATGACCAAAATTAGATATTTTCAATGACAAACCAATAAAGGTCAAATGACTACCATATGACTTAAACTATTATATATTTTTGGCAAAAATCAAAGATTAAAAGTTGTGGTGGTTGTGACATTCCTCTGATGAATAATGATTCTTGGATACATTATACAACAGTGTGATTATTTATTTGGCATACACACAAAATAGGCTGCCAAGGCTTCTGTATAAAAACAAAAACATCCAGGGGTTGAAGAGGCCGTTTCACAGTGTGACTAAGCTTCCTTATCTCAGGCGTAATTCATGTTAATAGAGATATAGTGAAAAGCACTGCAGCACTGTTTACACAAAAGGTGTCAAAGCCAAAGAAACAATGTCTCACTCTGTGGTAGAGATCAGAGTTAAGGTCTTAGACGACCGTGTCTCACAAGGAATTCATTCCAGGCACCTCGTTTTTATCACATTTAGCCATTAAACAATTTAAGGTATGCTGCAGGCACATAGGCCTGATAAGCAGGTTTTGTTTCACTACTCTTAGTTTAGGACTTACGTGGAGGTATTGGATTTTTTAGAGAATAAATCTAAAGGTTTATGGATTGGTCTACATTGGTTTTTCCTCTTGTAGCCTTGACTTGTACGTTCCAGGAAACAAATCTACATATGGGAAATGAAGTAAATCACAGATAGAAACGCAAACACTGATGGAATCTAAACGAGAAATGAATTGATTCAAACTTCGGTCTCTCACAGGACAGCTTATGTATCAGCCATTGAAAGCTGAATTTCATGAAGCCTTTTCATGATTTTATTTTTCTTCTTTTTAGAGGTGTGCAGGGTGTGCTTTTGGGATATGCACATTATTGCATTTGCTGTTGCTATCCAACTATTTAAAGCTTAGTGTAAGTGCACTTTTGCTCAAGATGAAATATGAATCAGAATGAATGATGAATGACTGTGCTACAGCAGCTGTCTACCCTTGAAATCAATTAAAAGAGGAGTCTTAGTGGTGGTGGTGCAAAGACATGTCCCCTGTGAACAGAACGACATGGGTTTTCAATGTTCCGGCAATGGCCAACCTGCTCCTACAAACACAACAGAAAACTGACCCTACTGCTAGTTTTCTGCTGCAAACTAGTACAAGCTACATGTTAGGAGTGAAGCTATCTACCACATCTACTGATTGTCAGTGACAGCCAGAGATCATAATCATGTATTTCTGTAACTCTAACTGTGAGCTGTAAAAAGCCTACAGACAGAGAACCTGTGATAAAATGTGTTGGACTTGTGCAACTAGTGACAGGTGGCCAGCGCAGACTTGTTTTTTTTTTTCCAACCCTCCAACCATCCATTCCCAAAGGATTTACGAGTCGACCATTACCAGATGCACCACACTACTCCCACCTGCACCTGCAGAGATCCTGATCACTACCACCTGCAACAATGCACTCCACTGACACTCTGTCTGCTCCGTTTTTGCAATTAAATGAGACATTATGGATTAGACTGGAGGCAGTGGGAAATAAAAGTGGATAAAAATGTGGGGATCATGCCAATGCATCTCCCATTGTTTATGTTGTTTCCCCTGGCAACGTTGTAGGACACAATGCGGCTCATGTGATGTTGTTCGTCATATAAACTGCATAAAGAATAGAAGAACTTTGGTAATATATTTAGGAGACATATTGATTTTTGATTTTATTACGTTTTTACTGCTTGTGACAATACCACCCCCTACTGGTAGGTTAGAACTTCATATTGAATTTTAAATTACAAGTTAATGAATAATTATCTAGTCACTATGCAATGGTATTTTAAATTAATTTAAGTGTTAAACTTTTGATCTGTTAACCTTTTAGACAATCAAATATTAACAGCTGAATAGATACGTTCAGTTCTCAGTTTTATTTTATTATTAGATTAATAATAATAATAATAATAATAATAATAATAATAATAATAATGCATTTTATTTAAAGGATCCTTTCAAAGCACTCAAGGACACTTTACAAGGCACATATAACACAACAACAGTACATCAAACTATATATAAATCAGGTGACATTTAGTGCAAAGATAAAGAATAAATAGCTGGTTGGCAGAGGAGGATCAGAGGGTTCGAGAAGGTGTGTAGATGTGAATAAATTCAGAGATATGATTAGATTAGATTAGAATAGATTAACTTTATTGTTCCGAAGGAAATTTGTCTTGGGCTAAAAGTGCAGATGCATAAGCACAGAAAAACACACATACATGACACACAAAATAACAAAAAGTGCTTCAAAGGGTAAGATGGTGCAGTATAGCATATTGCACAGAATAATGTTGCACAAGATCATGTGACATACGGCACACGATAAGAACAGAGTGTATAAACACAAGCACAAGTCTTATTATGAAATAAGACTTGTGTTGAATTCATGTTTGAAATTATGTTTCTCAAAGTGTAATGTAGTCATATAATTGCTTTAACTCAATTTAATTCATTATAGTATAAAACTTGTGTTTTACTACTAGATGGTTTGAGAAAGTTGAATAAAAGCAGAAAATGTGTTAATTAAGGTGGTGGGGAGCAGTGAGAGGAGGGAGAGGGGGGTCTTGTCAAAAGTAGGCTATAAGACAGCCACGTTTAAACGGTAACTAGCCTTGACAATACAACATTACACCTATCATAATAATTTCAGATAGCCTACTACTACCGCAGATTGTATTCTGTCACTTTCCTTCAATTGAAGTTATTCTCTGAACTATATTATATAGTAATTAGTTATTTAGTATACACTTCAATATAATTCAATCTAATACAACAGCTCTGCTATAAATTCTGCTTTTTTTGAAGTTTATACATTTTCAGTTTTTGTTGACATTGTTAAAAAAGTAACAATTCTACTTTGTTTATTACTGAGGTTATACTAAGTGGTGGTGGTGTACCTAGGTGTATTACATTGAATGGTGTTTTTAATATTTTACCCTCCTCATGTATGTTAATGAAGTGGACAAAATACTAGGAACACCATTCAATATGAAGCACCCTAATACATCACAATCACTCAATAATACATAAAGCAGAATTTTCACCTTCTTGTCAAAACATGTATTTAAGCTTCATAAATGTAGAATTTATAGCAGAGCTGCTGTATTGGATTAAATTAGATTGCACAGGTTAGGCCATTGAGTCTATATATAGTTAACTTATTCTCTGAACTATATTTTATAGTAATTACAAGTTATATAGGCTAGTATTATACCGTTAAGTAGTTCAGCTTCAGTAGCATTAGCGTCATGTTTTTGTTGAATGTCTCTCTCTCTCTTCAGGTCTGCTGAATGAGAAACATCTGAGTGACTTAAAATTGATGTTTTGTAATATCAGCATTTTACACATTGTGCCGCTAATATCACCTGTTTAGTTGGAGCCGTTCATTTACTCTGAGCCGGTTAGCCTGAAACTTGTTACTATAGTAACGTCATAGTTACCTGTCTGAGGATTAACGTTAATGTTGACATCACATGGCGCTGTTTTCTTTAGTTTTTCAGGCTCCGCTGCTTATTTCTGAGCAGGTTCTGCCTCAGATGATGTAGCTTTATGTTTTAACCAGCGGTCTGTGTTTGTTTCCTTAAACTTAATATCACTGTTAGCTTGTCTGTGTTTGTTTCCTTAAACTTAATATCACTGTTAGCTTGTCTGTGTTATGCTAGTGGGAGGTGCAGAGAACTACAGGTGTGTTCAGGGTCGAAGTCAGACAGTCGGACACAGCGGTTCCGGCCAGTCGTCCTGCAGTAAGCACCACTGCAGACGTTGGTTGAACATTAATATAGGCTACATCGCTGTAAATGTGTTGGATTTGCGGGAATCAATTAAATTGTGCCCAATACCCGCAATAACGCGCTGAAATTCAGGCCCTGCATATAGGCTATATATTATTATTGTTATCTATATATATATATATAGCCTACATATATATATATATATTTTTTTTTTTTTTTTTTTTTTTTGAAGACGCTAGTTAAGGCGGCGGGCGTGTGTTGCTTAGGCAGCCGCCTAAACTGTAAAGTGCTGTGGGAAACCCTGATGAAGGTTGGATGTCTAGACATGAAAAGCATGAGACGATGCTGAACTGTTTATTCAGAATAGTTTTACAGTAGATTATACAATGTGACATGGAGTATTCATAGTGAATCTGAAGTGTGAATTTGTATTTAAAACTTCATTCCCCAGTTAAAGAAAAGTTATTTGCGATCTTAAATCAAAGGCAGCCACATCTTAAGCGTTACCAATAACAAAGAAATTCAATTTTTATCAATAATTTGCTGAAGCAATGTTAAAAATACACTCAAAGCTCCGCCCTTTTATCCAAACCTATAAAAACCACCATTGGATTGATCTCCAGAAACTCATTAGCCAAGACGGTTCTTTTATTAAGCCATCTCTTGTCTTATCAACCAAGTAGGTGTGTATCTTTATCTTTTTATTGAGACAAGTTCAGTTTAAAGGCTTCATTAATCCTCAAGACGTTTAGCTATTAATAAATGTCTTCATTTATCCTAACAAGTTGTTGTGATTTGTCTGAGCACACCAAAAAAAGCTGACTGCTTTGAAGAGAAGGTTCAGTTATAAGACTGATTAATTGATCAGATCGAATTGAATTCAGGGTTTAATGTTTCCTCCAGACATTCAAGATTACATTTAAGGACATGATGCCCAGACTAGGTTATACTTTAATTAAAAGTATTATATTCCTACAGTGACTACAAACCAGATGCTAAATGTCAGTGATACTGTTATTAGTATTGGTGTTTTTCTTGTCATTTAAAGTAAGTCACCCACAGCATTGACACTTTCCATTTAAAACATTTAAAAGCAACATTTTATTACAGAAAGAATGTCACTCATTACTCCATTACCATCATTTTTATGGGGACTCAATCTTGATTGGAAAGTAATGGAAATTGCTCACAGAGATTGAGGAAGAAATCTCTTGGAAATCTTGAAAAATAACACTAAACCAGTGCATAGCATTTGATAGAAGTGAAAATATGGGCTTTTTATGATTTGGGTGATTCATAGCTTGGTTCCAGACTTCTTAATCACTTCCCATATCTGCGTTTCAAAAAGGTGTGGTGTTTGACGGACGGAAGTGTCATTGACAGATGTTCCCCAGTTGGAAAACAATCAAGTCAAGCTCAGAATAGGTCCATCATCTTACTTTGCTGTGTGTAAGCGGACCCAAAGATGATATTTCATGCCATGAGTATTCCCAATGACAATCTTAACCATCCACTCCTACCCATGTTTGCATCTTGAACACACATTTGTATGAACTCTTTCAGACCTCCTTTGCAATTTGCAGAATGATAATACAATTTGATTGCTTTGCGACCAAAAAAAAGAAATATAAGGCAAGAAAAAGAAGGTACAATATACACTCGAGAGCCTTGAGATTGTCTTTCAAGATATATAAGTCCAATTTTGTCATGGCTTTTTCCTTGATGTGGTGATAATGTGTTTAAACCTGAATAACACCTTTGCTATGACACACTGCAATAACATAGAGCGAGTCATACATTTTTGTCCCTTTTCATTTGCACTGTTCTTTCTGCAGTATTGTGGCAACACTCCGCCACCCAGAAAAAGCTTTGTGCATTAACATCAAAGCACAAACAGCTCCACCAACACATAAAAGTTCTGAGAAGAGAATCAAGACTTGGGAGTTATGGAAATGATAACTGCCACATTATAGGCCCCTGTGTCCCACACAATTACTATAAGTCACTTTTATAACTCCTAATTAAGTCTCCTATAAATTCTTGATGCATCTATGTACAGTGCTCTAAATCAAATCGCGTCTGTTGGCATCGCCTTGGCATAATCCGTATGGGAAGGAAGGGGAGGACTGGTTTTATACCCCACAATTTATGGAGCGTGCAAAGTACACAGCAGTGGGGATGATCCTATGGAGGGAGGTATAGGAAAAGATATGCAAATGAACTGTTTGGATTGTTCTGAGTGAGAGGCCATGGGAGTAAAGAGTATAACTTTCTCATTTCTTGCTACTGTATCGCTGTCAGATTAAAAAAAAAAGTGGTACTTTTAGGATTCAGTTCATCTGTCATATAAAAGTGGCACTCTTTTCTCTCAACAGACACACACGAGCATCAGAAGCCATAACAAGATAAAAAGAAAGTAACATTCTCTCCCACCAGTGCAAAGGACCCAGGGTTTTGATTTTCAGAAGTGGTAACTATGGCTCCATGGTGTGTTCCAACAAACGTATTTAGCTATTTTTGCTTGTGAGAAGCCAGTGAGGGATCAGGTGAGTTTAGACATCTGGTTCCTGAAGCAGTTTTAGCCATTGAAAGGCAATTTTCAAAGTTGTTTGGTCCAACAATTTCAATAAAGGTCTACTTACTTTGCTTTTTTCCCAAAGCTTTCAACTGTGTCTCCATCAGGGGATGGAGTTTTCTCCTATGTTTTCATCATGGAATTTGAGCCACGTGATAATAGTTGGGAGGAAATCGTAAACTCCATGACGACTGAGTAAACCTCCTGCTGATTATGACCGTGACATGTTTGTTGGAAGTTCTTAAAAAGTAACTACTGTAAAACTACTTTTTCTAGGTCAACTTTCAAGCTCCATATAAACCTTGACTTTCATAATGTAAACTTTCATAATAGTGACAGATGTGATGTCATATATAAATAGAGGCCACAGTTTACTCTGATCATACAGTCAAGACGCTTTGAAAGATGAAAGCTTTAATATGAGATGACAGCACATCAGTGGGATTATTATGCTTACAGCATAGCTCATTGACCTCATAGTGTCATGATATTAAACTGACACTGTACATTTATGTAACATAGGTCATGTGTGTAATGCAACTATGTCTACAAATAATCACAAATGGTCTATAGTTGATAATGTAAGAAATATTCAGAGCCATATTTTTTTTGTAGCACAACACAAAGATCAACAGCTCTTATTATTACAGCCTGTGCTAACGGTGCTTAATTCTGAGCTAAGAACAAATCTATACAATTCTATGTGTATTTACTTTTATTTTCACAAAGTATAAAGTACATTACAACACAAACACAGTGTGTCTTTACTTGCTGCCAGTGCACTCTCAACAAATGAACATATCCTGTATGATTATCAGTGTCAAACACTAACGTGTGCCCAGTCAAGTCTAACAAATGGATTCCCTCTGGCGTTGTCCTCACTTTCATACTGCACCATGTCTTCTGTGTACCCCCAATGAATCCTTATTATGCTATCTTGTTGCCTTATAGCTACATAACAAATGATAAGAGGCAGAACACCTGCCTGCTAGTCACACAGGTATCACGTGCACTCTCAGATGACAATGAGACATATACTTCAGTTCTTTCTAAGCATTGTAATAGGATGTGCTTGTTAAAAACAGCCACCGATATCTACTGTGTAACGTTGGTTATTGGAGTTCAATGAAGATTGCTACAGTGTATTATATTTAAGCCTGTCATGTACTGTATAGGTTGACATGTAGGAAGTAGCTCTCATCAACCTGGGCCTTCAGGCAGCCCCCCCCTCCTCCTCCACCACTTAGCAATAATTATACTGTGAATTGCTGTGCCCAAAAGCATGGAAAAGAACCTTATTATCTCCATTGTGCTAGCAAGTGCACTGCCTGTATTGTCCTGATCATGTGTTTGAAATTAAAGTCCATTAAAAGTACCCTGGGAGGGCGGGCCCTGCTGCAGCCCGGTGGAGCGCGGCAGGGCTGTCGCAGCTCGGGACAAGGGAGCTGAGCACTAAAGATACCTGCCATCTGGAGAGTCATCGAGTTGAGAAATGCACTGCAGCAGCTGAGCAGCCTTTTTTTGGCTCGATCTCGATACCACCTTCCAGACAGGGGGGCAGGAAGGGCCTTTTCATAAAGACTCACTGTGATAGATTTACAGTAACTGTGTTTTTTTTTCTTCGAGAAAGGCATTACCAAGTGTCATTCTGATTAGCACATCATTTTATGTAACCGATTTTTATATAAAGTCCAGGTGAAATTAAAATATATACTATGATGTCTCAGTACTCGATCAAAAGCATATATATCTCTTTATCTTTAATCATAAAAATATTAAACGTACATTTAAAAATCTGACTATTTCACTTCTGCTGGTCAAGAGCCCAGGGTCTTAATATTATAGAAATAGAGGTATGCACCTTAACTAGAATGTATGTTTAAGTAGGAAAGTAGCCCTGCTTGAAACCACTCTTGACTATAATTAGTCTGTTATAAAAAGTAACTTTTCTACCAGTGAACTTTATCCTGTATGACGCTATAATGTCCTTTTACACGTATATGTCACATATCAGAGGTTTAAATGGATGAATCATATTTAGCAGGCAAAAAGGTGTCAGCTGAGGATTACAATGACACAGAATGATCCTGAAAGCAAAGCACTCAGGGATGTAGACTCACTGCTTCCTATTAAATAAGGTTTGAATTAAAAGAGCTTATCTAAAGAGGACTCCTCAATACCAGAATCTATAGCCACAGACAACAATATCACCCGTGTTAGTAATGTTACAAAATGGAAAATGCAAATTCTTTTTATAGAGTCAATGCAAATGAAAAAGAATGAAAGAAAGAAGGAGAAAAAAAAGTAATCCTGAATAATGTCTTCTCCCTCTTTCCCTGAATACTTTATTGAGTCTGATGTCCCCATTGCATTTCTGAAAACGTTTAACCAGGATACGATTCAGCTAGAAATAATTAACAGCATAAATTTGCATCATTAGAGTGGATTAAGTCAAACAATGTTTGCATATTGAAGGACTGAAGGGACTGTGCGGCTCTCTCAGTGAGGCGGTTATGTTGGTTCCTTTCTCAGTTAAGGTGGGCTGCTACATTCCCATGAGAGCAGATAATGGAAAATATTGTTACTTTTTCAGGGAGACAAGTATGCAGGCACATTACTTTGTTTGTGTTTTGGTCTTGAAGAAAAAAAGGTGGCATACACATGTTTGTGTTTGCCTACATATGATGAGCAGAAGAAATGATCCACACTGGCTGTATCGTTGTTTTCCTATGGAGAGAACGCTAGAAACTGCCACCAGGCGCTGGGCTAAAAGCTCAAATGATTTCAACTTTGACCTCGGTTGCTGCCGTCCTTCAAAGCACAACCAATGAGGTGACAGCTGTATGTGACGTAGCTAGAAGTGACACATGCAAGCTAACCCTAACCTTAACCCGAGCCTCTGCAACCAGTGTGTGCACTATGCTCTGCACACTACATCATGGTAAGAAAAGAACACATTTTTACCATCTGAAGGCAACTTAAGAGAACAGCAATGGAAAAGAATGGCAATTACACAGCAGTGGGCTGTGTTTTAGTTGTCTTCTGAGCCTTTTTTCTAGTCACAACCTTAGCAGCTAAAGTATCTTGCCTATTTTCCTTGACAGAGCAGTTTTCCACTTCACAGGCTGACTCTGCCAACTGTTTACACCAACTCTAAAACCTAAGACCCTGACAGAGTCTGGCAGCTTATCCAGATGTGCCTGCACCTGTCTCTGTATAATTCTGCACAGCATTTAGACAAAAAATGCTTTTGCCCGTTCCAAAGACAGTGTTCTAGTCTTGACAGGCCAGCACATATTTAACATTGGATTAAAGATGGAAACTACAGACTGGACAACAGATTGGATATAATTAGTTATGTGACGAGGCAATACCTGAAATCCCCAGAGAACACACAATCGTGTGTGTTACTAAAAAATACAAAAATCCATTAAAAGCCTAAATTGCACTGCAAGTTGTTTAGAAAAAGGGAACACTAAATGTTATAAGTATGTGATGTCCACATTCCACATTAGGTACAGTTTCCAGCAATAAGGTACAGTTCCAGGTCACCTTGTATACAGAGGAATATAGAGTGAACTGAAATAAATCTACCATATTTCCTCTAATAACAGATGGTTGTCAATTAAAAGCCAGGTGTACGATAACAGATCAACACAAACAAATAAAGGCCAGTCCCAAAAACAGACCGACACTACATAAGCATGAGTAACCAGGGTAACGCTGGTGAGCGTACAAGCTTTGGAATTATTGTTCCACACATTGGACTAAAAGTGGATTTGCAGTAAAGCTGTAACAAACTTTAACAGAGCAAATGGAAGCATATCAAAAAATAAGAAGGCTTCCCACTAAAATATGAGCAACTATACTTATCTAACACAGAGGATTGAAAATAAAGGCATCCCTTCAGCGATTCATATAAAAACCTGGTACTATCTGCATTTGTGGTAAATAAGGCTATTTGAGGAAAAACGGTAAGATACACCTGGTGTGTGTGCACCATGTTCTGGCTTTGATGTGTCCACCAGAGCTTATCATGGCCACTAGTTATTGCAATCAGATGCGCTGTAGTGCACTTCAGAAGCATCCCAGAAGCGGCTATCTACTCCTCTGTGCTAAACTTACATGCCTAGTCTATTTTTGACGGAAGCCTATTTTACAGCCGTGTCATGCTCCACAGAGCAGATTGAGCTAGGCAAGAAGTACAACACAGAGTAAAACGCTCAGCGTAGACTTCTGACTTCAGAAGTTTGCACGTGTTCTTAATTGTGTTTATTGAGCAAAAAACACAATTAAGAAAGAGACATAACAAAGACACCATTTTACTATGTAGTCTACTTGCCCATAGTAGAAGCGCAAAAATCAAAGAAAATGACCAAATCAGCTAAATCTTAACAACGTAACAAAATCGGGCCATTATGCTGCTACTGCAGGAATAACAGTAGTCTGAAGGCACTTGCTCAGTTTTGACTACGCTGCTGTAATTTCATTATTAACAGTGCAACTTAATATAAAGGGCAGATGGCTTGCTCGCAGTCAAAACACTTCTGAAATGCTCCGGGGGGGTAGGACTCCGTGTGGAGGACAGAATAAAACTGCATCGGAGCCGGAATGCGGCACACATGCACCCAGTGGGATCCCGATCTAAGATGACAATTTCCATATTTGGAGGTGGCAGGGTAGGTGGTCAGTTAGATCCTAACTTGCAAAAAAGGGGAGCTAGTGGATTTTGCTGCTCCAACCGTGAGTGTCATGTTTACTACAGTGACTTTTAAAAGACTGATGTCATGTTTTCTGTGAGAAAGTTTGTTTAACTTAAAGAAAGCAGTAACTTTAACTCACACCACATTTAAAGTAATATCGTAACCCAAACCATGGTGTTTCCCTAAACCTGAACATGTGACTTTTGTGCCTAAACCTAAATGGTCTTCACCACAGCGTTTCCACACCATAAAACATCATTTTATTTGTTATGGTTTTGGAAAACACTACTAACTTATGTTGTCCTGCCAATTACTGCTTAGAAAACGCTCCTATGGGTTGTTCTGAAGTGCATGGTCGAACCACCTATAAGGTTGTTTAATTTGGAGTTGTTGCTTTAGGCATGTTGTTGAGGAGGAAAAAAACACCCTTACAACGAACTGAGCTATGATTTACTTTGATCAATGTCATGTTACATGGCTTTATAGATTTGTGCTTGTACTATTCACAGACATGAACAGATGTACACTTGAACCCCAATCTTGCCAAGGTGATGGCTGTCTAACAGAAGCCTCCTGGCAGACTTCATAACTTCTTCAGGGAACAAGTGCCAGCAACAACATTACCTTAACTGAAAATGACTCTGTCAACTTAACTCAGTCATCACCATTAGTCAAGCGGAAGAGTAATTCAGCTTATTCCCATTACACATAAGACAACAATATGGCATGGGGACATCATTGGGTGCAAGAGTGGCAAAAACGTGATGAAGAGCTCGGTGAAATGAGATTAGATTTAAACAAGTGCTACTTCTGTCCTGGGGGCCTAACATGGATGCTCTTTGAGCAGATAGGTGGAGGCTGCATAATGATGAGACACTTAGTTTCCCTACTGTTCAGATTTATGGGCTCCAAGGCCTGTTACGATCATTAGGGGGATTGTGAAAGGAAAAGGGAAATGGGGTTGAGACTAGGGAGGTGGAAATTGCACAGAGATTTTTTTTCTGGTAACACAGCACTTTTGAACCATAAATCTTTGATCCTCTCCTCCCTATTTGTGCAATGGCATTTTATAATGGAAGACTCCCTATAATTTCACACTCCAATTAGTAAATTACTAATGGTGTCCTAAAATACTAGTCTTGGAGTGGTAATAAACAAACAGGTCACACCCTGAGGGAACCTTTTTGACTAAAGAACTATATATTACACAAGGTTAATAAAAATCAGTGGCTTTTGTTTGATTGTATACAAGGTTAGTCAAATTACCCCAAAGAGAACTATAGCAACACTGAAATAAGGAGGCATAAAAGGAAAAATACCCATTGAAACAACAATAATAATGATTGTTTTTATTTTTGCATAATAACTGCAAATAGACCAGAGGAAACCAAGTTTCCATGCGTTGATTTTTCTGGCAAGTGCTATACAAACATCAGCAAAACCTTACCACCACTAAAACACAATGAACAGGAGTCATTCTGCATTTGGAACATGTTGAATAATTCATAATGCATAATCAACTTAAATCCACAAAAACATTTTCTTTTATGTTACCTGAGGTGGATTTATAAGAGAAAGAAATGGTATTGTTGCACTTATGACTCTTAGTCTCTTGAGATTACCTCAGTTTGCTGCTAATGTTTGCTGTGGAAAATACCAGGAAACATGTGCATTCAAATGTTATTGTCAATCATATTCAGGCTGAAATAATAGCCACAAAAATATTAAATATATGAATAAGCCAGAAATACAAAACATATTTTTCAAAGTTTGTGTTAAGGTTATGGGGTTAGGTTTACATGTTTTACCTTGAAAGCAGCAGTTGATAAAACAGTCTCAACTCAAGGTTTGTATTCTCATTAATTTTGGAGCTTTCAACAATGGTCAAGAAGGAATCGCCAACCTTGAGTGAACATGGACAGAACATTCTCAGAACCATGGAAACTTCAAACATCTGCAGTACCATGACAACAGAGCAAATTATATCTGCCAATGAAGACCCAGTGATACAATAAAAAAATAAGGTTACGATACAGTAACCGTAGTTCTACAAGCAGGCAAAGCCCTCTACTGGACTCTGTGAGTAATAATCTACTCCAAACAATTGCCCACTGAAATTTGCATGTATGAAGCTGGCAAATTGGGACGCACCTACGCATCTACTAAGTTTCCCCTGCAAGTGCAGACCTCGAAAAGCAGCATGTCTGAGAGATAGAACCTTATTAACAGACAAGGCATAGACCATGATGTTAACTATGCTGCAACACCCCATGTGGAATGCGCTTGAACCACAGCTTGGGGGTCCTTATACCCGCCTGCCAGTAGGATAGCTACAGTGCATGACACTTGGAAAGCCTGTCTTCCTGTGGTCCTGCACTTTCTGGAAGGAAATCAGATTCATGACTGCTTCGTTTTCAGTGGCTCCTTCATGAATGCTTCAACACGCTACCAAATGTCTGGGAGTGGAGGCGAAACAAAGGCTGGTTGAGCAATAAGCCTTCCCCTGGTCTGCTAACCAGTCTGGGTAGAATAGGCAGTATAAGCCCTACAAGCTCTGCTGCCATGGCCATAACCTCCGGGAATTCACAACCAACTGAAGTTGGAGGTGGATTTCCGAAAGTCAGTGAGGATGACATCATTGTCTATCTGCAAAGCTGCTGGAACAGTGTCAGCTCAGGCATCCTGTGGCAGTGAGGCACCAAATGAAATAGGGAATTCATCATCGATGCAGAGATCTATCTCAGGCTGTCAAAATGGTCCCACCATTGCTGGCATTGAATCAGATGACTTTCTCAGCAGTACACGCAGAGAAGTGGCTGCATTATGCTGCTCTCTGCGTGGTCCTGAATGAGACGAAGCAGAAGAGATGTCCATTGGTGGTGGTGATGAAGTCAAGGCACAATAGGCAGGACCAAGCTTGATCCAGTGGCATCTCCATTGGTGGAGAGATAAAATCAATGAGCAGATTCGAAGTTAGAAGGGTGAGAGCTGCAGCAAAGCATCACATGTAATTGATAAGTGAGTTCTGATTGGCTGACTATGTACGTGCAAATTTTGGTGCGCGAGTAGAGAGTGTATTACCCAGAGAGTCCAGTAGAGGGCAGAGCCTGTGTGAGATTGAACTAAAATAGCAAGTAAATACAGTGGGTCTTTATTTTAGATGATTTTTTTCATGTTAGTTTTGATTTGATTTGAATCAATCCAGTGTTTTTCCAGCACTATTGAGCTGCAAAGTAAAAATCAATAATGTCAGTTTTGGGGCTTCCTTTTGTACAAAAATGGATTGAAAGTGAAAGCACTTATTCTTATTAATTCGTTCTTCTGCCACGTAGAGCTGGTGACAAAAATACTACTTTCCAGTAAAAGTTTGATAGAATATGTTTTGTGCCCCTTGCTGCCCTGTGTTTCCATTCACTGACAGATTTGCTCATGAGATGGTGGTGACTAAAATAAATGTCATAATTGCCTGTAGCCTCAAAACATACACCTTGACTCCTTGCTGTGAGAGAATAGCTTAGAGGAAAACCTGCATTTTTTCCTGCTGCCAGCCACCGCAGAGAGAAGAGGAATGAATGATATAAACTGTCACATCACCCCCCACAGAACAGAAATATGCAAACTGTTAAAGTGTTTATTCTTACCTCTGTCAGTGTGATAAAAGGGAACGAGTTTGATTCTAAGAAGTGATTTTAACTTTGCGTGTCATATCAGGGGTTGGCTCGGCTGCAGCGTCAGCGGGGCCGACGGCAAGGGAATACACCGCAGGCCTGTTTGAAAACTGATAAACAAGCCAACAAACAGATCAACTGATATCTATTCATCTGTTGCCGCGCCAACGGAGGATGTCAGCAAAGCCTCCATAACAGATAGAGATGGGTTGTTTAATAAGAATTCAAGCATGATCCATCAATCTTCATTTGCCTTCATTTATTGGTTCATTTCCTTCCCTCTGTTCCTATGTCCCTACCTTTCTCTCACCCCAACCCTCCCCTTTATCTCACATACACACACACATACACACAACTATATGCTAACAGCCCCCTCACCTTCAGCCTCTTTGCTCTATCGCCTGCACCTGACAGCTATGTTTCTCCTCTGAGAAGAAACTAAAAGTGGACTGACAGGCCCACACAGCTCAAGGAGAGCAGCGGCCATGTAAGAGACACATAAAGGTTAAGATGAATGTTGAAATATCAAAGGGTGCTCCTTCAGCTGGTGAATTCTAAACACCTTCAGAGGACAAAGAGTGTTACCAAGGGCAAAGAGGCTGGTCTCTACATCCAAGCCATCCTCCCAAAGGAGACCTTTGCACAATCTTTTGATATAATGAAATAATAACACTGTGGTATAAAATGCAGCATACCAGTGTACTACTGTGCCCTCAGGTAATTGCCTGGTCTGAGACTATTAAGGGAAGCAGATTAATCTATCAGGGGTCCCCAGGTTAGAGAGTGTTAGATTAGAGGATAAATTGATGGGAGTTTTTGACTGTGGTCAAGAACGAAATGACACATTTTGACACAAGGCCCATTTACAATACAGGCTAGAACATTAGATGATAAAGCAGGAATTTACTTGGTTGATATTGTTTCTTATTGGTGCTGTCTCCATGTAAATTTGGCAATTTAAATTATATCAAGTAAAACCTTGAACCTAGGGGTGTGTGGCCCCTTATATCTGCTTACAACTACAAGATAGTGCCACAAGCCATTTATCACATATTATAAGCCATTTATCAGAGTCTAAAATCTGGAGTGTCTATAAGCGTGACTGACTGCTTTGAAAATCTGGAGTCACAGTAAAAAATATTTAGAGGGTACATTATCTGTGGTAACCTTCTCAGGCTGAGAAATCTACCTATGTATGGTATGGTGTGGAATGATGAGTTTTAAGTGAATACATTATACAGTAGTTTATAATGGTTGTGGTTCATTTGGTCACCTTGTCACCTCAAATTGAATGTTGTGTTATTTTGTTCGCAATATTGTACAACTAAGCTCCTTTCAGATAAATGCTATTCTGCAGAGATGCTATAGAAATCTTTTGGCTAGGTGAGTCAGGGTCGAGGTTGGTGGTAGGCAACCGGTGTTCATAAAAACTGCTGTTAGAAGTGGAAGATGTATTCAATGACTCTGTACCACTGTCAGGGTATGTAGGGTGGTCAGTAGAGCACATGTTATAGGCGGTGAAACCAATATAGAGCAACTTCAGGCTTTGTTCTTTTGGTCTGGCAAACCACTGGCTTGCCTGACTCAAAGGTCTTCTCCCCTATGTACTCTTCCTCCAAAAAACGTTGACTGCAAACCCTGCAGGCAGTGCCCATTGGATGGCTCTGTCTGTTTAGTGCCACTAGCCAGCACAGCAGGACTGTTCTCTATTACATTGGCAGTTTATGAAAATAGCCTGTTTCGTTCATTTTAATCCGATAAAACTCATTTGTAAATCCAGGAGCAACACATTAGTGTGTTCTACTATCCCGTGGCTCCCCAGTCTCTATTTTTCATTGTCTCTATCTTTGAGGTTATAGTATTGCAAGCTGGTGTCACCCATGTAACCAACGATACAATGTCTGTCATATTTGTTACATAATTATTAATTAGAGAGGAATTCCTTTTAGTAAATCATGTTAACTTTATTGACTGCTTCATATTCACTTTAAAAAGTACAGTGCTTTGGAAAGATGCTTAGTTCACCCCTGGTAATAACACAAAGACTCACTCAAAAAAGCCCTAAAGCACACAGAGCACTGTCCAATTGTGGCTTTGTTCCCATGAAATCAATGAGCTATATATAAAGACTGAAGTAAAATCTTTAGTGAGGGCAACACAGGCGAAAAGTTTCTTCTCTTCATTGCTGTTGCAACACTCCACCATCGGCTTGGCAGCACACCTCCATCTGCTGTTTTGACAACGGATTACTATTCCATCAGAACGAGTTACTCCATCTGTTCTGCCTGCCTCTCTTTGCCACGTAGCCATCACTGCTTCACTGTATCCATAATTTCCCTTTGATTTCGGAGCTCCGTTCCCTGTTTCATCATACCAGACACAACAAAACCACAATCAAACATTTCCTGATGAATCAAGCCATGCTTGACCCGGTGTCATCTCTTGCTATCTCACTCTATTTCAACTTCATATCATGAAGTTTTCATATGCACACTCACTTGCACAGATGCACCGCCCACACAAACTGTCTGAGGCTTGTAATAATGTTTTGATAGTGCATATGTTGTATATGAGGGGTGTGCTTTTCCACAAACTGATTATGATCCTGCAAGTGCTTTTTTTCTTCAATATCAAGTACACTTCTAGAATTAACCTGCCAAAGACAGCTCCTTCTATGATCATTTAGTCATGATCTATTGTATTATTACTGTTTCACTTGGAGCCATCTATCACCTGACTAATGACATTAATCCTTCCGTCTGTAGCAGGCTGCCAGCTCAGTGCCATGGAGAGCGTTGGATGAATCCCATATGTGTTCCAGTTGAGACTCAGTAATGCCGCTGAGACATCAGTTCCCTGCTCTAGCAGCTGCCCCTCCAGTAGAAATACAAACACGCAAATTAAATGTTTGCTTGGACCTAGGGTTTGTATTGTGCCGTCTTAGGGTAATGCAATTGCGGTGCGGCATGAATACGCTGCGCAATTCCGTGTGGATGATTTTTTATGAGGTTAGAGCTGAACCATGAAAGCCCCATGTCCCTCGTTAAACTCAACGCTTGCAGTGTGAATGTACACTTGTGGCTCCTCTTTTCTCTCTCTAAAATGCAACTTTGGTTATTTGCTGCTCTGGTGTTTAGGGTTCAAAAGAAATACGAGGAGGGGGAATTTCAATTTGTCAGTGTTCGACTTGTATTTCTTCAGGCTGGTCAGAGTGGAGCAGACCAGCAGGAAATACACCTTCTGAATGTGTGTGTTTGTGTGTGTGTGTGTGTGTGTGTGTGTGTGCTCGCGTGCCAGAGACCGCTGTTCAGAGGAGTGCTGGAAAGTCACAACAGGCGCCTGACAGGAGCATTTTTAGAACATGAGAGCAAAACAAAAATATGTCAGTCACTTGATTTATTTGTGGAATAGCTGAATCCAAATCATTTAAAATGTCAAGAATATGATATGACTGTAAACAAAGGCAGAAAAGCTAAAGTAAACGGGGACTCAGACAGTTTTTTATGCACTATTCAGCCTGTGAAATAACCATGGTGATGTCATAAGGGTTTCTCGACAGTGGCCTGAAAGCTAGAATTGTATAAAAGAAAGTCTACTTTACACACTTGATGGAGTTGACTTTATCGCAGTCCAACACCACAAAGCTGCTTTAATAACGTAAGGGATATAGAAGCTCCTAACATTGGTAACAAATATGTTTATGATTAATGACAAATAGCAGCTACAGAAATACTCCATCAGTCATAGGTCAGAAATTTACATCGAACAGCAGATTGCAAAATGACTTGTGATTACAGTGTGCGGCACTGTACTCGTCTCTGATGCAATTATTGGATGAGTTAATCACCACACAGACCATTAGAGAGTCACGGCCTTTTCTCTCAAGTTTGTTGAGTCGTGAGGGGAGGTACGGTAATAATCTGCCGTGTTTGATCTGCTCGCAAATCCCTGCGATTCCATAGCAAATGACATAAAGGTTTATGTTTATCTCCTTCCTTTATTTTAGAGGCATGGATTTCTCTGTAGTATCCTTCAAACACTAATGAGTATCTGTCAACACGCCAGTAGAAGTATTAGCGCTTTGAATTCAGCTAAAGGGTACAGGAGTCTCTTATGAATAAGTGACATTAGCACATCCCACCTGTTGTTGTCTGGGCTTTATTCAAAACGGATAAAAAAAGGCAACTGATTTGAAGTGAGATATGCTAACACCAAGTCTACCGGACAGCTCAGAGGGAATAAAAGAAGACGACTCCTATTATTCTATGTGAGCAGCTTTGTTTCTCTACTGTTCGCTTGTGTCAGGCTGTTTACATAACTCACTCACTTGGCAGCGGTAACATTGGCCTTATTCTCAGAAGCCAACTTGGGATTACATCAATGAGTAATTGTCTCCACAAACCCCTCATAGTCAAGAGATAAGCCTGGAAAGGTCAGTGAGAGTTCTAAATCTAAAAATATCTCCATTTACTCGAGGAGGGGGTCTGACCTGACCTGAATGTTATTGTGTTTTTTTTAAAGTCCTATAAGAGAATCGAGAATTACAACAAAATACTTTACCCTAGCTTATTTGTACTCACACAGATATGATGTCTTACTAAAGAGTTTCACTCCTGCCTCAAATGTAAGTCCTCTGGGCTGCGGTTAACCACAGCTAAGCACCAACTTATAGCTGATTAAATTCAGAGTGACCCAGTCTGAAAACTATTAGCCGGTTACAAGCTGAAAATGAGCATATTAAAGCTTCCTGCTGCTGGCTCAACTGTCGAGATGAAGTGTCAGGGGCTGCAAGGGGAAATCAGGTCAAATTAAGCAACCAATAATATCTGTGTAAACCTCTTTTAACTAACTAGATGAAAAACATATTCTTTATTTGCAACAACAGCCGTGGGGAGGTAGTTGCAGTATGTAGATGACACACTAAGGAGGGGAATGAAAATGGGTCTAGCAGAGGTGGTAATCACGTCTGGGCCCTTTGCTTTGGGTGCCAAAGTGTCCTAGAATGAATGCAAATTAAAGCCACATTAGTCATATTCACATAGCACATACTGTAATCTTAATTGCACGCAATGACCTCGACTACCTTGTTACCGTCTAGTTGCCAAATCTCTGTCTTTGCCGCCTTGAACACTCCCTCTGCTTGATGCATATCCCACCTTCATGACTGAGATGTATTTAATCATTGAGATCAATAGCTGTTACCGCCATTGATCTTGTGAGTCTATTTCACGGAGCGAAGCAGGTGCACCTCATACTTTGTATATGCTGTAATTTTTGTAGAAACTGTAAGCTGCTAAAGGCTGTTTTTAATTAACATTAAGGAAAGCCTGTTTTGGAATAATGTATCAACGGTGACTGATGAGCTGTTTTCACTCCTAGCAATCCATCAGTATAATTCCGTGCCCAGAACCTTGGCTGAAGGCAGACAGCACCTCTCTTTTAACTATACTCCTACCTAGACTTCACAGGGATTTGAACTTCTTGAACCTGGCTACCTTGTTCATCCTAATAGTTACTCTAAAATAGCAGCATAAGAATTTTTGAGGCTTCACACTGAGTTAAAACGCTGGAGCAAAATAATGGAGTTCAAATTAAAATTATGGTCCTTGTGACCTTTTTTGTTTCTTGATTCAGAGGTAGATGAGAGGTCGTAGAAGAATGAAGGATTCTGTAAAAAGAAATATTATATATAAATATTACCCAATTAGCCAGAATCATAATATTTAAATGCTTAAAGTACACTCAATTAAAAAGATTAAGAACCTTAATATAGTAAATATAATCTGCTGTTCTGTACTGGTACTGTATTAACTTGCTGAATTCATGTATGCATGATGATGTGAATTGTTCGGCCATTGTTATAACTCCTATCTGCCAAGAAAAAGCCTGACATTGGCTCATGCGGTGACAACCTTTTCAAAGGTTTGCCGTTGTCAGATTTGATACGGCCACCACTGTTCACCAATCATCACCCTTCCGCACCATGCCTCCCCCTGTAGGGAGATCACTTTGGCCCTAAGGACAGAGCCATTGACCTTTGCTGGTTACAATCTTATAGCACTGTGTGATGATGGTGTGCAGAGCTCCACAGTGTGACAAAGTCCAGTGAAGGTGACACTATGACGAAGACCGGTATAGACTGGTATTCCAATATCTCTGAAATAAAAGTCAAAACTCAAAATAACAGCCGACCTCAAAACATAGCTGGAGCTGTGCTCTGCTCTAACGAAATGGGACAGTTCCAAATAAAGCTGGAGGAAAAACAAATTACCTGCATCTTTACTGTTATGGTTTAGGCAATGATTTAAGCATAACCTACATTTCCTCACCACTCCATGGCTCTGAGCTTCTCTCTTATCCAGAAGTACTGTTCTCACTGACTAAGTCATTCTGATCCATTGCCGTTTCAATGCTCTGTCAACGTTAAGCAGCTGTTGAGCTGCTGAAACTCAACACTTGCTGCAGATGTTGACAATGAAAGAACCAGAAAAGAGGTTTCTCACACAACTTCATCGACTTTCAAGTTGCATGGACAAGGGAAAGAAGGCTTGAAATGTTAAAGCTCTAATAACACTTGTAGTATACAGAACAACTTTGTAATTATTACTTACACCAATGCTGATTAGAAACTCCCCTTGCCTCCCTGCCTTTCTAGGATAATGGTTGTCTTGAAGTGACTATATACCCAACCTATGTTGGTAGATAGCCTGTTGGCTAATAAATGGCTGGATGCACATAATTGTTTATATGTGTATACATATATATTTATTTTTTTTACCCTTTTTCATTTTTTTCCTACCTTTTAACTACCTTATTGACATTCTGTTTATAATGTGTTTTATGATGACCCTGATGATTGTCATGAGCTGAAACACATTGGTCTGAAGACTACGTTAGTTGGTGGAACAGCAAAATATTGTTAATGCCACCATTTACACTTTGAACTGTGTCACAAATATCCTATCAGGATAAGTAAAAACCCGGATGAATTGTTCAGACAACATGTGAAGGCTCTCACTGTGGATCTTAGCCAGGTGTAAATGTAATCAATACAGTGTGACCACATTCTTAGAAGAAAATCCAGCCAAGAAGGTAAGAGATCACATAACTCCACCTCTTCCTGCTTGGTTAAGGAAGCCTGGCAAAAGCTAAAGTCGTAGCATTAGCTTTAAGTATTCCCTTAAATAAAGATGAATGTTGCATATCTAAAGCGTTGTCTCCCTTGACTTGGAACTTGCCATGTTTCTTGACAAGCCAGCCAGCCAGCCCTGCCTAGCTAATCTGCATATTGACATCCAGGCACGACGTGGGAAGAATCAAGATAACGAAGAGTTCCTACGGTAGATGTTACTATCCAGATAATGTTCCCAAATATATACAGATCACGTGCTAATACCAGGTATGCACGGGTCAAAATAAGACGTAAGCTGCTTTCTTAGGAAGACTCTCTACTGTATGAGAACTTTATGGAAACTGTTACGTTAAAGTTTCATAAATAAATCTCTGCAAAGTAATAGGTGCAATGGTATCAGAAAATTTCGACATGGTGACTGGCGGTGGCTACTTTTGTGTGTGTCAAAATAATTAAAGATAACATATCTATATTTGTGCTGGTGTCCTGCTTTTAAAAAAAAAACATTGACAGTTCTGTCTGTTTCCTGGAAGGTCAGTACTGTCAAGACAGGCTTCTTTCTATAATATAGTAATATACACCTAAATAATAGGTGAATATACTGGAGAAACAAAGGACTGTAATAATACCCTTTCTCAAATAAAGATGTTTTTCCCTTTATTTAATGGAAATAAAGGCTCAAACCACTGTTTTGTTCATATTCAGACAATGAATAAATACTCTACTATCAAGATAATTAGCTAAATAGATGAAAAGCATGGACCCTTGTACTATATGTAGGACAGAAAGATAAAGAAAGAGATGACATTATGCACGATCTTACCTTCTGGTCATGACTATAGGCTAAGGCCCAGTCCTCTTCAGTGGGATGGAATAAAAGGCTCAGGACGTAGAAAGTGAGGCGGTACTTCTGGTAACTGGCTCCCTCATCAGAGCTGATGAGCACACTGCTCTCAAACTCTGGATCAGTCAACACCATAATCTGAGAGCAAGGAGACAAGAGAGAAGTAGAAAGAAGGAAAGGAGTATAGGTGTGAGGTTTTTTTGGACGAGGGAGAAGAAAAGGTTTGAAGGGCGAGTAAAGATGTAGAGAGATGGGGAAAGGAGATGAGAGAAGGTAGAAGAGAGATGTTAGAGGCAGAGGGGGCAGCGTCAGCAGAAAACAGGCCTGGCTTTTGGCACACGTCAGGTTTACGCTTGGCAAACAACTCTGCTAGATTTCCAACTTCATTTCATGAGTGTGACTCTGGCGCTTGTGTTGCGACGGCTCCGTGGCTCTTCCTGTGCACTTCCGAGGTGAACGCTGGGAGATTTCATCATCTCTCTCCAAAATACGATCAAGGTTGTTCCCAGCAATAAAACGTGACGCAGGCTGGTTGTAATATATTCCAGCGAGGTTTTGGAGCATGTAGTCGAGTTACAATTAACTTCTACACATACAGTATGTTACTTTCTTTATCAGCCAGTCCCTTAGCATGTCATTTCTTTGCATTTCTCCTTCCAATAAAATTCTAATTTCAAATTTTAACATTGCAACTGTGGTAGAGGCCCTAATTTCATGCTTGGGATATTTCTGCCAGAGCTATCACAGTTATTAAAGAATTCAATAAGAGCAGGAATTCCTCAATGCATATTTCTTTCAGCTAATGACATTTAGAGTCTTTGTGGAAGCAGATACAATGGTCACAGGAATTCCTTTTTGAATAAAAAAAGGAGGTGTTTGAATAGGTGTGTAATATATTTTAAGAAAATTGGACAATGGACATATTTTCATACTGGCATGTACAATCTAGTGTTTGTTTCTGTATTAAAGCTGATTTAATTGTTTTGTGGACAGTTGGGAGGGTGGAGATGTGACTATATATATCGACTATAACTTGCACACTAGTCTCTACTCTTCTCAACCTCTTTTTTTCTACATTGTTGTGATGTACTGAATGTATGATCTGATGATTTGATCAATCATTGTCACCTGAGCTAAATTAGCAGCAGGACCAAACTCAAACTGTACTATAGTGCAGCCAGGACAGGCTCAAGTTACCAAACTTCTTCCACAGTAGTAAAGTTATTGTTGTTTTTTGAAATGTTGTACCATATAACTTTATCTTTGTGTTACATAGTCATGATTAAACCCCTCACAATACTGTAAATGTCAACAGGGTCCCCATGGATCCTAAAAAAGTCTTAAAATATCTGGAATTGTAGGAGTTAAGGCTTTAAATTGGACTTATATTTGTTTAATTGATGTTATTTATCATTATTATCATTATTTTCTGATTATTTTACATAACTCGCCAATCAACTTATTAATTAAAGTCAAAAATAATCAGCAGTTGGAACTATAATTAAACTAATTATCAGTTACAGTCCTTTATAAATGGGCTCCATTTCAACCCACTACAACAGTCAAATCTTGCTTTTGCATTATTATATGTCTCATAATACTTTATGTATCAGAACAACAGTCACATGTGACACTTTTCTTACTTCTGCTACTTCTTATGTACTTAGAACATAATCATGCATACTATTACTGAAGTGACATTAGTATTTTATGCTGTGATACAAGTATAAAGTCTCTAAGTAGTTTCTCCACCACTGTGTGGCAGAAAATCTTTCCACTGAATAAAAGCATAAAGTTATCCATATATAAATGATAACATAACTTAGTGTTGTGCTTATCTTGATTGTGCCCGTTTCTCGCCTCTTTTTTCCATTTCCAGTAAAACTCATACCTATGTATACAGTATAGTTGTCTTATTCTTTTGCGGCAGTGATGATGTTATTTTTTACTGGGTGTCAAACATGTGGCCCACGGGCCAGAACCGGCCAACTGAGGCGAGCAATCCGGTCCACTTTCTTTCCTGTGTTCTTTTCCTTCCTTATATCTGTCTTTCCTTCCTACCTTCCTTTTTTCTTCCCTACTTTCCTTTTTTCCTTCCTTCCTTCTGTCCTTCCTTCCATCTGTCTTTCCTACCTTCCTTTTTTCTTCCCTACTTTCCTTTTTTCCTTCCTTCCTTCTGTCCTTCCTTCCATCTGTCTTTCCTACCTTCCATCTGTCTTTCCTACCTTCCTTTTCTCCTTCCTTCCTTCTGTTCTTCCTTCCATCTGTCCTTCCTACCTTCCTTTTTTCCTTCCTTCCTTCTTCCTTCCATCTGTCCTTCCTTCCATCTGTTCTTCCTACCTTCCTTTTTTCTTCCCTACCTTCCTTTTCTCCTTCCTCTGTCTGTATGTGGCCCTTGAATGAAAATGAGTTTGACACCTCTGACTTAAAGAGATATTAAAAAAATCTTAAAAGTCATTCAATTTGTACTTAAAAAAATGTGCAGATCATGGTCATGGTCAAGATATGACTCATTTTTTATCTCATCAAGATTTATTACATGTTATCGTGAATGTCAAGATCAGGTGCACCCCAGTTTGGAGAATCTGACACATGTAAATCCGATGTTCAGTCTTCTACTGTCTGAAAGCAGCATTACTTGACTTGAGTCTTTCATCTAGCTTAATCTGCACACATCCATGCCTCTATGTGGATCGTGCTGAAGGATTGTGGGTTATAGTGACATCGCTTGTGGCACCAAATGGCTGCATTTTCTCTCGTCCATTCTATTTGAATTGGAAAAACAGCAGCGCATTTGTCACTGACACAAATGCTAGTCCTCTTTCCACAGATTTAACCAGAAACCCTTCCCTGGTGGTGATTTAGATAAATAGTTTTTCATTAAGAGCCAATAAACAGGCAGCACATTTTCAACCTGGATTTCTCATTGGCCCTGGCTGGCCCATCTTGCCATTCATTACCTGTCACTGTGTAATGCCAAGGCCTCCTGATAGCCGCCAGTATTGTAGAGGCTTGTCAGATGTAATTTACAGTTTTTAAGCAGTAATCATATTCTAGAATATTAGAGTAAGTAGTAGTTAAATAGAAATGTAGAAATGCCTTGAAAAGGCTTTTGCACATGCATTTTATAATCTAATTAATCTACCAATGCTCTCTATTTAAGCCTTGAACTGATTGAGTGTTGTTACACTCTCCATAGCTTTCAATTGCAGTTCTTTATGCTCATTGTTTCTCAAGCCTTGACTCAGGAAGGCTCACAATGCTCTTCTTTAATACTGGGAACAGAGCCTAGAAAGTATCATCACATTCACATTACTCACTTACTGCCATGTAAGTGTGAAAACAACCACATTACTTCCCCCGACCTTACACACTATCGTAAAC
The DNA here is from genome assembly GCF_027409825.1 of Scomber japonicus. NCBI lineage: Eukaryota > Metazoa > Chordata > Actinopteri > Scombriformes > Scombridae > Scomber > Scomber japonicus. The sequence continues at coordinate 36,066,590 of NC_070579.1, read as the reverse complement.
CAGACTGTTTCTGTCTGTCCCCCTTGCGATTTAGAAAGAACTCCTGCAAACAATTCAAAGCCGATATAAAGGTGGAGTTACAGGGAACGATAGCCAATTTCTGCTCCTGCCTTCCTAAAACAATCACCCACAAACAATAATTACTCACTTCCAAAATCGCAGAGACCAATAGCATCAGCATAAAGGGGGCGATTAAGATTTCGCTCACAGCGTCCGCTCGTTTTTCGAAGGAAGCGGGGGCGGGCGGGGGGGGGGGGGGGGGGGGGGTTGGGGAGGGTAACAATGGTAAATCGATAGGGGTTGGAGGGATAACCTTTTGTGTTTTATCAGCCTGATGTTGAGCTGTGCATAAGCTGGAGCACAGAGATAGAAGCCGGTAGTTGTCAGATCATGAAGTAAGTGGAGGTATGGATCAGAGATGGAGGGGGAGGGGGGGTCGCGGGGAGGGGGAGGGGGAAGGAGGGCACCCCGCAGCAAATGAATCACGTCACACCAGATCAATTGAGCTTAGTGTGTCTTTGACGGAAGGTTTTAACAGAGTTATCGCTGCAATATGCTCATTAACCATGGATCAAGACTTAATCACCCGCATTTAGCTATCATGTTTTCACTGTCGTGCTTCCTCAATGGCATTTTAAGCGTGCATGTCTTTATTTTTAAATTAACCTAATCTACCAAGCGTTCAATCAAGCTGTTCGAACACTGAGCAAGCACGGAAGAAAGACATCAAAATTTAGCTGAGAAGATTCATGGGAGGTGTCATTTTCAGAGGCTTTGCACTAAATGTCATTACTATCATTCAGATCTATAATGTGACATTGTAAAAGGTCACAGCTGCAGCTTATTCCTTGGACAATGTAAAAGAAAAAAAAATTCTACATATGCTTCTCAGAATTGCTGCAGTGGACATATAATGATTCCTTTATTGTGTTTGAAAGGAATATTTCAAAGAGCAGCAGACGATTATATCTTACAGTGAGTGATTGGGCATCTCTTTTTATCTGGCAGAACACACACGGATGCTAAATAAGGCCACTCAGATGCAAGAAGGCTACAAAGGAATGTAGCCAGCATACAGGCAAACTTTCATCCATCTAGAGGATGGCAAATCGAAATAATTAGATTAGAGATAAGGTGCAGAGGGAGAACTGGCCCATAGGCTGAGCCAGAGGTCAACCATTAAAGCTAAATATTCTCATGAGATAGCTACTTCTTGGATGTCATGACTCACTTACACAGTAACATGCACGCAGTAAAACATTGTTTTACTTCAGATTGTTTCATCAAGGATCTAATGTCTTGTTTTCATTCTACATACGTGTGGTGAAACTGATCTCAGAACAGTGCTGTTCCTATAGGTGTTATTTACATCGTATACGGGTCAATGATGTGATGCAGCAAGTGTCAATCGGTGTAACCAATATTTTACCATAAAAATGAGATTATATACAGGAAAATACATGTGAACTAAAATGTGGAATAAATATAATCCACTTTTGCAACTCAACACTACGTTTTTAACTCATTTTAACCATTTTTCAAAACTAATGTAGAAAAAATTGGTGTTTTTCGGATATGTCCTGCTCAATATTGACAAAGTGCTTTAAAATATAAATGTCGAAATACATATTTTTTTCTTTTCATTTGATGTTTTAAAATGAAGTAATACACTTGAATTCACTGTAAGTGTTTTAAATATTATTATATATATATATATAATATTTTTTTGTGGTTACACCATTTGACATTTTCAGGAGCATTCAGTCTTACTTTTGGTAAAAAAATGGTGCAAATGTCATTTTAAATGACATAAAACCAACAAAAATACAAAATGTACATATTAACAAACCTGATGCTGCTTTTAAGACGATATTTTAACATATTTTTTGAATTGCTCATCTTGCTAAAACATATTTGTCACTGACTTGTATATTGTGTGAATTGAGTGTGATTTTTTTTTCTCCCTGGTGTGTTATTAGTGTTAGTTTATCTAGTCTTATAACTGAAGTAAAAATGAAAAAGTATGTCACATCAGTGACAGACAATCTAAAGGACTATATTCCTGCTATGCCCTTGATGTGGAATTAAATTTTTCACCACATAAAAACAGACAGGGGGGAGTGAGTCATGAAGAGCAATCAGCGCCGGCTATGATCTGTTCCTCTCCCTGTCATGGTTTAGCTCAACAGATCCTATTAACTACTGCATCATGCAAACGTGTTCATGGTCAGTGCCTTGGCTCAGCCTTGGAAAAGTGAGGCTGATCAACCTGAGCACCTCCCAGCATTTCAGTGTCACACACAGCAATCATGCTTTATTTTTTTGTCAGTCTTTATATTTGACCAGTCAGGTCAACCTGAAGCCAGCATAACTTTTTTTTTCATCTTTTTGTTGTTGTTATGCAACACCTGTAGTATTGTAGAAACATTCTCAACTCTATTACAAGGTGGCCATGACTTGTTCTTTGCCACGCCATTATGCTGATGTCCTACGGTTTCAAATTTTCATGGGTCCTTGAATGTGTGCAAAGTGCCATCAATTTGTCTTGTTTTATTCTGTAGAAAAAACAAGTCTGCATTCAAAACAATGGAAATAATTATTTCATGTCTACCTCTCCTGCATATAATACAACAAAAATAACATTATTTAGATTTTCTGTTGCTGTGTCATGGCCTTTTTATAATTTTTTTACAGCAACTATGTAACTAGTCTGTGGCCATGAGTAGCAGTTGAAAGGCACAACGTGACTTGTGTAGTGAAACCACAAGCAGAAACATATCCAACATGTCTTCTTGTCTTCTGTGGAGGTAGAGTGTGTTTCACCACTGAGATAAAACCACTGAAACATGTATGTGTTCAATGTGACCATGTATGTAAATGTAGCAGTGGCACAAGTCTAGAATAGTCATAAAGTCAATGACCAAACTCTACTGCTAACTTAAAGTTTGCTAACATTAGCTAACATTAGCCAGCATTAGCTATCGGTCGTATTAGACCAAGTATAGCTTATGTAATCAATTTTTAATTTTTAAATGGAAGACTATGTTATGTCTTATTTATGTTTATTAATTCCAAATGAAGAAAAATACACAATACAAAAAATACATGTAGATTTTTTTGAGATTAAGAAAAGAGAACAATAACTAACTAATAGCCAATAAAACCAATAAGGGCTTGTTGAGTGGCCCTCCAATTGTAAGACATACAACATAAAAACTTAAGAGGAAATAAATACAGACAAATACATACAAAGACTTAACAAAAATATAAAAAACTAAGGTGTAACAAGAAAGTTGACAATTTACAGATGCATGGAATATGATAGTGAGAGCAGTTATGAAGTTGCATTACGATTCAGAAAGAAGAGTTAATTTCTTAATGCTTTTAGTCTGCTGGAGTTATAATAGGCCTACACATGTCACATAACACATCTTTAAGTTACGAATTATCCATTATATGCTACATTATTTTTCAAATTAATTTCATGTAAATTGCTAATTGATTGCAAATGTTCTTGAGTGATAGCTCAGACATGCTTTTAAAATCCATTGAAAATACTCAGAAAGACTTATTAGACTCAGCAGGGAGGACTTATTATTGCGACTAATTGTCATGTCGAACTCCCTGTAAAGCTGTAATAGTAATATCTCCAACACTTATGCTACCAGAGGAACAGATCAGTTTAACACTATGCAAATGTCATTTCCCTCCATATGCATACAGTCTGTTATAATTAGCAGTGGGACGTTAACATTTGGTCAATTAGTATTTTTTTATATATATATATATGTAGCTAATGGTCTTATTTTTAACTACAGTATTGAAAACATATTGATTCAGAAACAGCCAAGAGGCAGTCTGGTGTACAGATGGAGATTGCTGTAACTGGGCTGCTTACAGCACTCTGACCTCTTGGCTACGATTCCACTTGTCTATCAAATTGTGCTCGGAGCACCAGTCGGGTGGAGTTCACCACATACAAGGGCAAATCAAATTTACTGCCTGATACTGTGAGTTGTGAATCATAGTAAAGGATAGTGTAAGGGGTTAAGAGTGTTTCCTATATGTGGATATAGAGTGTGTGATGCATAGATGAGTGTAATCTTTTAGAAGTATCAGTTACCTGCACAGTTAAATTCAGTCGGATTGAAGGCTGAATTAGATTTTTAATAACAGGGAGGTGAAGATGCTTCTTTTACTATTTAAAACTGAGACAGATGGTAGAAATGAAGTGTAAACCATATACTGATGAGTTAACTAAATTCTTAGTAAGTCAAACATAATTGACACAATTCTCAGGCAGCAGAAAGAAGTTGGCAGACGGCTGGCAGCTGGCAGTGCTTTATTTGTGCCTGACTTCTTTATGTGGGTGGTTTGCAGAAACATTTCTATGTAGGAAAGAATACATATACCTGAATCCTGTGTGTAATATTGCTCACGACTTGTATCTTGCAGAGAGGCAATGCCGCAGGCTAACACAATATCCACAGAAAATTGTATACCAGAGGTACCCAAATCCATTTCAAATAATGGCTGAGTCTCAAATAAAAGGTGTGTAAAAATAGAGAATTACTTGTTCTCTAATAGCTCCAATAGCTAGTACTTCCACAGCGCTTATTCCATCAGTACAACGGTTAATTCTCACTACACAGTCCTCACTCACGAATTGATTCCAACCTTGTTAACTTTGCTGTTTTTACAATAAGCATGAAGTTACTGGGAAGAAAACTCAACATTTCTAGTAAATGTTTCAAATTAAAAGCCTGGAACAAGCGAGAACAAGAAAGATTTCCCCCATCTGCTTTTAATATGAAGTATTTGTGCTGGAAATAGAGTTACATTGACTTATATTTAACACCAATCAAGAAAAACTGCACATTGAAAGTGACTGGAATAATTCAACAGATTGGTATGAGTATGACCTAGCTCTATTGTTATACTGATAAACTAAGTGTGGTAAAAATGTAATGTGTTATACAAGTAGAGCCCAACTGATATATTGGTCAACCTATATCATAGATAGCAGTAGCAGTGTTTATACTGTCTGATATGAGTCAATTTTTTTTAAAGATATACAGGCAGTATTTTATGTATATTGGATCCTTTTTCAATTAATGAATTAATTCAAGTTATAATATATACACATTAAACTCCCAGTGAAGTTTACTGTTTCAGAGTGCTGATGTAATTTTTTTCAAAAAAAAGAAAAAAAGTGTGTTTATGTATATATTCTGTATATATAAGATTATCTGCCAATATACCGATATCAGAATTTTTGTATTACTTAATATCGGTATCGGCACTGGCCCCGAAAACCCAGCATCAATCAGGCCCTAACATACAGTACCTGAATTCATCAACACAATAGGTAAACATAAAACTTTGACTTAGCATTGATGGCAAAAAGTATCAACAGCAAATTGAGACAGGAGCAAATCAGAAAACAGGCAGGCACTCCACTAAAATAGGATCATATATAATTTTTAATTAAAAAAAAACCTTGTCTTTGTAGTTGATGTTAATGAACACTTGCAGCATCTTACCTTTCTCTTATTAGTTGGGCAGACGTAGAGATAACTCAAAACAGTTTTAGATCCGACTTTATCATTCATTCTCTCGTATGTGGAGCCATAGTCAGTAGATCTGAATGGAGGAAATAAAGAGAGATTACAGTCAGAAACAGCCAAAGGCTATTGTAGATAAACCAGACACAAGATGACTGAAGGTTTGCTGAAAAGCTAATGGGTAAACAAACAGACTGAGGATTACCAGGACATTGCACGATTCATGTCAAATCATATTTATTTGAGGTGATGAAAAAGAATGCAATATCACACCCTTCAGTAAAACAGAGTGCAGAGAGAGGCAGGTATGGTATTGTACATATAGAGTCACTCTGGGCAGGACTGAAACATCTGGCAATAGAACAAGAGAAGGTTAACCAATCATCTATGGCTGCCAACAAATATGAACCATTCGAGTATGTCTAGGGACCAAGCACGGTAAATAATTAATTCTCTCCCAATGACTACTATGAAATAAAATATGACGAGTGCAAAAACATGTGGATGTTCCTGAGCCCATGGGCTTTAATAATTTAACAGTGGGAATGAGCCTGTTAGCCAGCCTAGTCCCTAGAAACTCTACAGAAATCCATCATCACTAGTAACTACCAAATCTGCCTTCAAGTAGAATATTACAGCATTTACAGGGCTGTACTCGCTTTTCCGTTTGCTTTTTTTTCCCCCTATGAAAGCTGCATTCATGTGCCCAGTATTTTCAAATATGTCTCTCTATGGGAACAGGAGCACCCACCACCAACTATGGCATAACTCCCATTTAGATTTGCAGTCTACTTCACGGTGTTATGAGGAAAGTGAAGATGATACCTATTTTAGTTTCTCTCTTTCAGTCAGCTCAGTCTGCCTGCGCTCCTTGACTGGAAACTGGCTTTCAGTGAAATTGCAGAGAGATTTCTCTCATTCAAATTCATTCCTGAATGCCTCTCAGAGACACAGTAGTTGCTATGATTACAAAGCACAATAATGAGTCAGACAGACAGCATCATTTCCACAGCATATTAAAGTGGAGCTGTGGGGAGAAGCGCTGCACTGAGAAAGATCCTGATTTAGAACCAGGGCAGTGAACTACACTGTTGGACACTTCATAAATAACAAATAAACATATGTTGTGTTTGGCATAACTTGAGTTAGCACTACTGCCACTCACCTAGCCCTTCATCTAGTCACCATAATGCATGTCCTTCGATGTCTTAAAAGGAAACGGTGATAGCTTGGACAAAGATGAAGATGTCAGGTCTCAAAATGCAGACCAAGATTAAATGTGACACCTAGCATGAGAAAGCTCAATCAATAGGAAATAGGAAATGAACTGGTTGTACAGAAGGAGGTGGCAGAATGTCAAAAGAAATGTTTCCCACCCACGTCAAATTCTTTGAAATAAACGGGAAAATGGAAGTGGAAAATGGTCAAGGTACTGTCAAGGCTACAGAATGACCCAGCAAGCAATAGATTATAACAGCAGCATTCAGCAGACACTGGTCTTTCTGTGTACTAGTCCTTCTAAGACCTTTTAGCTTTCAGCATAAATGTGCCCAAAATGTGAAACATACTGTATTCGTGTGGACTGTCACAGGTGAGTTTGACGTTAAAAAACAAGCTCAAACCCCACTTCTGGTGCTTATAGGTGCCGTGTAGTGATTTGACCACTGTAAGCGCTGTGGAGCAACATTTCTATGTCCAGGCCCTTACTTTGTTTGTATCCCGTACATGCATGAGAAGAAACCTGAGCAAGTGTAGCATGTTACAAGTGCAGGTTTCCAAATGTTCTAAAACATCTGCTTTGCAACTATTTTACAGGGAGGGAAATTCATTCTAGAAGGGGTTCACACAACACATTTTGGTGAGAAATGCTGAATGTTTGTTTACAAGAAAACTCCACAGGGTACATAGTTTATAGTACGTTATGTTTCCACATGGGACCACTGTTCAGCCTCTGGACAATAATCCCAAGCAAATTTCTAAATGTGTAGTCTGTACAATAGTCCTGTATGAAGCTGGTGATTTTACTCTTTATTGCAGTGGGGTGAGAGGGATGTTAAGTTGTTGAGCTGTACGTTTAATTACTGAGACCTATTATTTGTTCACTGTATGGTGAATAACATGCATTAAATTACACTTTGCATAACAGGTCAGTCAAAAGCAATTAGTATCTATAATGCTTTACAAATGCAATTCTACAGTTACATTTAGACAAACTGAAAGTCTTTGTTAGAGGCTGAGTGTGTTTCCAGCAAACTTTGGCCTGCCCTTGGCCCTCTAATCACATTAAGTCTTCAGGAACTGACAAGTTCAATTTGACCTGAGCTGTATTTTTAAGCATTCTCGATGTTGCAGAGAGGATTATCCGCGCTTATATTTCATAGTACATCAATTACTGCAGCGCCTTGTTTCCTTAAAAAGGCATAATACTTCCAAGCTTTTAACCCCAAGTAAGACCTGGGACCTTGTTTGTTCTTATTTTCTCTTCATTGGTTGTCTGTGCATTTACAATCTGATTTTAAGATTGTGTTAATTACTATTAAGGATTCATTCATTAAGGATACTGGTTTTAATTAAACCAAGATAATAAAAATCCTCCTTCCCCTGTTAATAAACCCCAGGGTGTGTGTAGTATACAGAACTTATGTTGGCTAGATCACCCACCAAAATTCTTCACTACAACAAGAATAGGTTGGATGTAGTATCTATTCAGGCTGAGAGCCTGTCCAGTGACCATCAGACAGGAAAGTATCTGGAGGCACTGCTGCCTCCATAACAGATGTAGGCCTCGTAAAACCATTGAGTGACACCTCAGTCTTCCTGTCAGTGTCTCACAGCAAAGAATAAGTGTTAGTGCCTTAGTAAATTATTGTCAACCTAGGTCGGTGGTCTCCAATCCTGCTTCTGGAGAGCTACTGCCCTGCATGTTTTAGATATCTCTGCACTCTAACACACCTGATTCTAATAATTATCTCATTATCAAGCCCTTTGACAAGCTTCAGCTGCTTGATAAAGAGTTAATTATTAGAATCAGGTGTGTTAGAATGGGAAGATACTAAAACATGCAGGGCAGTAGCTCTACAGGAGTAGGGTTGGTGACCACTGATGTATGTCCAGAAATAAAAAGCAGAGCTAAGGTTGGGCAATAAGTAAATAGTGCTGAATGTGTGGCAATTTGAGAGTTTTTAGCTGACTGAAATGACTTTATATTTATTAATTTACTTCAAACGTCATTCGTGCACATTCATGGTTGCTATGTCATCAGCAATATAGAGCTTATACACTGATATACTATGCCCAGAAAATATCCCACACAACATTAAAGTATTTATCAGCAGCTCTACTGTGCCTGTGTAACAAACATTTTTCTGTTTAAAGACTTTGCAATATGCAAGGCCATTTCTGTTTTGCTGTGGGACAAATTGACTATCACCATTCGTGGGCTGATGGGAAAACGTTTGCTCTGTCCTGTAATCAGCATCCCCGCTGTTGCACTAGTCACAGAGAACTCTAAGTTTGAGGGATGAGAGGAGCGCGGCCTGCTTTTTGTTCAAAAGAACGAAGGTTGTATTGAATCTGCACAGGAATGAACCTCTTCTCATAATCAACATATGATTACAATGTTTACCCACACCGTGCTTTTCATTCAGAGCTCCTGCACTTCATTGACATACGTTTCAGTCATTTCCTCCCCATCAGCTCGGTCCATTGAGACTCTTGTTTACTTCTTGTTCTGTCTGGTCGCCGTGCGTGCAGAAATAAAAAGGCAAAGTTTCTCAAAGACAATTTCTCGAAGAAATACTGCTGCTGCTTTGATTGTTCTACATACAACGGCAGTATGCTCTCTGCAAAAAAGCAACCTGTTTCCATTTCTGTTTAGACAAGCAGTTTGTGAGCTTGCCTGTAGAATTAATGTCTGTCTCTGCCTTGTGGTGAAAGATAACGGCTGGAATTTTTTTGTCACTATCAGTAAAAGAGATTAAGGCAGATTTGACTCAGGATGTTAAATCAGACTCTTTTGAGTCGATGATCCTCAGTAAGTCTGTGACCATGAAACAGACTTACCACACTGGTACTACTATGTTGTAGGGGTACAGTGTTTAAACAGCATAATCGATTACAGTACATGCAAAAGCTACTTCTATCACCCTCTTTTATGTTCTCAGTCTTTTCAGTGATAATAGTGTTTCACCAAAAGCAACTTATATTCCTGCCTTAGCAAAGCAGGTCAAAAATGTGACTTCCTCTTGAAATGAAACTAAATCAAAAGTATCAAAATGACTCCTGCCGTCTCTGAACTGCCACAAAGTGGAGGTTTCTGTTATTTTTCTTTTGTAAATTGAAGTCCTCCATTTTTTTTTTCAAGTGCCGGAGAGAGATATAGCGCGGTGCATTGCAGTGTGTGAACATCAAATGATTGGGAAAAAAAGGCAGGCAGAAATTGCATTAGGGAATGTTTGTGAGGTTTTGCCAGATGGCTGCCAGTAAAGCAGAACAATTCAGCGTTGGTGTACAACACCGTTGACCATGCTCCAGGGAGAGAGATGGAGGGGAAAAAAGCCATGCACTTCAAAGACTGAAGGATGAAAACTCCAACCAAATCATCTTAGTTTCTCAAGCTAGTACAAACAAAACACATCACCCTGAAGCGTACAGGAATTAAAAAGAAATGAAACCTGTTGCAATGTTGTTTCTAAGGAACACAGAAGGTTACTGATCTGACTCCTCTGACTGTAAACCTGACTGACTTGCTGCTCAACAAAAACAGTTTGCTGTTTCTTATGCACTAGCATGCATTCACAAAGAGGCACAATGAGAACAAAAAAACAGCAAATCAATATTCATCAGGGGTCTGAAGATGACAGCATCATCAGGTGGTTGTCGGCGTCGAACCGAAGCAGCAACAACTCAATTGTCTGTCCTCAGGAAAAGAGTCACACAGACACAGGGGCCTCGGAGAGTGACAGAGAGAGACAGATAGTAAAGGTTTCTTAGCAGAGAACCCTGCGGCAAAATCAAGCCTGAAGACTCTGAACACTCGCTGAGTTGTTGCACTTGAAAAACATTCTTGGCACTGGTGAGCCGAAGCATTCTATGCAGTGCTGAGGGGTCAGAGGTAGAGACGCCTGAATGCGTCGCAGACATTTCCACTGCAATTGTCTGAATTGTTGCAGTCTTTAGTCCCAGGAACAGACTCTAGGGGAATGACAAAGCCAATTCTGTTCCAGCCACAGGTCCTTGACACAAGCCTGCTCTCTGGATAGAATCCAGGGAACTTTGGGTGACCAGGAAAAGAACTAAAGAGAACTGTCACCACATTAAAATGCTTGAGAGTATGAGGCACCAAATTTGGGCAAGCTGAAAATCATTTATGCTCTCCTTCTACACTACTGTGCTCTGAATTCATTTGCAGACTCATTTTGAAGTATAGTACAGAGCTGCAAGAGCAAGAGGATATGTTTGTGTGGATGTTTTCGGCATGTTTGTGTGGGTTTCTTTCTGCTGCTCTGATGTCCTCCCACTCTAAACACATGCAGTTTAGGAAAAAATGAACCACCTCAGTAGACATTGATTTGGTGATTTGCAGGTCAAAATGTACGTAGGTTAACATTTGATTAAAAATCGGTGTGTTTTCGTCATCATTTCAACCACTTCACAGACAGGTGCCAAATGAAAGGGAAACACAGATAAACATAATGATTGTAGATGTTGCCTTCAGGAGATTTTGGACAGTGCACTGTACCACCAACATCAAAAGAATATTTTTTGGAAGAGTGGTGGTCATCCCTCCAGTAGAATTCATAAACAACCCTATATAAACTGACTGGTATGTCAATGCCATTAGTTTAAAAGAGGAAGCAATGTCTGCATGTAGCAACCATGGTTAAGGCTAAGGAAAGATTATGTTTAATGGCAAATCAAGCACGGTTAATGTACTCATCCTCATTACAATTTGGGTTTGCTGGACATTATACTTCATTATACTTAACTTTGACCTGTTGTCCTCGTTTGTACACACTTTTTTTGTGCCACCTAGTGGTAGGGAAAGCACAATACAGTATAAAAATTTTATGGCAGGCATCTTGGTCAAGTCAATCAACAGCTGATCCCCAGACAAAAGTGGACCAGGTACAAAACCTTATCAAAGAATATGGTTGAAATGATTAATAACATTTGTTGTTTGATATGATGTATACATTTGACTAATTTTAGCAATAGTTTATAGTAACCATATAGGACTTTTTTTTTTTCAAAAACGACTTCCTGTTCAAAGACAATGCTTAGTTTTGTACTTATCAGGTTCGACTAATCCCGAATATCTGGGAGAAATTGAAAATGCATACCAAACAAAAGCTTAGGTCTTACTAATTGTTTGGTTGAACTGTTTTAGGATAGGGGAAGACCAGGGTTAATGTGTAGTAGGGGCCTGTTAATTATATTTAAACTACATGTTTGAAATACTTAATTTCAAACCAAATTTATCCCAGTTTTAACCTACAGTAGATTTCCAGACATCTAGACAAACTGAAAATCAATGCTTACTGAGTCAGAACTGCCCACAGGGTAGTTTGTAATGTTTTTGTCTGCCTGCATGGCCCTGCAGTGACTGGTGACCCATTCAGGGTGTTTCACTGCCATTTTATCGGAGGCATGAAGAGAAAGGCTCGAGCCTCCCTGTGAGCCAGATAAGGAATACATGGACGAATAAATGGATGGGTGAGTTGCTCGGGGCAATTAGTCTGTTGCTTGCAGCCAGTGTTAGACTTCATTCAACCAAAGGATTATTAAATGTTTTATTCCACAACACTAAACTGACACTCTCTAGCCAACATTCAGGCAGAAACACTTTGTCATAGTTCACTTTTATGACAAAAATGGTTATCTTTAAGCATTTTGGTCCCATTCAAAGCAGCAGTGCTCCAATAATTTCATATTAGATAGAGAAATAAACTGAACACTCCAGGGATAAAGACAGAACAGAGTCAGGCATAACACTGTTTATCAGTAGCGACAACATATTAGAAGACTAAAATATATGTTGAAATGTCTGGTTTACCGTTGAAAATATCAGTCCATGATTCAGTATACATTTAAAAGATAGGCTGAAATTGTTTTTTTCTTGCCTGTTCATACTGGCTATTAGAGGATCCTTTCATGCAATTATAATGTAAGTGATGGGGGATAAAAAAGCATTGTTCTGAAGCTAATTTGAAGCTTCTTTAAACGTTACAGTCTTTTATGTGCCAAACACTAAAAGGGAATTTGATTCTAAAAAGCCTGTAAAAGTGGCAGATATCCACTTGACATGACTTTTACATGCATTTTTACATTAAATGACTGTGTGGACATATGAGTGTGACTTTTTGATCTTTAAATAACCAGTATAAGCATGAGAGAAAGGAAAGTGAGGAGAGTGAGGAAAACCTCTTTCACTGATCTTATCGACACCTGAGTGTAGTTTGAAGACATACTTGAAAACATTTTGAACCTTTCCTTGAACAAAGTGTATGTTAGGTTTGTACAATATGACATTATACATCAAGACTATTAATTTCCATGAGATATTTTCCTTCAGGATTAGTAAAGTAATCTATCTATCCATCTATCCATCTATCCATCTAATGGTACTATCCTATTACTGTTTTGGGGTTTTGGGGTTATTCCAATGTAGCAATGTTGCAAATCAATGATTTGGACTGCTGTATGACAATTATTGGCTTTTTGCAGCAATGGGAAGAAGTAGCTTGACTTGTCAGGTATTAGATTTGCCAGATGAGCTGTTTTTCTATTGATTTTTTTCCCCCAGAAAATGTAGTGTATCAATATATATACATGGGAATTACGATGTGAAACTAGAGCTATCATGATAAATGACTTGATCTATATCACCTACTAATATAGATAATACAGCAATGGCCTAGGATGACCAGCAGAAACCATAAGTGATTTAAAGCTCCCACATATAGAATTCTAATGACTATAGCACCTTTATGTCTTTGTTTGCAGAAAATGTACACAACCCTAGTTATGTTACTTCATTTATTGTACCTTTTTTATACTAATGCTACGAGACACTCAGAGTTGGTGAGTAACTAATTCCATGTTACATACTCTAATTACAAAATAAATGTAACTGTAATATTTTACAGGAAGAGGTAACAATGTAGAAGGCAGTGTTACACATGTGATAATGAGACATTTGTTTACAAGTACCTCCAGGTGGCGTCATGAGATTTTTATAGAGTATATCAGATTCAGACTTTCAATTGTAATTCCATGCTATGTGCTGTATGCAGCATCACTTTTTAATGACATAGAGGCATTACCCAAGAGTTAGAAAATGTTCCCCAGCATCTAAACTAAGAGTGACGGGGAGGAAGTATCTGCAGGAAGCTCTGTGAAAAGAGAGTCCTGCATGTTTACGGATAAATAAATCACTTCTTACCACTGCTGCACGAAAACTTCACTTCACAAATGTTGAAAAGGGATTTGTTTAAAAGCAGAGGGAGATTCTTTCTTGCTTAAGCTAGTATGTTACATAGTATATCATCAGTTGGAAGGAGACAGTATTTTTCCATGTGTTTCTGTCAGCAAATGGATATTCAAAACACACATATATTCTAAAAAAGCCTTTTAGGACAATAAAAAAAACGTTTTGAAATTTGCCGCATGCCAAGCGAATGAGAAGTGGTGATATTACATGAGATCTAAAAGAGAAAAAAAAGGCGTGAAGGGGAGTGTGCCGCAGTAAAAGCAGAGAACATCCAGCAGTTTTAATAATCACTGCCACCATCAGCAAAGCATATCTCAACAAGGAGCGTCATCATGTACAAGCTGTCAAGCAGTTTATCTGTGGAATATACACTCACCCTCTTTTATTTGACGCACGCTCGTGAAAAACCTACACACCAACTTAAGCAGACACACACACAGTCATGCTCAAAGGAAGCATGCACACACACACACACACACACGCACACACACACACACGCACACACACACACATAGACGCCAGCTCGCATCCTTCCATGTTTTCACCCCGAGGCACAACTGCTGCACAATCTCTCCCCTAATGCAGAATCCACTGAAGCATAATTGAAAATGACTTTGGAGAATTGCCACGTTGAGATTGGAAGATACCGTATATTTTTTTGCAGGTGTTTGCTGCGGAGTTGTCTGTGAAACACACACGTGAGAGCAAGAGGACAGTGAAGCATGGAGAAAATAATGGAACCTCAAAAGACCGAGCAGTGTACGCCAAAGTCTGTCTCTCTTTCAACAGATTAAGAAATGCGTTCATATGCATATTCATCTGTGTTTTGTATGTGTGTGTGTGTGCGTGTGTGTGTGTGTGAGTATCTTAATGTATGTGTCTGTGTGTGGGAGATAGCGAAAGGAAAAATATAAGAGCAACTCATGTGTGAAACAAACAAGAAAACAGGAAACGCGCCTGTAGATCGGCGCGCTAATAAAAAGCGCCACGAAAGTCGGCGACGATCCTACGATGTCGAACAAAAAGATTTCACATCACAACTGTTCGCCTGGAGTGTGGTGCATGTAAACAACAAGCAAACAGGAACAGAAGAGAATAGGAGATGATATATATATATACAATCCACACAGTATCCCACACTGTCGTTCCATCAGGCCGTCCCAAATATAGCTCTGACCGCATCATTGCATCGCGCCTGACAAATGCAGCGTTGAGGAAATACCTTAAAGGAACAGCTGGAGCGGGACAGAAGTGCTGACATTCAAAGATCGCTCTCAGTGACAACATTTGTCGTGTCTCCCACTCACAGCCCCGTGTTCTCCATTCAACCTTGACAGTAGGCTAGGAAAGTATCTTTACTTCATCTCCCCCGTGCGCCCCCACCGCTCTAGAAATGCTTTTTTTCCCCTCCAGAATGAATCTTTAAATAAAGTATAAAACTTTAAAAAAAAAAAAAAAAATCCTCCCAGACGTGATGATTTTTTCATGAAGTCTAGAAGGACTTAGAAACGTTAGAAAAGATCAATCTGAGTTTGACATCCGCCTTGTTTTCACCGTGAATGTTGACCTAAAACGCATCGTCACATGACTTATTCACCTTATCCAACTCTCCTTTCTTCTGCTCTGTCCACCCTGAGGTGAACCGACCACCAGCCTCCCTCGCAGTCCATCACAGATGTTACTGTACAGTGTGTGATTTCAATCTTAGTCAGAGTGCAGGCTTTGAAAAAAAAAAAAAAGTCCCTAGAGTATCTTTCTAACTGCAAAGCTGGTGGGTAAAGAACAACCAGAAATGCCTTCTATTCATTATTCATGCCTGGAGAAGGCCTGGGAAACAGCTATTCGATGGCTATAGATTATCACAGCTGTATTGCTGGAGAGTAGCAGCGCACCACAGTGGCGCTGGTGGTAGGTTGGAGGCCTCTGGAGCATTGTTAGTGGTGATAACTGGCATGGTGAGGTCAGGAAGAAGTAGAAGTCCATGAGCTAAAAAAAAAGGGAAAGGGCAAGAAGGGGGAGCTCTCTTGTATAGAGAGGTCAAAGGTTAAAAAAATGTATTTATATGTACTCCTCTGCATATGTAATAGAAAACTGGAAATCCACATCAGTTATTTTAAATGAAAAGTGCAAGAACAGTAAGATATGAAGCACAAAACATTCACTAAATATAATCCAACATTGACTGTGATTAAATTTTAATTTATTTCACTTAGCTGTTTTTCTATCAGCTACTTTATTTTTCAACTATTTCATTTTCTTTTTTTCCCCATCTTGGCACGTATTTAATAATTAATCCATTCCCTATTTTCCCCCTATCTAAATTTCCAACTTTCCTCACCACATTTAAAATTGTCCATGTGCTTAAATAGTAATTAGTAGAGGTAGTTGTGCCCATGTGTTGTAAAGGAGAACAATGTTTTTGGGCAGTTCTCCACTCAATAGAGCTACTTCTTACTTAATGAGGCAGGTAATACATTGTTTCCACCAATGGAAGTTCAGCTGTATTCCACTAAATCTGCTCCTCCTCTCATCCTAGTAGAATAAGAGTAACGCTTCACTGAGCTCAGTGGACTGATGTTGCATTCGTGTCATATCAGAGTTATCGTAATTATGAGTTTCCGACATGAAAATAGTATTCACATCAACATGGTTTCAACAGGTTTCAATAACAACTAGAATTGAATATATCCAACATGGCACTTAATAATACACAAGTACCTGAAAAGCAAACAAACACTTGACCCTCAGTGTGATAAACCACATTGAATGGCGTGGTGTTATATTGTCAGTGCGTAGCGTTTTCATCTTTACATAAACTCTATAATCATATGCGATTGGCCTTGATGACATGAAAGCTCGTAAATAATTAACATGGTAATCTTTCCCATCTCTGACATCCATCCTCTGTGACATGAACGCAGCATCAGCTCAATACGTGATGACAAACGATGACAGTCTACACCATGTGTCATCTCAGTTAATTACAAATTGACACTTATTTCCTTTTCCAAGTACTACTGTCAGATTATCTAAATCTAAAAAAATCATAAATGTTGAGTTTGCCTAATTATACAGATAAAACAGATGGTAGGAGGGTAAAAACTGGGTTACTTTCATGATTGGGCAGGTGACTTTGATTTGAACTATTTTTCAGTCCTATTTGGCAACACTGATTGAGAGGACAGTGTGGACTAGTTTAACTGAAATGAAAAAGCTGGACAGAGTGAGCACCGGCCTTTGGAGCTAACCTTCGAAATAAAACGGTCCCTCCATCGCACACAATGTTACACTTGCATACTGCTGTACAAAGCTGTGCACCAGTGGCTTAAGCATTTCAAATAGCAACCTAATGCTACACTACTCACAAGTCTTTAGTTTGTTTTACATTATAAGAATAGAGACAATAAATCATAGATCAATCACGGCGCTACATATCATCTCATTATCATGTAACAGAAAAATAGGAGAATTGGAAATGCTGCACGGGGGGGGAAATAAGAAATACACACACTATTAAATGTCTGCAGATGAAAAAGAAAAAATAGATATAGAATAAGCCACTGAGGTGAAATCAATCAAGTTTTAATATATTGAATGGACTGGTGGGGAATGAAAGGGTAAAGAAAGGGATTGGAGGTTAAAAGAAAAGATAAAGCTTTACACTTCTTTTTATAGTCCAGTGTAATGATTCAACAGTATTATATATCCATGTACTTCCACTGTGATCATTTACTACATTTAAATAATAATTATTATAATTTAAAGCAAATTCATCAGTGATGTGGCATTACGTTTACATGTTCTATAGTTTCAGCTTGCCCAGTGTCCTATTTCCTCACAGCATGTGCCTGTAGGGAGATTAATAGAGGTGTAGAGCACAGAGGGGGGGTCAGGTGTGCTTTCACACATCATTTCCTGGAATGTATCCATCCCATGGCATTTAGAGATAGTTTAATGATCTGCCTGTAAAGACTTATTCTAAAAATACAGCACAGATGTAACGCTTGTTTTTAAAAAAAAAACTGGTACAGCTGCAGAGGCAAAACAGCCAAAAAGAAATACTCCCCTTTTTAAATATGTGCATCACTAACTGCAGGAACGTCTCTGAAATCCCCCCCTGCACCCCCACCCCTTGTTTTTTTCAACCGTGTCGTAATGGATGAGGGCTGCAAACAAACTTTTGATTCATATCTACCATAACTCCTTTTAGATTTATGCTCATCATGTACTGTGTATTGCAGAATCCAAATTTGAAATCACTCCCTCCTTTTTTTTCTGTCGGAGCCAAAGTCGAACAACTCACAAATGCGAGTGTTTAGCAGAACACCAGCTGTTTCTCTGGCGGGGAGAGAGACTCGCTAAAGTAGAAATGATAAAAGCCAGGCAGGAGCGTAAGAAGTCTGCGCTCACACTCGAGAAGTCTTTTTGTTTGATTGTCTGCTCATTTGCTGGCGTGCATCCTGTTGCAGCGGCAGCAGCACGGGGGTAAATACACATTTTTGTTGCCATTTTTCTAAAGTGAAGAATGGGAAAAAGAAAAAAAGTGCTTTCCTGGAAGGTGAGTGGGAGCTAGCTTCATGACTCCGCTGCGCTTTTATCTGTCGATCATGTGGAACTTATAACTCAGACATGTGAAGGTGAAGTTTTTTTTTATTGAGATAAGTAAGCAGAAGAAGAGGAAAATGCACAATAAACTTTTGCTCCAACCTTCACTAAACTTTCTTCCTATGCTACAGTGGGCAGCTGCTAGCAAGAAAACACGCGATTAGCCGTAGCATTCCCGCGCCACCGGCTACGTCACCACGGGCAACCGATGTCACAATGTTGTCCTCCGTGGAATTACTTGTGTCATTTCAGATAAGCAGTGGACTCAAAGCTCTCAGGCTATCCGCCGCTGTCAACAAACACAGGACGTTTTTGTCATACGTTTGTCTATTCGCTTAGATTCGCCGATAACTGCAATGTGGATGATCTACAAAATCTAATAACTTTTTAAACACCAAACAAATCTCAAGTAAACATTCCTAAACAGAAAGATAAAGAATTAGAATTTAATCGCTGCAACATCTGGACAGCTGATGAGACTGTAAGT
The DNA here is from genome assembly GCF_027409825.1 of Scomber japonicus. NCBI lineage: Eukaryota > Metazoa > Chordata > Actinopteri > Scombriformes > Scombridae > Scomber > Scomber japonicus. Next base: position 36,047,443 of record NC_070579.1, on the reverse strand, counting down.
TGATTAACAGTGAAGCAGAAACAAAGAGAGATGCCCTTGAATCACAGTAGAATGAGTTTCCACATTGCCCCTCCAGACTAAAAGCCTCATGATGGAATCCACCATTTGCAGTTATGACAGGAAGCAAAATGAGCATGTGCTTCAGGATATGAGGAGGAGGGGGAGAAAAAAAAGCCCAAGAGTGTTTAATTAAAAAGGTAAGAATTTAAATATGGCGAGAAAGGATCAAAATAAATGACCTCTTTAATAATAGCGAGAGTGATTTATTTGGTCACTCTGAAGGAGGGAAACACAAAGGCTGGGTGTAATTCATTTGGAATTTGTTTTCTTTTTTTTTTAAAGCTGCATGCATTCAGCGTGTTCATCACTCTGCGCTATCGCTTTTTAATATGTTTTTAATTCCATAAAATGTATGATGTGAGGAGCCATGCTTGCAAATGTGTTGGCTTTGAGTTGACTACAGGTTGACAGCTGCTTATGAATAATCCAGTTAGTTAGTTAGTTCTGCCTGACATATTATAAAGTGTTTGACTGGCTATTGGTGGACACTTGTGATCTTTGTAACTGCCTGTATTGAAAACTAACTAGCAGTGGATACAGATGACAAAACAGCTTGGCAAATAGATTCACACAAACAATGAATATTATGTAACCCCAGTCTCTCCTACAGTAAATCTTCAAGCTCAATGCGCTGGAAATATTTGCAAAAAAAAAAAAAAAGACAAAACAGAGGCCAATGAGGAAAATATGTGTAAAATATTAATGTCAATTTGATAGCACATGCATGACATTTAGAAAGAAAATGCTGCCAATTGGCTTACACAGAAAACCAAAAAACAGGAAACACAACTAAATACACAAAAGAGCTGCTAATACAGGAAACATACACACTGGCCTAATTCTGAGGACAAAATGTGTAATCAGGAAAATACAATGCAGTACCAGTTTTAATAATGAAGTCTCTCTCTCTCTCTCTCTCTCTCTCTCTCTCTCTCTCTCTCTCTCTCTCTCTCTCTCTCTCTCTCTCTCTCTCTCTCTCTCTCTCACTCTCTCTCTCTCTCTCTCACACTCTCTCTCTCTCTCTTTGGACAGTTGCAGAGTTTGGTGAAAATCCTGTGTGGGTTTATCACTATGAGTGACACATTCCCCATACACGTTTGATCCATTGTTTTAAAAAAAATAATAGTGCAGCTTTAACCATGATGTATTTGTAAAAATAGCTCAAAATAGCGGAAGCTTCACAGCATTGTCCAAAATCAGCATTTTGTCTGGAGAAAAGGATGTTATTCATCTTAATTTCCACTAAGTTCTTCCATATAGCCTGCAGTAGTTACATCAATCATATCCTCTCCAGAGCACTTTCATAGAAGTGCTTTTGAAAAGTTCTGCTGAGTCCAGGCTGGCGAGGGTTTTGAGGGAAATACCAAGTCCAATTGCAAAAGGTCACAGACATCAGGTGGGTCTCTCTCAGAGAGCTGGGCCCCTTATTACAGCCACTGACCTGTGAAATATCACATAGCCTGTGAGCATGCTCAGCAAAATGATGCAATTTGAGAGGATGTCACTCCTCACCCCTAGGTGACCCCATCCTGGCACAGCGGGAGAGGAGGAGTCTGCAGCCAGGGAGTGATAACACAGAGCAATCGCTCTCTCTCTCTGAACCTGATGGTCCCCTGTATTTGGGCGAGGGAGGGAATCCCCTCCAGTATCTCCTCAACTCCAATGGCTTTTTCAACAAAAAGCCACTTTGGATGTACAGTATGTGTTATTTATATTATTTGTTTGCTCATAATTTGCCATAAAAATACATTCTAAAAAGACACTTGTTACCTTTTTGTGGTTCATTATACACTGTTTAATCTGCCTTTAAATATATTATATATTCTAATAATAATAATGATAATGCTACTACTACTACTACTACTAATAATAATAATGATAAGAAGAAGAAGCTGACTACATGAATATGATAATACATAGTTAATATGAATGCAAGTAAAATAAGATCGAATATATTGTGTTTAAATTACATCAAAAGTGTGATAAATCAAAACGAACATTTTAGTAAAAGTAAAACAATTAAAAATAATGTGTTTTTTTCTACATGGCTATGTTACATTTATTTGCATAAATGTGAGCTGGTCTGTTACATATTGTGACTGCAGTGCCACATAAGTTCCATGTTCATGTTTTACTGTGGCTCCAGTCTCTATTCCAGCACTTTAGTATAATGAAAAAATTGCAGATGACACATTACAATTTGTGCTCAAAGGGAACAAATGTGTCATCATTGTGCTGTCTAGGAGTATACACCTCAAATATCTTAACTGAAAAAGGTCAACCCTTTGCTAGAGCTTGTATTACCTGCAATTATTCACACAGAGGAAAATGCATGCCATGATTTTTCCTCCAGCTCTGTCATTTTCTTGTATAAGATCGGAGCAGTGGAGGTTGAGATTTCCTGATTTTCATTCCCTATAGATCTACACTGGGTCCTACATTTCCCATAATACCACCCAAACCAACTTTTTCTCAGACCGTCCCTACCTAGTAAACTCTAACATCATCAAGTAGTAGTAGTTCTGAAGTTGAGTGGTACAGTACCTTGAAAAGCGGTTGTTATCATTATTATTATTATTATTACTACAGTATTCTCATGCGAGGTGAATTTACCCGTTAACTCTTTGACATGTGTCAGATTATTGATTATTTTCCAGATTTGAAGCAATTAGTCCTGCACAAATATCTCCCTCCCTATCAGTTGTTCTGTAACACTTAATAATCATTGTCATTTGAAGTGACACTAATTTCAGGCAGTTATTCTAATAAGGAACATTTCTTCATGCCAAACATCATTACAACTGTAATCAGGATGTTAATAGGGGGACAAAGGAGAGTGAAGAGAGTGCTCTTTTTTTATCAGATCAGTGTTAATTTGCTAAGGGCGAGAATACGACTAGTTAAATTAAAATAATAAGACTTGATCATCGGTGGTGTGAACATATTCCTTAATGGAAAAGGACAAACTGAAAAAGACTACAACAGTGTTACCTGGATGATGAGATCAAAAACCAAAAAAACCAAAGAGACAGACAGTTACTACATGATAGTTGTTGGTATGGTGTTATCATATACAAGTCCACTGGGACCAAGTTGTTCATTTTCACAGATATTGATCGAACTGTGCCAGACAACAAAGATAACAGAGTAATTGTTAACCTAAGTGTTGTTTCCACTACAGTGACAGTGAAGCAGTAGAACCTTAAAGTACCATCAACAATACCTCCATAGGCCTCTTAAAATTAACTGCAAATGTATTTAAACTGTCCATTGAAAAATGTCATTTGTGTAAATATTTGGACACATTGAGCGTTAGCTGTCCGGCAGACAACTGGAATCTCCTGCTTCTTTCACCTGACGTGAACATCTCATATATCTCTATACCTCTATATGTCTCATATTTCTAATGCACCCTTTGAGATATTGAGATGGACTGAAGCCAACAGTGCTCTCCTATACCTTACTGTATGCTGCAGTTGGTACAGCATTACGAAAGCACACTGGTCTGCCATTAGTCTGATCACGGCCCGTATCAGATCAAGCCGAAGCTGTTTCTCTTTTCCTGCTGCTGCCAAGACTTTCTTAGGCATCTGTTGCATAATGACCAGGGATTCACACTGAGCTGAGGACTGTGGAGTTCTCCTTCCCATGTTGTCATTAAGCATCTTATTCGTCCACTACAATGATGGGGATAATAATAATAAAAAGACAATAAACTTTACTTATATAACAACTTTCTTATCATAAATGCATCATATATGTAGCTCAAAGTGCTTCATAAGAGAAACAATAGAAATCAATAATAAAAGAATTAAAAACAGGAGACCCAAGAAGCAAAATATACAAATCAAAAACAATTTAGAATTTAAAACAAGAATAATACTTCATGCTACACTTCATGAAACACACAACTTCACTTAGTACTTCCTGTTGGTGCTAGCATGCATATCAAGAGTATCGTAGCTGTGTTCAATTAGAACAGTCATGTCCAAACTATTCCATAAAGGGTGGTGTACCTGCAGGTTTTTGTTCTAACCAATCAAGAGCACACGATTCAACCAATCAACTGTCTAAAGACTGAGATCAGTTGATGAAATGAGTCAAACCTGGTGTGCTCCTGATTGGTTGGAATGAAAACCTGCAGCCACATGAACCCTTTATGGAATAGTTTGGACATTCCTGACTTAGAGCTTAGATGGTAGTAATGTCAGCTATGAGGCTGCTGATGGTCCACTCGCAGTTCGAAATGCTTCCTGCTATCAGGAACATCATTGCTGATGGTCATGCTCATATACTGCTAAAATCTACCAAAGTTTTATCTTAGAAAATAGACAAGTCCTGCAGTCTACAGTTCTGCTATTTGGTGGCTCCAGGTTCAGGTCTCACTCTTAGGCCTGTGAAAAACCCTAATGAGACTACCTCATCAATGGAATTGACTCTTTACAGTTACTTTGCTGATGTGAATCATTAGATCCAGTTCAATACAAAGGTATACATAGTAAATGACCATGTAGTGTGTTATTTTTTTGTAATCTAAGTGCTCAGATCACATAGCCATTCAAAAGAGTCTGAAAAGCTCAGTCTGTTTCTTTTAGTACAAAACTAACTCTAAATAAGTATGTTTTTATGGTTAACACCTTAGAAAGGACCTATCTGCAACATTGTCATCACATCATGATTGCTTCTGTAGCTTTTGTGGTGTTTCAACTGGCTTATAAGCAGGAAATAACATACTGAATATCACAACTGAGCTAGCACTGTTTCCCACAGTAACAATTATGATTCAATAAAGTCATTAAGTTTATTTTGTTCATGTACTAAGCACCTCCAGTAATTAAGCATTTATATGTTATTGCCACAGTTTCCAAGACATTGTTCTGGACAGAACACATAATAAAAAAAAAAATCAGACTGGATTTTGTGTATGCATCTTGTGGCGGTATAAAAAAAAGATTAACAGCAGCTCATCCCCAAGCTTCCCAGCTCAGTAATTCAACATAACTGTGAGCACAACTTCAATAAACTCACTGCATATAGCACAGAAAACAACTGCAGCATGGGCTTGTTTTGCAAAAAGTACAAATATAGAATACGTCGAATTTGTACCGTGATAGGAGGGAAATACAACCTGACTTTGTTGTTGGCATTCATTTGCCCACGTCTGAATACCTGCAAATGAGTACAGGGCTTGTCATATTTGATAAATTTTCATCCACACAGGGACAATACTCCAGAGGCCAGATGAGAGAGGCTGAACAACTTTGAAGACGAATTGTTTTGCTGAGTTGATTTATTGTCAACAATGAATAACTTGCCTTCATTTCTTTCCCCTCTACCACGTAGGTATGAAGGCTCCCAACATTATGCACAGACTGACTGATCAGCTTTCATTGTTTAAGGTCAGGATGTTCATTAAAATTGACAGGCTGACTGGGCGATACTTTGAGGTGTTGCCACTGCCTTGACCTTTACGAAAAGGCAATGTTAGACTTGCCATTTGGGACGTCTTCCCATGAAGTGATAAACATTCTCTCCAACTGCTCCTCTTCAAACCCTATCAGAGCTGTGATCTCAATTAGCCAGCGATAGAGAGACAAGTCAAGAGCAAAGCTGACATGAGACAGCTAGGTTTCTCAGCACCGCCACAGCTGAGCTGATTCAAGAAAACAGCCCCTTCATCAAATGCCCTTCCTTTGACATCGTGTACTTCTACCTCCCCTATCTCAAATGTTCTCTAGTTTATTGTAAAAACCAAGATTAATGGGATTATTTGTGTGTTTTTTTAACATACACAACCCTACATCTCTTCTGACACTGATATATTAGAAAGTCAAAACGAGATGGACAGCTGCTCCCCACACTGTAGGTTTGTGGGTGAATGACAGGGCTGGGAGTGCTGCCAACGCTGATCGCCAACCACCGTGATGTCCCCGTTCTCACCAAGTATAAGTTACTTCACCTGATTACCTCCTCCCTACACAGTTAAACTGTCATGGTGCATTTAACTCTGATGGCAGTGCCAGGGTTTTATAGGTCTATGTGAGTCCAATCATCACTTACTTGTCTTTGGGAATGTTCTTTGTAGCTAAGAATAACACACAGTTGTTGCTCTACCTAGAATATATGTTTTTAAAAGCTGCTATAATGACCTATATTGTTCATGTGGTACTCACTGGGTATTTTTGCTGTATCTTTGTGGGTGTTCAAAGTTATCAGATGCTGGCTTTTCCATGACCTGAACAGCACTTTCCTATTCATTTAGCATTGTTTGCCTTATGCAACTACAGTAGTTAAGGACTCATGTGTTTTTTTTAAATCTGGTTTTAGAGCCTGCCATCTGATTGTCTACAACCCCTTTTGAAGATGTTTTTGGGCATTTTGCCTTTATTTGAGAGTCAGTGTAGTGAGGCAGGAAGCAAGGGAGGAGAGAGATGAGTGTAACATGCGATAAGGGTGCCCCATCTAGAATTCGATCAGTGGGTGTTGCAGTTATATAGTGTGTGCCTTAACCACTAGGCCACCAGACCACTACATACTGTATAGCCAACCTTCTTCCGATTATTTTCATCACAACAGCTTCAATCACCAACACTTATATTAAAACTCTTCCTGGCATGTAGTTTTTTTTCTGCTTGGTAGCAGGAACCACACTGATTTAATTGCTGACTTGAGGTAAGCGTCAAAATCCAATCCAAAGCCATCAAGTCTTTTCTCTAGCCTCCCGCATGACCTAGACACATCTATCTGAACACTTTGATGTTGGGGAAGGAAAACCATAGTACACGATAGCTGTCAGCCTTGGTAGCAGTAACAGTGATAGTGTCAATGACAGCACAGTGGTACTTGGCATGACTCACCATCATGTCTAGTTTTTGGCGCATAGCTTTACTTATTAGCTAATCAGCACTAGCTGCTTCATTCATACTTCACAATCACTGACTGATTCATCAGCTACCTGGCTACCAACTGACTAATATTGGTGTATAGATGTACAGCATTACAATTATAACCAGGCACTTCTCAGTATTACTTTGTTGATACACTCATTGGCTACAGCAGTCTGGCCCACCACGTAAACCTTCTGCTTATGCGCAAAGGTTTTGGTATCGTCATTTAGAAAGTAATCTATAAATGGTCAGTTCCTTGATGTTAATGTAGTCTGAGTAGAATGGGTTACACCAGGCATGTCCAAACTATTCCATAAAGGGTTGTGTGCCTTCAGGTTTTTGTTCCAACCAATCAAGAGCACACGATTCGACCAATCAACTGTCTGAAAACTGAGATCAGTTGATCAATTAAGTCAAGTCTGGTGTACTCCTGATTGGTTGGAATGAAAACCTGCAGCCACATGAACCCTTTATGGAATAGTTTGGACAATTCTTGGTAACAATAGAACAATGTAATTAAAATAAAACATTAGTAGGCCATTATCCCTTTTGACTATATGTTTGCCATTTTACATTAGACAACTTAATACAACTATACCGAACAATATCAAACTTACCAAAATAAGGAAATCAACATATTTTAGTCACACACATATTCATCACACACACTGCAATTAAAACACAAGGAAGCACCATTGAATGTGACATAGGTGGGATATCAGATGCTGTTCAGTAATGATCATGAGTATGAAGTAGGTGAGTGTAGTTTCAAGAAAAGCGGATTTCTGTTTACAAGTTTTTCCATCTCCATATAGTTTGCATTACTGTTTTTTGTCTCTCCTGTAGGCTACAGTACAGCTTCTGTCTGCCATCTGTGGTGGTTTTGATGGGCGTTATGTTTGAGGGTGTTTTTACAAAAGGGACTATAAAGATCATCAAAGTGAACCGATTTCAACTTTTACACATAGGAGAACTCAATATTTTGCTGTATAAGTAGTGCAGACAAAGTAAGTAAAGTACTAACTTTAGCGATTGAAATAAAATCATTTTTTGTCGCTCTGTGTTTGGAAAAGCAGAACTGTCATATATATATTAATCCATAGTGTGTGCAGTTGAAGCAGCAGTGTTACGTCTCACCGCACAATATCAAGGGAATGCATTTTCTTTACAGTTATTCAAACACCAAAAACACAACTCTGTTTTTACCTCAGGGCCCAAATTACATAGTAGCTGTCTAAATGTCAGAAATTGCCAGCAGTCACTTTGGCACCACTTATCATTTTCAGGCTATCACTTCAAGCTGGGCAGAGTAAGCAAACTTGAGAAGTGGAAATGTTTTGTGCTTTAAAGGACTGCCATCTCTAAAAACTCTCTTTAAAAAAAAGAAAGAGCACACAGATGGAACACTGTTAGTTTCTCTTCAGGCAAACAGAGCTGTGGGGTTTGAACCAGTATTTGCATACACAAGTACAAAACCGCATCTTTGGCTAGTCAAAAAAGCAAATTTGAAGTGATCAAAAAAGGATGGGGTTGAACGTCCTTGAGTTGTAAACAAACAAATGACTATTACTCTATTTTAATAATGCTGTTGACTGTTAGTTGGTGTTGCCATGCCTGTCAAGTCTTCTATTCTGGCATTGGCACATATGAGGTTTACATTGATAACAAAGGCAGATTTATTGACACAGTTCTAGTAATATTTGAAACCGTACGTCCTTGATTTCAGGCAGAGACAGACAAAAGCAGACTCTTCATTTCTTGATAGCAATTGTCAACTTTGCTGACTATCACTAAGACTTTGAATTCATATTAAATCCTGAAGGTTGAAAACTGTTTTATATGTTTCAAGTTGACTTAATTGCAGACTGTAAAGTGTCATGGCCTCACGTTTCTGGACTCTTTGTGTTTTCTTGGTTTCCAGTGCGTGCTATGTAAGTATGTTTTCTCTGCTTTTAGTTTTCAGTTTCCTCTGTGTTTCTTTTGTCTTTTTCCTTCACACTTGCCCTGCGTGACCTTCGTTAGCCCAGCCCTGCCCTCAGTGTGTTTTTCCCCCGGCCTTCAGACCTGCCCCCAATCTTCCTCATTATCCATACCCTGCTTCCAGTCCAGTCTTTCCCAACCTATCACTACCAGCCTGCACTTGTATCTAGTCACCTTTTCCCTCATTTGTTCTGTTAGTGTTTAAGTCTTGGTTTTCTGTTCGGTCTTTGTTGGATCCTTTGTCCCTTCTTGTCAAGTTCTCATCAGTTTAGCATTGATTGTTGTCAAGTCTGTTCAGCTCTGCTCTTTCGGTTTTTGTTACACATCCCAAGAATGAAGACAGTTTCAGTCAGCCCTACCACCTACTCTGCTTTACATGACAGTAAAGAGAATCTTGTAAAAGGGCCCCAAATATGCTCTTGATGGCTCCTAAATGACATTGTGCAATATGACTGAGGGTAATGGTTAATGTCCCTGGCAAATAGTCAACGATTTCCTCAACTGATGATCCGTATCGAAGAGATGGAACTCAAGAAGTAACACTGTTCTTGTATTGCGGTGTAAAGCTAGATAGTCCTGATCGAAGTATAATGAAAAATGTCAGATAAGATTGTCTTATGTATGATGTCTTTTGTCATAACCTTGTTTGGCTGGGTTAAGTTACTACTATGGGTAATGAGCTTGTTAGCTGGGCATACAAACAACTGCAGCTGTATATTAGAGTAGAAAAACAAGCTGTTAAAAGGATGGGTTCACATGTCTGTCTTAAATCAACACACACATGCTCATATGTATATCGAAACACTATTTTGCTCTTGTGTTTTGTGTTTTGGAGAGGCTAGACATCCCCCTCCAAACCCTAAATATGGTTCTTAATATGGCACACTACTTTGGCATGTGGAGAAAGCCACAGCTTGAAAGATTTGCCGTGCCTAGTTACAGTTGCTAAGCTATGATTGGATAATCACAGGTCAGTGGAGGTGTTCAGCAAACAGTCACCCCAACTACACATTTTCATTGAAAAAAAAAAAGAAGCCCAAATTTAGCTCAGCCTAAAACCCAATGGAATAACAGTATTTGGGCTACAAAATCCATCCAAATTTGAAAAATGGGTTACACACAGTTCCAACTCATCGGGAGTGTATTGCAAGTGTATTTTTACTCAACAACTTCACAAGCTCTCCTGTTGTTTTAGTGTGCGTGTTGCATGTGTGTTTACTTTTATTCCCGGAAGGGGTGAGGAAGTGCAGTACATCAGATAATGCGTCAGAACAAGAGCATGGCAAACAGCATCCTCCACCCTGAGTGCCCTGTCTGACCGTGCATGACACCAGAACATTGTGTTCATAGCGCCAAAGGAATAGGTGAGAAAAGGACACGGAGTGATTTCAGACAGGTGGGGAAAGAATATGATGGTTGAATGACTGGCAAAACAGAGATGACTATTAAATAACTGACACAGCGAGGAAACTGCAAGATCCCAATACAAAGCTAATTCTTTAGTACTCCTTGCACCATTATAACACTCAAAGACTTGTAAATATTTCAGGTGTAAAAAATCTCCTTTGTACTCACCTCCAAAGAGTGCTCTCAGTGACACTGCCAATATGAAAGTCGTACAGCTTGGTTAGAATCAGGATCACCTGTAAAGAAAAGGGAATGGAACTATTACAATCATATTAGGTCAATCAAAGTAAGTGGAGTTTAGAAAACAGCTAGTCTGGCTTTGCTAAAAAAAACACACCAAAAAAAAACAGGTTCAGTTTGTCATGGATGGTATGTGCCGAATTATTCCTTTCCAGGTGCAGCGATTTTCTGAAGTTATCATTATGAGGTTGCCAGGCAACCAGAAGAGACTTCAAGACATTTTTACACCTGGCCAAGAAATACTCTGACTGATTTAAGATGTGTCATACTATTTCCAACGCACAACTTCTCTTCTAACTCTCAGCAAATGGAGAATTACAGAAGAAGTACAATTCCCAAATGTCAAAATATTCTTTTAAAGATACACTGGTGTGCTTTGGTTTGTTACATTGCGTTCAAAGAAGCTAGTTGAGCATCTGATCAGGATGCCTCCTTCACTCCTCACTGTAATATATTCCTTGCATGTCCAACTGCAAGGATACCTCGAGGCAGAGCCAGAAAACGCTGGAGTATATTTCCTGTCTGGCCTGCAGACGCCTTGGGTTCCCCCAGGAGGAACGAGAGGTCGTGGCGATGGAGAAGCATATTTGTATCTTTTTTTGCAACCAACATGTAGGTTTCAGAATACAGGAGGGTTTTTTTTTACAGCAGAGAATATTTGGAAAGAAGTGAAAGATAATGTTTTTCTTGAGGTGACTGCAACTACAGTCGTTACTATGAGTGCAACAAAACTGTAAAAAGCCAATAAGTACTTAAGCTTTAAACAACCATAGTGAGGTAGTTAAGCTAATAACACAAAAGCTGCCTGTATCTATCTCTTAAAAATTTGGCAAATTCTTGGAAATGTAGTGCGACCCCAACCCAAAATGAATGTTTTTAAGTATGGTGGTACACAAAACTCATGTCTATATATACTGTATCAATGTATGTCCTCAACTTTTTCATGCAATTTAGGCAACATCCCACATAATATGCTTCCAAAAGGTATTTGGAACTGTAGTTGGACTTTCCTATAGCTGCTTCATAGTAAATGTATATAACAGTGAATGAACTGCAGGTTTGATAGTATAGGTAGATTATTAATTGTACATCTGGAAGTTGCTCTAATTCTATATTTGGGCTTTTTTGTCTTGCCAGGCCATATTTGCACGTTACCTGCCTTCAAATCTGCTTCAGTCAACACATCATCAAATATAGTGAAATTTTCTCTGTCTAGAACAAAAGATACATACTTCTTAATGCCTTCAACACAATAATTAATTGCATTCAAGGTAAATTGAATTCTCCCCAGCACTGCTGCGAAAAACACTACAAGGTTCTGGGAGTAAGAGATGAGCATGTTGGGGGGTAGCGCTTTGCATAATTAGCAGCGTGTAACAAACGCTGTGAGTGCCACTTTGAAACTTAGTTTTTTCTCTTGGTGACTGCCATCCTCGCCCCTGTGGAAAAAGCTTGATCCAATGGTCTCTGTGTTCACAGCTTTGGTATCTGCTCTTTTGGAGTGATAATCAGCAGGCGGGGCACTTTGATAAGCACTGTGCAAGTCCTCAGAGCGAATCGCAAGACATGAAAACCAAGTCTGCTGTGAAAAAGGATCAGCGGTCAGCTGTGATACCACTACACTCCAGAGCGGGAGTATCACAATTCTGTTGCACAGAGAGACAGCTGAGGGTGGAAAGTTGCAGGAGAGATGAGAGGTAATACATTTAACTAGTAAGAGGGGGAAAAAAACTGATTATTACACCTAACCATCTGGAGACTGATATTCACCTCTGGGTTACAGAATGCAGTTAAAGGTGCGTAGGGGGGAAAATGAGCAGAGCAAATGCAAAAACACAGCAAAGAGTGAGTTGAGTACACACGCAATTATTCAGCATTTATCACACACTTGACCTGACCTCACCGGGGGGAAACATCCTTTTACATAATAGATGCTATTTTCATCCATCAGACCATGTGTTGTTTGCTGCTCTGTTTTCCTTCCCTGACTAAATGACTGCTGCTCCTCTATATTAGCATCCGCTACTCTCGTTAGCATTTCCGTCCCGCAACAAGCTTACAGTAGTAGCCACTTGAATGGCAGTCGACTCCCAGCCAAGTTCCAGTGGCTGGAGCAACCCCTTCCTTCTCCTGGGCGTGTCTATCTTTTCCTGTAAACCCACCTATTCATTGTAATACAGGGTTTGACCAGGAGATGGCGCTTCTGTCACTAAATAGCCCACATTCTGATGTTCTATGAATTTTTACTAACCGGTCATCTGAAATTCATCAAATTAAATCAAAAAATTAAATAGTCTACTGACTGATTATTTTGTAATTGTTTTCAAGAGGCTTCATCTGTATGCTTGTTTAAAACAACCTGACAAGCCTGACTTGAGTCATTCAGCTAGGAGGGAGGATGTGCTAGGTGTGGTCTTGACTCAAACATCGGCATTCGGGGCTAGATGAGAAGAAATAGAACCTCTGTGTAGATGAATAAGAACCAACGTCTTGAATCCTGGTATTCATGTCAGTGAAGCTCTGAGGACTGCAGACTTTCAGGACCTTCCCACCTCTGGCTGCCCTGTAAACATGCCAGCTCCTCACCAGGGACCTTTGAATTGCTTCTTGTGAGAAGACGTAACACACGCCCAAGGGATCTTCTCACCAAGACCGTGGCCATATGGTCAAACCCAAGCAGACTGCAGTGCCAGAGAGAAGGCAATGTTTGAATACTTGGAAATGGATTCTTGCTATGCTGCTGCACCACAAAGCAAAACTGGTTTTGTGTGTGTATACGTGTGTGTTGGGTTGGTTAGAGATTTGTACGTGTGTGTGTGTGTGTGTGACAAAAATGAGTGTATCTGAGAGAAAGCAGTGTACGCTCTCCTGTGGGCTTTGTGCTGTCAGAGATGTGTGGTCTCTTCTGCTCACAGGGTGACGCACACAAACACGAGTGGTCTCATTCCCCACGTGACAGCCTGAATATGAAATTCACATTGAACAGTCAGGACACCAGCTGAAAAAACAGAGAAAGTACTTTGCCCCCTTCAGATACATCTTAAAATGTGTCTCAAAAACATCTTTTCAGTAAAAAAAAGAATATTTAATGCATTAAGCCTCGGATCTGAATGAGAATGGCATGTGGATTTCAAAGACCACCAGGCAGATACTCTTGCTGTTTATTTACATGTTTGCTCCCCACTGTTCATCTCTTTGTACAGCAGACAGCGGGTATAACTGAAGAACAAAACTGCAGCACAATTAAATAAAAAAAAGGTTTAAAAGGGTGTCTGTATTTCAAGTGCTCTCCCCTTTTGAATCTTCAGTTGACTTGCAATTATTGAATCAAAATGTCAGTCACATTAGACTTGCATTAGCCTTGTTGCCTCAGCAACTAACAAACTATGGTGGAAACATGTTATTAGCGTAACTAAATGTCCCGCTGTCCTCAGAAACCAAGTCAAAGTGTCAAACACAATTTTGAACATTGGTTCAGGCTCATAGCTGACTAATGATAGTGTTAATGACTTTTTTGGAGGAAAAAAAAATGTGGCTTTTCTTTGCAGAGTGAGGAGCTATAGTTTGTGATCCTAGCCTTAATAGCTGTAACCTTCAGTGTCAGTTTTACAAGGCAAAACACCAAGGCCAGTTAATGAATCTTTTTCCCCCTGTGAAGAGCAGTGGAGACATGTATTAATTCATGCAGAATGGAGTAATCATTAAAATGTGTAGAAACCTACACTGACAGCAATGTTTGCCATCAGTAGTGGAAGAAATATTCACATCCTGTACTTCAGTTAAAAGTATAAATACAGCAATGTAAAAATACATGCATGAAAATTCCCACTTTTAAGTATTATGAGTGATGTAGTATGCAGTATTACAGTAGAAGTACTGCAGTATTATGAGTGATGTAGTATGCAGTATTACAGTAAAAGTACTGTAGTATTATGAGTGATGTAGTATGCAGTATTACAGTAAAAGTACTGCAGTATTATGAGTGATGTAGTATGCAGTATTACAGTAAAAGTACTGTAGTATTATGAGTGATGTAGTATGCAGTATTACAGTAAAAGTACTGCAGTATTATAGTGATGTAGTATGCAGTATTACAGTAAAAGTACTGCAGTATTATGAGTGATGTAGTATGCAGTATTACAGTCAAAGTACTGCAGTATTATGAGTGATGTAGTATGCAGTATTACAGTAAAAGTAGTGATATATTATTATATATGACATCATAATAATAATAATAGTGAAGCATCAGTGTTAGAGCAGCATGATACTGCTGTGGACTTTTTCTCTAATCTTTGTCTAGTCTTTTTTTTGCTGAAATATTGGATCATTTGAACATTTATTGTAATGAAAGCATGTGAGAAGTTTAGAGGGGTAAATCATATTTGGTGGAGCTGTTAACAACTCATAGACATCTGAAATGTGAGCCCGACTACACACTTGAGGTCTTTTTGTAAAACATCAAAAGATGTGTTGTATTCCAAAAGCATGTCATATTATCCATTGTGTAAAATCTTAGTATGAAAAGTAACAATGTTTCCCTTTGAAATATATTGAAGTGGATGTATAAAGCAGCATTAAATAGAAATACTCCAGTAAAGTACAAGTAGTTATTTTTCATCACTGTTTGGTGTGAAGTCAGTTCTAAAAGAGAGATTCAGTCAGTTTATTTGTTATTCACTCAAATCAAACTTTTCACAAAGCAAAAAGCTGCAATGCGATGTGAGGAAAAAAGAAACACAATGAAACAAACAAAAATAGGAACAACACATTTGTATGAGATTAATAACATTAATAAAGTCTCCCCTTTGAGCAGCATTTATATCATTTTGTTAATTAATCCTGCTTCATAATAGTTTTTATTCCAGTCAGTGTCTCTAGTGGCATCAAAGTAAATGATAAAAGGCAAAACAAAAGATTTAAAACTTGAATCCACATCCACAGCACATGGATCTTCTCAAATACAGCTACTGTGACACTTTGTATTGTGGCTCACACAATTTTCAAAGACGTCCGCTTTGTACTCTCCATTCTGAACAAAAGAGCTCTCTGTGCCTTTGATTGCAAAAAATGTCATGGTACTCCAGTATTGACAGTCTCGCATACAATTGAAAACAAGCTTTTCTGTACTCTGCAAACAAACGTCAGGATAGTCGACACCAAAATGGCAGCTGGAACTGATCATTATCTAGAAGTGATTAAGCATCTCTCCCTCTCAGTAGCATGTCAACAGCTGAGCAATTACTTTGTCAATTGGCAAGAGCTGTTTTATGAGACACGGTGTCAACCGGTGGCAGCAAAGCTACAATTGACATCGAGGCAAGGCCCAAAAACATTGAATCCTTACTTATAATTTGGCATGATTGAGAGAGAAAATGAAGCTATTGAGTTAATGGTAAATGGATAAACACACAGTAAGATGTTTTTGAATAATTATATGGATCATAAATAGAGACAAATAGACACTTAAGATAAAAGCGACATATCTGATGTACTGGAGCTGACTGTCATATGTTGTCTTCGTTTTCTCGCTGACAACAGCAAGGTCACTAGTGGTCTGTTCACCATAAAATAGATTACCATTATAGTATTGGAGGATTAAAGCTGCACTAATCAATATTTTTCACACAGTGGATGAACCCACAGAAAAATGGTCCCCATTAGTGTTGGGTATCAGTCCTCGATACCTGTCAAGCTATCAACCGAAATAAATCGGTACAAAGTATCGAAATGTCTAATGTCAAACGATACCTGCAATCAATCCTTTTTGCACCCAGAGCTAAAATATTTGTCTATTTGTATGGATTTGCTCCCAGCCAATCAAATGCAAGCCTTATTCGTGTTTCGCAACATGATTGGCCCACAGCCACAGCTTCTACAACCTGTCTGTGGTGGAAGTTGCAGTGAATTTGGGTTAGCTCACTTAGCGGTTCAGCAGCCAAAAAACCACCCAAACACTCTATAGTATTATTGTAGTATACTAA
This sequence comes from Scomber japonicus, assembly GCF_027409825.1. Taxonomy (NCBI): domain Eukaryota; kingdom Metazoa; phylum Chordata; class Actinopteri; order Scombriformes; family Scombridae; genus Scomber; species Scomber japonicus. The sequence goes on along the minus strand of NC_070579.1, from coordinate 36,030,888 downwards.
AGTGCTAAAGTATGCTAGTCACATGATGGGTATAGAATGAATTGGTATCAGTATCACTATGAAGGTACTTGGATTGGTGCTGGTATTGTAACTTTTTAAACGATGCTCAGCCCTAGTCATCACGCAAACTATTCCGGGCTGGACTCATTTAATCTCAGTCTTCAGACGGTTGACTGGTTGAATCATGTGGTCTTGATTGGTTGGAACAAATTCCTGCAGGCACACAACCATTTATGGAATAGATTGGACATGGCTGCTTTTGCCTCTTTTACGTCGTTTTGGTTTTATGGCCTACTGCATGTACTGTAAATAAGCAGCCGCAATGCTTTGATAGAGCTCCAACACCAACCACTAGTTTGCAATGGAGCCTAGATTGCAGCTGATAGTCGGTGTCATCTTTTCCATTATAAACCAAGACCTTCCAAATAAGGAGCATAGCCTGTTGTCTTTCATGCTCCAGAAACACCACAGTGCAGCACAAATGACTTGTTAAATGCCCTTATTGCAAGAACACAGTAGAGTAGTTCACATCATAAAATGTCAATTTAACATAGTAGAATTTATTATATGGCTTTCAAATAAATGGTTAAAATGAACAAGGTGTGCGTAATCTCATGACAATTGATCATTTAAACAAGAACTACTTGATCCTGAAAAGAAATGTAAAATATGAAAGGCTTTATGGGTGTATCCTTATGAACCCCATCCTGCTTCCTCATATATTACTCCCCATTTGTTTTAATTATCCGTCCTTCAATGATCGAGCATCTCTCTTAATATTCAACTATTCTGGGTCCGTGCGGAGTCTGTATAACCGACAGGCGTGTGTTCCACAGTTTGTGCTTCATGGACAGCACAGAGCCTTGGGCCCTCCGTGCATTTTAACACACAAATACTATAATGTCAAGCCTCCATGTCAGGCTTGAATAATGGGAGGATTTTGAGTAGAGGGGGAAAAAAAGGATTTCACTTAGGGAACTGGATTTAGGTGCATTGCGTCTTGACTTTTTGCCTCTTTGCTACATGTTTTTTTATCCTGCCACACTGTTAAGGGTAATGTGTCACACTGGAGCACCATATGTGCATGGACTTATCTTTACGCATATGTAAACACAGGCTACAAAGAGAAATCATCTCCTTTTAGCCTTGAAGGTATACCATTGCCTCATAGCTACCATTGCTCACAGCTCAAAAAAAGACCAAACCTAAGGTTCTCGCTAAAGCTTCCCACTAAAAGTGCTGCAATTATTCCGCTCAAAACTAAAGACAAGTAACATTTTCTGAGCTGAAGGGCATCATAAGATCAAAAGGAAGCGAGTTAACATGTAAAATGAGTTGTCCACCAGGGTATGCTGTAGCTTTTTTTTGGCAAGAACCACACCACCGAGAAGACTGCAGCACTGTGCCCCTTCTGGACATCACTCACTCTGTTTGCTTGCAGCTCCTTGCCTCTCCTTCTCTTTCTCTTTCTGTCACTCTGCTCCTTCACACTCCCTCTCATTCTCTCTGTCTCCATCTTGCTGTGTATGAATCACTATTTTCCTTCTTCTTTCTTCCTCCTTTCCCTGTCCCTTTCTGCGTGCGCCTCCCCCAGAGTAAAGTCCTCTCTCATTTATGCGTCCGTCTTTTTCCCTTGTTGCTTCCTGTTGTCTTGCCAGCCATCTCTCACCCCACCATTACCGTACCTTCTTTGAGTATTCCTCCCCCAACTAAAGCCCCTTTATCTCTGTTTATCTGGGTTCATCTTTTTTCACATCACTCCCCCTTGGTTTTTCCTGGTCTCCTCGCCTACCTCTTATCTTTATTCTCTCAGCTGTTTCTCAAGGCCTCTTCCTACAGTAATGTGCCCTAACCACTGCTCCTCACCTTCACTGTCTCCTTCACTCTATTTAACTTTCTTCCTCATGTCCCTCTCTGTGTACCATCTTTTATTTCTTACTTCACTTGTCTGCCTTGTTTTGTTTCCTTCTCTCTCTCTCTCTTTCTTTCTCTGTTTTGGCCTGTTAGAGGAGACAGGGCAAAGTGACAGAGCCTCTAATTAAAATGATTTTAAAGGTAGTGGTTGTTGAACTTGAAGTGAGGACAGTACAGTTAGTGTTTTCCTCACTTTGAAGGTTAGTCAGTCTCCACTGATTTCACATGTCAAGATCGGTTTCCTCTTCTTGAAGTGCACAATTCAGCTTGTGAACCAAATTTTTAAGTGAAAGTTTTAAGTCTGAAAAAATAAGCCATATAAGCACTTGAATCAGGATATCATATATCTTTAAATGTGTCTCCCACCAGTCCACCCAACTTCATGAAAGTGAAAGTGAAAGTATAAAGGTTATTCTTAACATCTTATTTTTCACAATTTAAATTTAAAAACTTACCATTTACAGCAATTTTTGTTTAATTGGTAATTTAGGAATAGATGTCTGGTGGGTCGATGCGCTAAATTTTAGTTCTTCTGTATGTGAGTTGATGGCTAAATCCAAAATAAATCTTTGAAGCTATGATATATATTTTTTATATATTTTTAAAATTAACAAAAGATCAGATCCTCACTCCTAGTGAAAAACTTGCTCTTGAGTCTATTTTGGTTTTCTTGCTTACGTTCTTCTTATTATCCTCCTGACCAGCCATGTGCTTTGGGAGGTTTTTTTTCTACATAAATGACTGGATATATAAGGATCTAACTTCTCCTGTAGCAAAACATCTGTAGAACACAGCTACACAACTGTTAGTCTATGATGCTAAGGCACTGAGAGAGTGCATCACAATAAGCAAGGTGTCAATCTATAGCTTTTGAAACATGATGTATTTTGGATACATGAACTGAATGAAGAGCTAGACTTGAGTTGTTTCCTTACACACTAAGTTTAACTGTTATTATTTAGTTGTGATACAATTTGTCAGAAATGATGTTAGAATTACATTTTTGGTTTGTTCTTTTGCGTGATATAATTAAACCACAAGATCGTGCTACAATATGTAAAGCTAACACAGAAGGTCATGCAGGTGACGCAGATGATGGCGTGATTACCATATTATATGATTATACTATAGCAGGCATGTCCAAACTATTCCATAGAGGACTGTGCCTGCAAGATTTTGTTCCAAACAATCAAGAGCACAAATAATTCGACCAATCAGTTGATTAAATGAGTGAAGCCTGGTGTGTTCTTGATTGGTTGGAATGAAAACCTGTAGCCACATGAACCTTTATGGAATAGTTTGGTCATGCCTGTCCTATAAGATGTCTTGTGATGTTTGGAAATGTATAAAAGTGGTTTTCAACCCAGTGTTCCTGTTTGGCCGCTGATGGAGGCGCAAGTCCAAACTTTGAACTTAATTTAAACTCTTAACTAGTTAACTACTTAAGAGTTTCAAGGCCACCAGCACCAGCATACATGTGATGGGGTTGAGGTGTTTCTTCATGTGGATGTATATGTAAGCCACGTGTTGGCTAACACATTCATGCGAACAATATTCTAAGTTGCATTGTTGTCCAGCTCACTCTGCTGCCCTCAAGTGGTCAAAAGTTAAAGTTCAGTTAATGCAGCTTTATTTTCATTCCCCTAACCCCCCTTTTATTAATAGTAGCTCTTAATTTGCTAACTCAATAAATTAGAGATTCAGTGACTAATCATTACTTTAGTTCTTAAATATCAAAACTTTCCTCTTTCAAGTAACTTCATTTGAACTTTTTAAGTGACAGCTATCATTTTGAAGCAAAAGCTCTTAATTGACTGCTACAAGATAAGTTTCTGCTTGAGCAGGTGACATGGCATTCAGAAAGAGCCAGAAGATCAATCTGGCGCTATAAGGTGAAGGAAAGGTCAATTGATAAACTAATCAAGTGCCTTGCATGGTAGGAGTGAGATTGTGAGACGATCTGCTTTATCACCTCAGCTGGACTTCTACACTGTGGGAGGAATAACCTTTCCAGCACACTGAGATAAACCTGTCATATTGTGTTGTACAACCCCCACCCCACCCCCTCCACTTAACTAAAAAAAGTTTTAGGCACTGCCATTTCACACAAGCACACTATATCCTACCTCAGCTTTAAAGACTCGAGATAGAAATGTTACCATAACAACCGCTGTCTGCAAACGCTGCTGCAAATGCTTGCAAAGCTCCAGCCATTCTGGATCCACAGTTTCTAAAAAGTCTAGAGAAAAACCCACAGCTATCTTCTTTAGAGAGGATTAATAATTTGTCAAAAGCGAGGATATATTCTGGTACGGGTGATATGGAAATGCTGAAATGTACCTGACGTCAAGAAGAAATTGGAAAGTGATTTATTTTACTTACATTACTTTCTTTTCTTTTTTTCCCCCTGCATTGCCGTGAACCGACTGTCCATATGCAAAGCATGATACTGAGCTGCTAGGCTGCATGGCAACATTTGCTGCCATTTTGAATGATAGCAGTATGCTGATGGATGATTCATCTGAAAAAAAAGCTACAGTCCTTCAAATTCCAATAAAAACTGTATTTCCAAGTAATTCTTGGCATTTATTTTGCCCCACTTGGAGTGCACCCAGGATGTTGTTTGCTGCATGAACAGAGCTCCACAGAGTAAGGTAGACAACAGCCTCATTCTAACACCTAATTAGGCTTAAACTAACTCTAAAAATATGTGCAAATTCAAAAGGAAATGTACATTGTCTTAAAAAAAACACAGCTTATCAAAGTCTTTTGGTGTGTGGGAGAAAAACTAATTATCATTAGTCTCTATTTGCATGTGCTATTTAAGGCATATAAGACACCAGCCACTATGATCTCCTATTTGCCCATTTTTCTGTCTCATGGTGCATCTGTCTCTCAGGCCAGTTCTTGAGGTAGTCAAGCGAAGCAAACACTATCTGGCGGCCGCAGAGCCTTCACTGGAGGTTAGGGCTTATCACAGCACAAGCAAGAGTGCAATAAAAACAAAAACCTCTCTGACTTTTCTCCATCATACTCTATAACACAGGAGAGACAGATAGACAAATTCAAGTGGTGGCATTTCAATGACACGCAGACTTGAGAAATATCACAACAGAAGTAAACAAAACAAAAGCTAACCAACAATTACAGAAAAAAATAAAGAATGTGAAACTATTCATATTAATTAACAATAAAGAAAAGAAGCAAAGCAGTCCAGTTTCTCTTTGTTCTCCTGCATCTGATTCTTCATATCTTATCATAAAATAAGTAGAGGGTTAATTCAGCTGGAGCCCACAGTGACAATCTGGGAGATGTTCAAAGAATTTCCATTTCTCTGAGGGAACTATTTTTATAAGAATGTAGCCCTGCATGTTCGCTAATTAGAAAACGGGCCAGTAGCTGCTGTATGTGTGTGTGTATATATATGTATATGTATGGGAAGCAACTGATACCTCATGTTGAAAAATGGACTGTGGCACAGAAAGAGCTCAGAATGTCAGTAATAAGATGATGCCATTGGACTTGACCAGCTAAATGAATATCTGTGAGTGAGTCTGTACATATATATAGTGTAGTTTACTGAATGCTGCAATACTTGCATGTTTCCTTACAGGGAAAGGTTTGACTGAAGGAGCTACACTCTGAAAGGTTTATCTAATTTGGCCAGTTTTTAGCATAATCTAAAAACAAATCACCAAGCCCTTCCTCACATAAGAAGAATTCAGCATCTATAATATATATATATATCCCTGTTTTGGGTATGATGAAGCCAATTGAGAGCCTGTGGGTCTAAATGCACACAGTGTACTGTGTAGGAGAACTTTTCATCTTTTTATATCCTCATTTTGTAATGTTTATGCATGCTGAGCAGTTTTGCCTGTCTTTTGAGATTTCAGCAGATATACTGTACTTACTGTACAAACAAAGGGAAATCAAAGTAGTCAAATGTGGGTCAAAATCAGGCCGAAAGGAGCTCAAGACTAATCTAAAATAGGTGATTTGGGTGGTGAACAGCAACAAAATAATGAAGTTTCCTTAAGGGATACATCAGCAATTTTTGCATTTCCAAAAAGTTGGGAAGCTTAATAATGACAGGCAGTAGAGGCTGAAATATCCTTACTTTTAGTTTTTACTAGGGCTGGGTATCATTTAAAAAATTATTAGGTATTATTTGACGGGAGTTGCTTCGATACTACTCAGTATCCATTTATTTTGGTCGATACCTTAAATATATCGAGTAGAGAAAACCCAGCCCTAGTTTTTAGGATGGGTCCAGCTCCAAAAACACAGAATCCTACACTTCCCATCATGAAATGTATAGTACTACTTCATTAAAGGGAGACTCAGTGGGAAATGTGATATACAAAGACAGCCGAGGACATCGGTGAGCTCCTTTTTGGAGCCTCGCTGACTTGAACAAGTGCTCAACACATCTGTCAGTGACCAATTAGTGGGATTCTCTACAGCAACTAATCTTGTTAATCAACCTGCCACATGTCACCTCTAGTTTTGACAAAGCAGTGTTTTTCAAACCGTGATTTGAAACTAATAAATGCAAAAGTTAGACTCTACCTGCCTTGTAAACATCGACAAAACTTTGACATTTTGAGAAACTTTTGAAACTTTATGCTCCGGGTTTGTAATGAAGGCTTTCTGTTCAAATTGTGTACTCTCCAACCCTGAGCTGAGATATCCTTGATGACATCTCCAGGGTTATTGTTGTTGTTGTTGTTTCAGACTTTAGAAAGCTCCTCCAGAGCCACAAATGCCTAGTACAGAACTCCCCATGATGAGTTAGTGTGTAAAATTGGTTGAACGCCTCTTTTGAAGGACAATAAATCTGAAATATCCCTTTTAATTCTTTTCAGAATTCACCAGCACCGGTTTCTTTTTGCCATACATAACTGTGATAAAACGGTGGTGCCACAAAAGCGTGTTTCTGTAATATGTTATCACGAAATGTATGACTGTCCTTGAAATTCTGCAGTGGGTGTTGAAAGTATTGGGTGGGATTTTCTTCATGTGGAGAAGACTATGCTCTCTAAGTTCTGCTAAAAATGCCAGAAAATAGGAGAAGTTTTTACCTGACGGAAGCATTTCTAGAGGGAACCAGATGGGATGATGGTCCATGGCTTACAAGTGACAGACACCCTACTGAAGTGTGTGAGTGGGCAATATATTCTGTCTAAAGCTGGTGTTTTGTTATTTTTTTGGGCAAAAATGATCAGTTTATTGCAAATTAGCGTCAGTGTAAGTGTAAGAAGACTAACAGGGTGGAAGGTGTCACCAACCACAGCTATGGTAGCTATTTAAACATTTCCACCTTTCTCTTTGAAGATGCCCCCCCCCCCAAGACCCTCTGTGTACGGTTACCACAATGAAAACTGCTAGATTTCATTCTCCAAAAGCATGAATTACCCTGACAGCCGAAGGTCTAAACACATCCTCGAGCACAAGCTACTATTAATCTGATCACAGTCATCTTCCACTACACTGAGTCAGAGGGGTTTTTTTTTCTTGCCATGTTACCACAGGCACATCATTTCTGATTAGAGGGACATATTGCTCTTTATTCAGCAAACGAGCGACAGGAATTAGTTAGAGTCTGTCATTTTCATCTTCATATTATATATATAATTTTTTTTTTTTCTCACAATCTCTCACTCGGAGCTCTGGTAATTTCCCCCCACTCTGGTGTCAGCGGGAGTAGAGGAGAAGCGAGACAGAAGCTTTAACTGCAGGCGTACTCACGTGTCATTGCGAATCTTCTCCAAGGTGACACAGTGTGGAAGCAGCAGGACAGCTGATTAACACCAGGGTCCCTCTTAAACTCTTAATTACATTTTTTCCCCCTCTGATGCCATCTCCTGTCTGTCTGATGGTACATACTGATGATGATGGTGGTGATGGGAGGGGTTGAGGTGATGGGAGGGGTTGAGGTATAGTTTGAAGAACTGCTCGGTCACTGATAGCGTACCTTGAGCTAATGCAGGTTTACCTCACTGGCCTAGACACCGCAGATGCACTAAAAGCATCGGAAGTGCGGCGGTCATAATTAAAATTGCAATATGTTGTCCTTTTAGGGACATTATGTTATCCATCAAGCACTTGATCCATTGGCTCGGCTCAGCACAAGCCAGCTCACTGATGGCTCAGGGGCAGCTTACAGTAATATCTCCTGTGACAATGCTGGGTGAGCAGACACTGGAGTGCGCTGCTGATGCCACCCTAGCACACCATCCATTACCGTTATGCCTTCCACCTGACAGATCCACTGTGTCTAGGGGAATCATTTTAAGGATTTAAGGCCAGACAAAAACTTTGTAATCATGGAGTAGATAAAACCAAACTGTTGCTTGTCTTTGAACTGTCACTAACACCAAATGTTTCCAGTATTACTCATGAATCGCAGTTTCTCCACTATACAGGAAAAAGATTAAAATTATTCAGGGAACCAAAAAATGAGTATCCACCTTTACATTGACGTTCCCGTCACAAAGAATTCAGTAAGATTAGATAAAGCTTTGAGCAAATATTTAAATGAAAAAAATGTCAAAACGTAGAAGGGATTTCTGTAACTAATGAAAAACGTCAAATGATAAGATACTTTAATAGCTAAATTAATGAAGTAGGACTGAAAAAGGAAATTGGAAGCTTACATTTTAAAATCCTTGTGTCTTGTTTTTTCCAGAGACATTACATTCACTCCTAGACTTCTATTTTTTTTTCATCACGACAACCGCTGAGGTGAAGAAAAAAAAAAATGTCAAGGAAAAATTTGACTCCATTTCTATAAAATTGGGCCCATCAAACTCCACGGTTCCAACGAAAGCACAAACTGTCACTCTGGTGAATTTACAAAGAGACAGCACTGCTTTCCAGTCCTGTCGACCTACTCGGGACTGGAGCTTCAGAGAAAGCCCATCCGTCTCAACCCGTCATCCGGTGCCATTGTGGGTAATGGGCAGCGGGCATCACTTTGTGCCACCAACAGTAGACCAGCAAACAAAACAGTTGGTGCCATGTGTTGCATGGTGTGATTCATTTTGACAAGCCCAGTATCCATTGTCCTCACAGCCGAGGAATTTTAAGTGAGCCATTTCTAAAAGCCAGCTCAGACTCTGGAGTGAGGCTCTGGATGAATGAGGGGAAGAGATTTGTGGGGCAGAAGGTCCCCAAAACAAATGCCTGCACAGACACTGAGATAGATGTTAAAGGTTTGCTCCGACAATTTGCTACAAGATGCAAGGAGCAGCCTGTCCTCACAAGAAAAACAACAAATTCAGCCACACACAATTCAGCCAGCAAAAATGACCCATAGTTATGTTTATGTCAATGTAACGGCCATAGTAATTATGTTTGATGCAGTTCAGATATATAAGGTGACAATATGTCTTTTTAGGAGGAGGTGGGATGGTTACATCCTGCTTCTGTCATGTTTCAAACTGCGAGTCTGGACCTTTTTTTCAAGATTGTCATGCTGTTTACTGTTGCCATGATGATAAAGGTAAGTACATTTAATGGAGTTGAAACCACATTTCAACCCAAACCTGGAGTTTCCTTCCTCCCACACACCAACACCATGCAGTTTAGATTAATTGGGTGTGAATGTGAGTGTGAATGGTTGCACATCTACTATATGTTAGCCCTGTGATGGACTGGTGACCTTTCCTGGGTGTACCCTGCCTCTAGATTAGTGTCAACTGGGATTGGCTCCAGCCCCCCAGCCCTCTAGAGGATAAGCTGTACGGAAAATAAATGAATTAATTAATTTTAACCCAAACCTTGATCTTGGTCCAACCCTAACCATGTTGTTTTGTAATTAAACCTAACCAGACCTTAACCAAAGCATTGTCAGACCATAAAACATAATTATATTCTCACAGTGATTTGTATTGATTTTGGGAAGCAGCATATTACGCTCCTGTGTGTTATTTCATTATGAGGATGTGTTGGTAATTTCTTATATAATGACATACATCAAATAGACACAGTTTGCACAGAAGGTTCCCCAACATGACCACCTGTAATCATTTGGAACAACAGAAAATGCTGGCTATCAGTGCAGAGGTTGGAAAAACCCAACATCTGTGTTTGTTTCTACAGAACTTGTTAATAATAATCAGTAATTTAAACAAAAGCAACAGCTGTGCCCTTAGCAACTACTGTCTGCCTTAACTTGCAGAGAAAGAGGCATTGAAGTTCATTCTGGGAAAAGGCAGGAATCAACATCATGCTGCTCTGTATTTCATAGACTAATCCATCATAGCTGCGTGTCATTTAGTTTTGTTTATATACCATCCAAATAGAGTAATATTATTAGTATTTGATGCAAGTTTCTTGAAATAACTCGATGTATTACCTTTAATGTTGACTTTACCAGAAGACACCATCAAATAGTGTTTCAAAGTGCACATGACATTTACCTGCAAGGTAGAAATAAAAGTGCTAGATTTTTGAAAGGAGTTTTGTGAGTCTGTTGAAGAAAGGTCTGTATCAAGTCTCCCTTTGATTAGTTGACCCACCAACGCCTGTTTACCATCTTCGTAAAAGTTGTCTAAATCATAAGCCTTATCTGTGGTTCAGGAGGTAGAACCCATTCATTTCAGAGGTTGGTGGTTCAATCCCTGGCTGCTCCCATCCACATGTCAAAGTGTCACTGAATTAAACTGCTTCCTATGGGGCACCATCTATGTGCACCTCAATGGGTGAATGAGAGGCGAGTGTATTGAATATGTAATATTCAAGGTAGATATGTACTATCTAAGTGCAGTCAACTTTGAAAGCAAAAGTTTACTTGTATTAGACAGATGGGCTCTGCCTTTGAGTACAGATGATCACACAATAGCTGTTCTCATTTACATGTCTTTCTTTTTCACAGGTTTGATGTCAGCATTATTTTAAATTTCATCTAAAATGTCAACCCCAGTCAATTGGTTTTGGTTGGCTCATGTCGCTAACTGTTTTTCATCCTGACAATCACACATTTGAAAATGTCACATTAGCCACCTAGCATAAAAACAGGACGGCACAGGACAGTTCATTAACAACAAATATGATGGATCAGAGTGGCATGACATTACACACTGACAAAAAAGAAAGAGCTCAGATATCAGTAGAAACACCCGAGGCTTTTTAGTCATGCCTGCCCCATGTTAGAATTGTAGAACACAAGATCATTATTTACCGGATCAATTATACTGCTCTGCTTCCTGCCAAGAAGAAATCGTTTGACCTCTTGCCACAACTTATAAAATTAAAACTATTTAGTTCCAAATAAAACCGCATTGAGAGTTTCTTCACAAGACATCTGATTGCGATCGATTTTGCACAAGCTGAACAATCGATTAGCCTCAGTGAACTTTAAAAGACGATGCTTGTTTCACAGTTCATGAAAAAAGCACTATTTTTTACGGTCATGCATGATATTACTTGAATGACTGCTCTAAGTTCACTCCTCATGTGGGAGAATAAAGAAGACATTTGAAACAGCTTTTACTTATCAAGCCAAGCTCCAGTGCAGCTATGAGAGACTTTCTGTAAACCAATTAGAGGAAGGAAAGGTCATACAAGAGCCTTGGAGGGGGGAAAAAGGAGATAAAAGAGTGATTGGATTGGTTCATGCTCTAATTTTGACCATCACACTTTTCACTTACTGTAATTATTCAATTGAGCATAGAAGTAGAGAGAAGATGAGAGTATATGCTCATTTCATTCTCTCTCTGAAAGCTGCTGATAAAAAAAAAAAAAAAAAATTATCAAAATGGGAATGCAAGCTCCAAGATCCCTGAAAGTGCCCAAAAGAAGAAAATTGATCACAATCTATAATGAAGTTTTGTAAGAATAACAACAACATGAGACATGAGTTGCTTATCAGTGAAAACAGGGGAACAGAGGAGTCAGCTGCACATCGAAAATTTCACAGTACACTGTAATACAACACTGCTGTAGCCGACACACAATGTTTTATGGCAACATCAATTCAAATGAGTATGTGTTTCTGCTGAGGAAGTGAATAGTTGTTCTTGTTTCTGTCTACCTACAAACAGACATGTACAACGGCTCCTAAGGCAAAGTGAACTTTTTATACGCTCCCCACTTTCATGGCGAGAGCTTGATGAGAAGATCAATACCACACTCGTGCTTGTGCAGTGAATAGAGCCAGATGCTAATTAGCTTAGCCTAGCATTAACACAGGGATCATTAGCCTAACAGTGAGAAGATCAATGCCACGCTTGTGCCTGTGCAGTGAATAGAGCCTGATGCTAATTAGCTTAGCCTAGCATTAACGCAGGGAGCATTAGCGTAACAGTTTAGAAAGTTTTCAAAAATACACCAAACAATCTAATTAATCCATTATATCATGTTTGTTTAATCTGTACATAAATGTAAATGTAAAAATGACAAGTAATGGTGTTACGGGAAACTTTTGCTGGAACTATCTTGGCAACCTGTCATACTGACTTCCAGTCTATATGCTAAGCTAGGATAATGAACTCCCAGCACACATACACGTGAGTGGTATTGATTCTCATACCTAGCTCTTGGCAAGAAAGTGGATGAACGTATTTCCCAAAACACTTGAATCTTTTAGTAAATTAAATTATGTTGAGATGAATTAGCATCGTTGCCACACCAGTAGTCACAAATATGGGTAAAATACAGACATCTTACGGGAACATGAGCAAAATCTTTTTTCGCTTAGTTTCTGGTGATGGATTCTTGTGCACCAAAGAAAGAAAGTGTAATGGTTGTCTCTTGATGTGCTGATGAAGAAGAAGGAAACTATCGCTGACACGTCTCACTTGTATATTTTAAAGATTTTATTACAAATGAGAACAGTGTCAAACAACCAATCTTGAGACAGTCCCTGGTGCCGATCTGAGTCTCTTTACCTACCCCAGTTTTAACAACACTATATATAGTTTCTTATCTCTAAAATCTCCACCTTCTGAGCAATTGGTCAGTCTGGACAAACCTTTAACCTAAAAAAACATCTATTTGTATGTCACAGGAAAAAGCAGAACCGATAGCACAAAAGTCTTAGTCAAAAGTCATATCAATTCTTATCAAAAAAGACCTTTTCAGTATAAATACATATCAAGAAAAACCAATAAAGTTTAGTTTGAAGTAATTATCAACATCTATTATGTATTACTGTGCTAACAAAACCCCACAATTGACATTTTAAACCAAATACCAATAAGATATGAGCTGTTTTCTGCTGATCTATATCAATCCTTGCTCTTAGGATAATACAATGCCCCATAAAAAGACATTTCATTTTCTTTCATTGTTTGGTTTGCATATCTTTAAACGTTCTAATGGTATATCCCTTTTCATGTCTATCGCTCAGTAAACTCCACAATCTTCCAATCTCAGGAAGATTTTGTTCTCAGTGTGAAAAGCTAAAAAAAAAACCCCTCTTTCCCTCCTGCTGTTGAGGGAGCATAATCTACTTTGTTGCCTTGACTGCAGGAAGAAAATAAAGGATTCTCCATTGATGCAGAGAATTAGGACCATTAGGTCTCATTAAGAGACTTGATCAGAGCCTGCTTGTGTGCTTTTCTTGATATTCAGCTTGCTGGGGGAGATAGCGAAAGGCCTGAAGTGATTGTTGCAAAGAGAAGCGCATTTCTTCTTAGTCAGCCACCGAGACACAGTGGATGCTGCCAATGAATCTCTAATTTCTCAAAGCCATAGAAATAGGGGGCAACTTTCCAAAAAAAAGCACCTAGAAAAGCTTGTGTTGTTGTCGTAGAACCAGCAGGGGAAGACGGAGATAGAGCGGGAGAACAAGTGGAAAGAGATGGAGACAGAGTATTGATTTGATCTCTTTTGCTTTCTTTTCCAAACTGATCAACGTCACGGAGCATCTTTTGAATGCAAAATAATATATATGGGGTCTGCATGTGCATGTGGAGCCATTTTTATTCATGACGGTGACAACACCAACATAGCTTCATATTGCCTTTTTTTTATCAGCAAAGAACCTTTTTGTGTGCTACTCTTTCATGCTTTCCTCAGCGCTAAATTTAAATGTTAAAAAGTGGGACTTGGCTGTGTGCTATAGTATTAAAACTTACTCTTCAACCGCTTCTCTTGGCTGTGCTGTTCTCATTGTATCTACACCAGCATTGGTAAGCTATAAATAGGGATCCTCAGCAAAGCGAGGTAATAAAAGTGTCAGGATTTTGGAAGGAAGAATGATGCCTTTGCTGTTAAGTTTCTCCATTGGGCTGATGTATCATTGAGGTTGAGCTCTCATTATCAACTTGGAGGATTATTGGCCCTAACTCTCTCAGAGGGGGGAACTGACTGCACTTCTCGGATCAGGTGTAATTCAGCAGCGTTGAGACTCACTAGCAGTAGAATGGGGACATATCTATCCTCTGTTCCGTTTCTTTTGCTGTCCTCTCTCTATGCCTTCTTTTTCTCTGTACTCTATACTCTTCCTCACACCCCACCCCCCTCACATTTCTTCCTTCCATCTTCCCCCCTCTTGGCCATTTTCCTGTCCCCTATCTCTATTGCCTGCCTTCATTTCTTTCATGCTGTCTGAAAGTTCAAGGCTTTCATTGACTTTGCTGACTCTCACCAGACTCTGAGGACTACTGGGGTTGAGTCTACCAATCCTGAAGCTGACATCTCTTCTCAATTAAGTCTGGCACCCTAGCTGCAGACCGTGATAGCTTTGGTGGTCAATTAAAAGAAGGCTTTGGTTCTCTGTAGCTGGGTACAGAGCTGAATGTAGAAACAGAGAATATGATATATAACCATGACATATTTTGTCTTGGGATCCCGTGTCAGCAGAACACATTCATTATACTTATAATAGGGTAATGTGCAGTGTTGGAGAACTTGTTACATTACAGCATTACCTACTGAGAAAAGTAACTAGTTCGAGTACTTTTGTCCAGACCTCCTATATTAAATATAATGACTGTACCATCATCACACAGCCAAGTCTGGCACATAGCAGTAATGGCAGGCACAATGGCCTATTTACAGCTCTTTATTGTACAATCTTACATTAAGCTTACAAAAGCTGTAAAAGTGGCTTCTCAAACATTTGCCCACATACAAGTTATATAGGCTTTTGAAATCACATACCTGAATACAAGTTATAAACCACATTGAGGCTTTTCAAACACATCCCTACATCACTTCCAACAGGGCAACAGGCTGTTATTACCTGGGCACAAATAGCAATAGCCCTTATTTCCTCCCATAAATTCAAAATAATGTGAATATTTCCTAAAAGTGGATGCTAAAGGTAACTTGGTAAGTAATTACCCAAACAAAGAATAACCTTGCTAAATAAGTGGGACTATCCTTGCTTAATTCATGTGTACTTCCTGAAATTGGCCTTTGTGTTTTATGATGAATGATATGGAGTTGAGTGGGTAAAGGAGGGTTTATGACAGTGGAATAGGGACAGCAATCACTGATACAAGACACAAGAGATCTCACTTCCACTTCCACTTCAAAATTTTGATGACATCTAGTCATTTTTATAATGGATTTGAATGCACACTTTGTGATACACTTTAAAAAATGCTAAATGAGAGTAATAATACGGTAAACATTAAACTGCACCACTCAATATTTTATTGTAGCAATCCATCAAATTACTGTAATAAGAAAGAAGTAACTAATCATCTTTCAGCTCATAATAATAATAATATTTTTTGGCAGACTTTGCTGTTTTAATTCTATTGTATTGAACCTACTCTATCTGCCCAATATCAAACAGCAGACAGGAAAGTAAGCAACACAGAGGAGCATTTAGTAGCTAAGTAGCCAGGTATTTTCTCAGGGGCTGCTGGAGACCAAGGAGAGTGAAAATTGGATTTATATTTGTTAGCTGGCCAAAACAACTCCAAATGAATGCTAATGTTGTTGCTGGATTTGTTAATGGGTAATTGTTTTGTTTGTGTTTGCCATATCAAGTTTATGAGGAGACAATAAGTCAGTCTTCAGCAACACTTCACTTCATTAAGCTAATAGTTTTACATGTACTTAAGTGTTGGAAATGTATTGCTAACATTGGTTGTTGCATACAAACGTGGCGGCCCTTTCGTTCCAATGGAAGCTACTCACCAATATGCTAAAAGGGTTGTTATGGACTCTTGTTCCTTACTTCCATAACAAAAGAACATTTCTGTGTCTCTTGTGTTGATTATCGGTCGCGTTGTGTAACAAGCTGGTAATGAAAGGCTTATCATTGATGCTTCCTGGATAAATATAACAATCAGTAACAATGTCTGAGAATGAGTGACAGCAGTAGGGTTGGGTTTTCGTACTCAATACCTTTAAGGTATCAACCGAAATAAATCGATACCAAGTAGTATCAAAACGTCTCCCATCAAACGATAGGTGCAGTCGATCCTTTTTGCACCCAGAGTTTGAAAAGCTGAACTAAAATGTAGCATCAAGTCATCCCTTATGGCAGGTAATAGAAGTCGATGTGGATGGGGTTGGTTGGGGTCAACAGCAGCAACAAAAACACAGCATTTAAAACTCAGAGGTTGGTTGCTGTTCCACAAATTGGTCTTTAAATGGTTTTGGTTTGAACCTCGCGAGTTGTTTTGACCAGAATGTGACTTTGCAAAGTTACAAATCATTAAATTTTAAAAGCTGACCTGGAGTCGGTGCACTTAGTGTCTGTTCCTACATCTCGAAATGTGGAAACAGCCTCATGCATGCAAACACAAACACACTCATATACACATATACAGCAAATGACCAGAGAGATATATGGTTGTACATCACAGCATCTTTGATGATTTGTCAGGCCACCAAACACAAATATCACGTCTAAGAAAAGAGAAATATAGTCAGGCATTTTTCCATTTTATGTTCAACTACTAAAAAACAATACTAAAATACTGCCTGTCAGCCCAAAGGGGGTTTATTGAATTATGGTGGCAAACACAAGAGAGCTATGTGTTCAGCCGAAAACAAACAAAACATTTAATATAGCCAGTGGAAAAACACAAACTCAGAGGCATGGATCCTCATGTCTTTATATGACAGAGGAGGTAGGAGGAGCGGCTTGTTTTGCTTTAAATCCCTAGAAACAGGAATTTATGTTCATTGTGAAAATCAATTAAACAAAGCCGGTGGACCGTGAAAGCTAAGAATTGCACATTTTTTAAACTTACATCATGTTTGGAAATGTGTTCTGTCTCGCCACGAACTGAAACAGAGCTGCAACCCCCCCTCCCCCACCACCCCGAAAATCAATGCTTCATTTAGGCTTTCATTTCTGATACTTGCCACCATGCTTGAACCGCTCGACTCCGCAATGTTACAGAGTGCATTTATAATCAAATCTAACCTGCTTTTATATACTGTTGGATTTTTAAAGAAAGAGTGTTTTTTTCCATCTATTCATTCACTTCATGATCTCTATATACAATAAAGGATGAAATATTGCTGTAATTCAACCAATGTATTATAAAATGCTATTGCTGTGTTCTACGGCTCAGAAGCATCTCTATGGATATTGCCTTTTCAGTCTGATGGCAACAGTAAATTGAACAAAACATTACACTGCCTCCTGATTATATTTCCCAGTTTCCAAAGTGCAAACAGTAAAAGATTACATCAAAAAAAAAAAAAAAAAAAATCTCTCAGTATATAGGCATTACAGTGCACTGTCAAACACAGCCTTTTAAACTCTTTGAACCAGAATAGCCACACAACTTTCAAAATAAACTCCATTTGCTTGGGCCGTGTTCAGATAGGATGTGAAACCGTGAACTACAGAAGTTACATTGTATTACACCAAAAAGTATGTGGATGAAGGCTGGTTTACCAACTAGGTAATGAACAACTCATTGAACTCATTGACTATCAATTGGTTTTGCTTAATTAGATGAATCTGTAAAATGTAATAGGGCAAATAAATGATATCATTCAAGATTAGACACACCCTTTGTAGTTTTTGTCCCATAGTAGTGCTATGGAGCAGTTTTTTGTTATTTTTTTGTACTTTGATGAGTGAACATGGTTGTAATGGCCCAGCAAATACAGGGAAGAAGAAGTCTGCAAGCTAGAATTTATGTAGTAGTTTGACTTTTTTTTTGGAACATCTGCTTTGCAAATGTTTCATGAGGAAGGAAATGGATTTGACATGTTTGCAGACCTCTGGATAAACACAGTGGGTTTTTTTTGGTGAGTAATAGTGAATGTCAACACAACTTGTTTGTTTACACGAACACTACAGGGTACCTTTAACTTACGCAGGTCCTGCTCTAAAAACGGTTGTGTCCTGTCAAACCTGGTTTTGAGACTGTTATTTTCTCAGTTTATATTGTGCTTACATGGTGCATATTTCTAAATAAAGTTATAAATGAGCACAAACTAAGTGACAGATGGAAAACCACGGACAAGGTATTATTCCAGTGAAGAAATTCAGGTTGGTCTCTGTCTGAATAATGAAGCTGTCATGTACAGTCTGCTGTATGCACTGGACTCAATGGGAACAGGAAATATGGACGATGAATGGAGGACATCTGGTGAAGGGAGTCAGGAGCCAGTAGGTTAATGCAACCTTGCTAGTGACACTTTGTCCACACACTTTTTTCCACCTTTCATCTTGGGCTGGTTGTCAGGTTTGGGTTAGACCTCTCTATTTACAGTATATCTATTTAAATCTCAAGAGCCCAACGATACTGGATTTTTAGGGCAGATGTCGATACCAATATTTGGAAATAAAACAATTCTGATATTGATTTATTGGCTAATAAAATTATATATACAGTATAGGGCTGGGCAATTAATCGGAAAATAACTGAAACCGACATTTAGAAACTCTAATCGACTTAATCTTGCTCATGTCAATTAATCGTGGTGTTCACTGTTGCCATGACAGCAAAGGTTGCATATCTTTAAGGAATTTGAAAACTTGTCTCCAGTGATCATTTTAACCCAAACCATGATCTTTACATAGTTCTAATCAAGTCAACTAGACATTAACCACAGCAGCACACCTTAAAACATCTTCATTTTACCTCCCTAAAGATCCTCATGTGTGAGGGCAGCAGTGGAAAATACTAAACTAAAGAAACTGTGAAAATACATCATTGTTCATCAAGGGTGGAGATAATCCTTCATTAATCGTAATCAAGGTTAAAAGTTCAATTAATCGTGATTTAGATTTTTGCCATAATCACCCAGCCCTAACACAGTATATATGCATAAATATGTAATATGTCTTAAACAGCAAACTTCACTGGGAATTTAATATATATATATTAAACTTTAAATAGGAAAAAGGATCAAATATGCATAAAATAGCAGCACATATCAGATAGCATAAACACTAATACAGATATATCAGTGTAAGGCCAATATCTGCCAATATAACGAGTGTCAATATGTCGAGTTCTAATCTAGTCTATTTTTTAGACAATAGTGACCTTTTGTTTGTGGCAGCAGTTTGGAGAAGCCCTTTCCTCTTTCAACATGATAAAACCCGCACAAAGCAAGATCCATTAAGAAATAACTTTCCCAGTTTGGTGTGAAAGAATTAAACTGGACTGAACACTCCTGACCTCGACCCTCTCTAACAACCTTTGGATGAATTGGATTGTAGATTGGTGAGTCACCCAACATAAGTGACCATCACCACTAATTCCCTGGCGGCTGAGTTGGTTAAAATGCTTTAGCGAGGTTCCAAAATCTTATGGGAATCAGCCGGGTGGATAATGTTTTAGGAGCATATAAATGTACATGATTTGAGATAAGATGCAGAGCAATGCTATACCAGTGTAGTGTTTGGGTGTCCACGTACTTGGCATACACTGTAGGTAGGAGCAGCACATCATTAGGTAATTCCCTAATAACGTCAAAGCGCTACCGTAGTTCCAGGTGGGCAGATATCCCACAATCCATAATACACTTGATGAATTAAAATGGCAGGTTGCCCATTAAAAAAATCCTCCAGTGGAATTTTCCACAGCCCACAAACCATAAAGGTAGAATTATTTTCTCAAACGTTATTGATGACCACACATCACCCTAGAATCGGACAGGCTGTGAGTATGAATTAACGGATTATACTTAAAAATTTAACACTGCATCTGTAAATCTTTCTTCTATGGGTTTGTATATCAGAGATGCTGGGTAAAAAAAAATCAACATTTATTACATAGTATCCACCCAGAATACTCGCCATGAGACATATCACTACTAAGAGTAATGAAAAACAATATATAACTTAGTGTTATTTCTGCACTTCCATTTTCAGCCACTTTCATATATAAACTACACTGCATGTGAATAATGCTGCTCAGAAAGTTCATTTATTTGGTTATCCATTTGTTTCTTCACGCGCGATCCAAGCCACAATATTTTCTTTATTTCCATTATGATGCATTTAGACTCGGCAAACCGGCCTCTCTGTGCTGTGTGCTCAGAGTTAAGATGTGCTTAAGGTCGTTATCTACCCTATTTACATATAAATCCAGCTTCTCCATGCAGTATTTATATTTGTTGCCTATATATTTAACAGTATCTGTCAGGTCCTGCCACATTTCAGCGTGGTTAGCTGGCTCTGTTCGAGGTGTCTGTCAGGGGGTTGGAGCAGCCAGTGACCTTTCAGACAACCAACACACACGGCAGCCTCCAGTCACCTCTTCAGCTTTAACTTGGCATGTGAAGACTCTGACGCTGAAGGCTCCCCAACACCCACCAGCTCCAACACATCTCTGTTTGGATGACAGGCAACACACACAAATACACACTTGTTTGCTCCCTGAGTATAGGCGCTATCACACAATAAGACCACACAAAGCCATTTCCACATCCTTGCCATCCTTATGGACACAGTCACATGACTCTCAGACTCCTCTAGCTCTCGCCCTTTCTGCTCCTCTATCCTCTATCTCTCCACTCGTAGTCACATGCAAACACACTCAGTAGATCAATCTCCTTGGATTGGATTGATGGCCTGCAGGCCTTTTGCTGACTAAGGCGTTGCCAAATATGGTGAGTTATTGGGGAAATTATGCTTAGCTGCCACTCTATCTGAAATGGTGATCCACTTTGTCAATCCCGATCTTTAGCGGCTGTCACTGTAGTACCACCCAGCATGCCTCTGTGACCCGACGCCGCTTGTGTGGAGACAGAGCAGATGTCACTACAGGTGTGATAAATGCATTCCAATGAGTACACGCTTCCGTTTTTTTTCTTTTTTTTGGTCAATATAAGTGACCTGCAAAGAGGAGAGCGTTACATTACCTTGATGGATTCAAGTCTGAATCAGGCACCGGAAATTTGGGCATACAGATATCAGCTTATTGGAAATGAACAGCCAGCACTGTCAGGTTTCTTGCAAGAAAGAAACGTGAAAGAGAAAGGAATGAGTGCCTGTGTGTGTGTGTGTGTGTGTGTGTGTGTGTGTGTGTGTGGTCAGGGATTGGTGAAACAAAGGAACGCAGAAATTCTCTTTGCTTCTTTGCTTTCATGCCCAGTCATTTCCATATGTCCCCCTTGCTCTCCTACCCATCCATCACATTTCACTCTGGGCAAGACAGCTGTCTGAGGCTGAAGCATATTCACAGTTCAGCAGTCCATCAAATTGCACCAAATACAGTAATTCTTCAGTCAAGCTGGAGCAGGGGGGGTGGTGTGGGAGGGGGTGGAGGGGATGGAGGGGGTGGGAGGCACGACGTGTCAAAGAGGCAGGATTGTGTCGGTGAACCCGGCACACCTTAACTCTTTGAACACCAGGTGGTTTCATGACAAGCTCACTCTGTATTCAGTCCTGTTAAAAAGCAAAGTGTCACTTTTTTATTTTTAAGTACACCTGTCTGCGTTTATGTAGATTCAAGAGTGAATTATGTAGCAAAGAGTTTGCCCTAGAAACATCAACAGTTGCTTTAAACAGCACTGGGGAGGCTGGCTCAGGAAGTAGAGCGGTCGTCCACTAATAGTGGTTCGATTCCCGGCTCCTCCAGTCCACATGTCCATGTGTCCTTGGGCAAGATACAGTACTTATCCCCAAATTGCTCCCGTTGCTGTGCCAACAGTGTGTGAATGTGTATGAATGGTTAGGCTCTCCTGATGAGCAGGTTGGAACCCTGTGTGGTAAACCCTGTCATCAGTGTATGAATGTGTGTGTGAGTGGTCATAACAACTAGAAAAGCACTATATAAGTACAGTCCATTTACCATTTACTACATCTAAACAGTATGAGAAAAGGCTTTAGAATAGGGTTAAAATGAAAAGGTTATCATCATTTTTATCAACTATATACTACAAAATTGAATGGCTAATTTACTATGAAATCAATTTCCTGAATAACTCGTATGTTTACATTGAAGTTGACGAGTAAAATGTCTCAAACAATGTTGGTCAAAGCTAAAACAATAAAAATGTAATTTTACTTTGAAGTAGGTAGTAAAGTAATTACAGGAACACATTTCATCTTTTTAACTCTTTAAAACTCTACATGACATATTTGATTTGACATTATATTACTTTGGAATCAAATTACATGGCTCCTTATTCTCTCTCTTATTGTTATTATTCTTTAAATCAGCATGGAAACAGTGTAAGAAAAGCCCTCAATCTGATTCATGAAACATGCATAGACCACTGAATAATTCTTCATAATAAAGATATTATAAGATAGATATTCTTTATTGTCCGCAAAGAGAAATTCATTTTGCTCAGGTCCATACAGATATTGAATAAATAAATAAAACATGACAATACAAAAACCTATTCTAAAAAGACAAACATGATTTTTTGGCTTCCTTGAATCAAACACAAACCACACTCTGACACATCGCTGTTCGCCAGCAGAGCAGCCCCCCCTGAGGTTAAGGTCGAGACTCTTTATTATAATAATACCAGTAATATAACAATAATAAATAAGCAATGCTGGATCAGGTGTACTGGTGTGGAAATTCAGAGGAAGGTAAAACAACAACTCTGCTTTTGGGTGTAGATCTTTGCAACAGCTGAGTGCACTGGATCCATAATTGGAGAGGTCGCATTGTTCAATGTGAAGTCAGAAGTGCCACTGGATGATGAGGCACATCTTGACTAGTGGATAACAGCATTATACTAATTCCACACACTCAGACATCAAGGTCAAGTTTGTTGTAGAGATCCAAATCATGTCTTAGATTTGCTGTGAAGAGGTCTACCTAGAATCTATTTCTTGTTTTACAGCATGTACCATCTACTATACTCTATATGATGAACACCAAACTTTCAAAGAATATATAATGAAGATGTGGAAATCTCTGCATACCTGAGTGATGCTTAAAAATGAAACAAGGTTCCTGCACACTGTCTCGCTCGTTGATATATGATATGATAGTTTTATTGAGCTGCAACGTTTCGGTCCCTCAGACATTCATGAGGCATATCACGGTTCAAGTTTATTTGTCATTTACATGTTTGCACATGAAAACGAAATTTGTACTCAGGTCCAGCAGCATAAAGTATGAGTAAGTCTAAAGAAAGCTATAATAAATGAATCACAGACTCAGGCTAAAAAAACATATATAAATAAAACAACACTAATATATAATAAATAACAAATCACCAGTGCAGTAGATTAAAAACCAGACCTATAAAAACAGAGCAGCATGTTGTATGAGGTATGTGAGGCACATTTTGATATGGATAAACAAGAGCTGCCTCAATCATCCAAAGAGAGGACTTGAAAGATCACTGGAATTGATGAGCACCTGGGTTAATACTAATGATGTATGTCAGTCTTACTCCTATTTCAGATGGAGACTGTCTCATTTCTAGAAAATCAATATTTTGTGCTTTACAACATAAACTTGTATGATAAGAAAACAACCAGTACAAAGGATTTATGAATAAACCCCATTCAGTTCTGAACAACACAAACCATCAAATCAGCTGATGCTCTGTGAAATGCGGTTATAGTTTCCTTTCCAACAAGAAAACCTCACTGAGAAACACGAGAGCTCTTTCTGCTTGTGGCACTCTAAGTACACTAGTATTATTATTATTAGCCTGCCCATTGGCTTAATTCAGTCAAACAAGTAGAGATTCTATTCCCCAGTGTTGATGCTGATAGCTCAAAGAGGAATGTCACGGCAAAAGTCCACAAGGTTGCAGAGGACATGAGATAACAGCCTGTTGGGATCCAAAGGGAAATCAAATGTGAAGGCGCCGGGATGATTTGAGGGAAAGCTTTACTTGTCTACATTGTTATTGCAGGGTAGTCCAGTATTGAGATGACACACAGGATGACTTTGTGATTGATATGCATTTACATGTGTGGCATTGTGCCATCATTAAGGGCTAAAGAACAAAAAAGAGCAGCACTAGCAGGACATATTGCCTTGGATATGAGATGTAGAATACTCATAAGAGCAAATACAAAAGTATCTCTTTTTTTCTTCTTCTTTCCATAAAAGACCATCAATATTACCTTAAAAAAACAGTGACTGAGGTACAATGATTTCATTTCCTGTAAATGTAACTGTAAATGTGTGAGAGGTTTATTATGCCAAGGTCTTTTCCCTTTTCTTTTCCTTTTGAGAGGTTTATGACTTTTTGGAAAGGCTTGGATATGAATGAGCCTTTGTTCTCTCTGGGGCATGTTGATTCTTCACTTGAGAGTGCCTTGTTAACCCACTGAGCAAGCATACAAGTGCACTTTATTTAATGCATGGCGGTGGCACCTAGCCAGTTGCTGCACATTTTTATATTATGGCAGGCTTCACTCAAATCCCCTTTATTAAAAACAGCCAGCTTTGGCTCCTGTACTTACTCATTATGTTGTGATCAAGCTTCTTCATGAATGCAAATGAAAAGCAGATTTGGGCAGTCAATCCCCCAACTGCATCGCTTGCTACCTTATCATGGACTTGTCTGCATGTGCTGGATACCATGAGAGCTGTGTTGTCAGATGCAATAGCTGCTGGTATGGACTCAGTGAGGGGCCAAATGATTCATAGACCCCTATAAGTGAGCTTGAGCTTGACCTGGAGTATTTAAACCACGGCTCCCGCCTCAAGTCAGTTGAGTGCTATTGGTGGGGCTTTTACTCATGGGCCTCACCAGCCTCTGCTCAAATAAACAGCATAAGGCCATTAATATGTAAGCTTACCACTCACAAGGCTAGGTGCATAACCTAGTGCATAGCCAGGTGGAGGAAGGAAGTCTTAACAGATTGACTCCTGGTTTCAGAAAATGGCTATAATTATGTGGAATGGAGCCAAAGAAACTGTAGTTTTTTTGAGCAAAATTCCTTGGTTTTCATTGCTGAGTTGGATAAATTTTGGGCATCTCTCTGGCAGATGTCAGGGAGGTAGTAAAAAAGTTCCAAGTTGGCCAGTGGTAGTGGTGAAGAAGATTAGCCCTGAGAATGACAGTGTTAGCTGACAGGCCTTTATAATATTGTGTAGTGTATTAAGAGTGGACTGTTCAGAGGGGAGGGGGCTTCCCATCTTTATCTCTTGAAGCTCTGCCAAAATGATCAGAATATCACACTGCTCAGGTTTCCTGGGAGTGCCTATGCCAGAGAAATGGAAGGGAAACACCATTGCTGTTGAACCTTGGATTTCAGAGGAGCAATATTGGTCCTGACCTAGTTGTGGGACACTGAACATACTCGTTACTCTTACAAGAACACTGGAGTGGGGATGGGAGTTTGCCTATCCAGTCAGATTGTACTATGTGGCTCTGAGAATGAGCTTCCTTCAAGGCTCACACTTGGGGAGAAGGTGAAGAACTTAGAAAATGTCATGGAAGCCCGGGGTACTGCTCCTTCACCTTGGAAGGGTCAATTGAAATGGTTTGTACATCTTATCAGAACACCTCTCTGTGGAAATATCGTGAACTGAATCCAACTGAAAGAAGACCTCCGGGCAGAGTCAGAACATACTGGAAGAATTACATGTTCCTGTCTGAATGTCTTGGGATCTCCTAGGAGGAGCTGGAGGGCATTGCTGTCGTGTACATCTGGGCTACTTTGCTTGGCCTATAGCTGCAACACAGAGCCAGATAAATGGTGGAGATTGATGTATAGCTTTGTTTCCCTATTTTAGAGCATCTATTTGAGGAACTCTTCAAACTATTAATGTTGGGTACAATTCTTGAGTGAACTGAAACTCAATCTCATTAATAGTTCTGAAACAAATCAATTTCATTCACTAGAACTAGACTAGAAGATAAGTGAACGAAGACAAATTAAATGTGGACAGAAGCAACATTTCACAAAATAAATGTTTGATATTGTTTCAATACCAGGTGTTGAATTTCTCATTGTTAAATGAGATGCTACTTGTCATGCAAACAAACAAACAAGAGACAGCAGTCTGGACAATGAATACAGATTACATCTGAAATATTAGCACAGTTAATTAACTCCAAATCATGGCTGGGTAAACAGTACTGCAGTTTTGGAATATCAGCTCCTGGCTTTGAATTAATGTGTCAAACTGACAGTAATTTCCTACCATTTCAAATTTAATGGAAACATTTGAAACTGGCACTGGCAATGACTAGAATTCTAAGTGGTTTTATAGAAAGGAGATCACATTGGAACATGAACCACCAGCACAAACACCACCTGAGATTCATAACTTTTCAAATAAAATGTTAAAGTTTGCAAAGTTAACCTACTTTCCTCTTGATGGTTCATGTGACTCACATACTTGAGGATTGAATATCTCAATGTACAGAATTAAGCCATATATGAAAGAGTGAGAGGAAAACAGTCATTAAACACTCTCAGATTCTCAGAGCTGGCGATTCATTCCCTGTAATGTTTTATTAATGCTGCCTCTCTGCCTGAGGGGTAAATGTTTCTTTTTCCAGTGCCACACATCCTCTTTAAGAAATCAATCATTCTGCTCACTAATGGCAGATCATCTGTGCTGGCAGGCTAGCAACATCATTTCAAAGTCCCTACACCTGAGCGTTTGCACTCTGATCAGAAACTGCACATTAAAAGAGACTAGCAATGATGGACCTGCAAACCTCTTTTTCAGATTGGCCTTAATTCTGCTGAGAAACTAGCTCTGCCGTGGAGGATATGTCAGCAATAATCACTCGATCTAGTCAAATGAATGTTGAATTATCACCTGAGTTTCAAAAGACTGAATCAGAATCAAAGAATGTCAGATATGCTGGTTCCAGGGATATGATAACACTGCCTTGGCCTTTAAGGAAGTCTCTTCTAATAGTCTAAAAAGCTTTGTCTGGTGAGTGTTGTGAGTAAGGTCAGGTGAGAATATATGTAATAAGTAGTTGACCTGACGTGGGAGAAAATGATCTCCAATGACTCACTAAATTATCAGTGATTACTGCACTCCAACTATTATTTAGATCACAACAAAAGTGATTCTGTCATATGAAATAAGTGAGTAACCATTATTTAGAGCAGAGGTTCTTTCCAGCATTCCTTTTATGAGTCAGTGCTTTCCTTACTAGCATGTACGTTTCAGTAACTAGCTCCTCCTAGACACAATGGAGAAATGCCTAGATGAGATGTGGGGATGGAAGAATGCACGCAACTCCTTTGTGCCAAATGAGAGCCTTGCTTGGGCGACTGTCATTTTATAGTGACGTCAATACCTTTGAAGCACAGCTGTATCACCTGTTACTGAGCTGCAACAGCTTGTTCCTCTATCTTTTCTTATCTCTAAACCTGATTTTCAGATGTAGACCTATAGGTTGGCTTGTGTAGTACTGGAAGCACAATTACTATAAGATTATTTTTTAAACCACCTAAATTATACAGTCTGATGTGCAAGGTGCCATAGGCGTTCTATTACATCACCACTATTCATCAAGGAGAGTGTGAATGAACCTTAATCAAGTCATTATGTGTAATAATGACGAATTAAAATAATTGTATTCTACACACTCAAGTGGATATAATGCATCACGCCTGATTCTAGCCGTTCATTAATGGACTTGTTCTTTAATTTAAGCACATTAGGCACATTAAAAATGATTTGGGTTGGAAGAATTAGAGGCACAATCCACCCTCTCATCATTATTTTGCAGACTCATCAGATCAATGACAGCATCCAGTTACAAACCAAATTTCCTATTGGCCAAATGATGATTGATTGATCAAGCAAGCACAATTTTTTATTCATGTGCAGTTTTTATATAGTATATGCTTTCTTTCATATCATATACACCCTTTAGAGGTGCCTTAGCTCCATTGCACCCATGGGAGGGAAGTGGTAAAACAGTTGTAAAGTGAGAATGTGAGACAGGCGACGGTCGGCGAAGGAAGCAGTAGCCAAAAGCTACCACACATGAATGGTTACATGGTTGTCACTGCAGAGATCAAGATGTGAGGAAAGGAAGAACATCTACATCCAGGTACACTTCGGGGGGTGTTTTTCTTTGTGTTCCCCCCCCCATTTAGAATGCCCACTTCCCTCTGCACAACAACCCTTGACACGATTATTGACAGCCACACTGCACCTCCATGACATCTGCATATGTCCCCCTCCCGAGATCCTGTGACTTTCTGAGCAGGCAGCCACCAGCTGGATCCAGCAGTCTAGCAACAAAGACGTAATCCCTCAATGTCTTCCCACAAACAAATATGACCAGTTAAGTTTGTTTAAATGTTAGATGAGCTACAGTTACTGAACCAATGGGAATGGCCGTCCATGTTGTTCTGCTGCGAGTGTGTCCTCTTGTACTACCCATCAGGGTTCAACATAACATTTTCTCCCTACTGGCTTATTTTAGCCAAACAGATCAGAGTTGGCCCTTTATTTTCACTGGCAGCCAAAAACAAAACTTTTTTTTCCCATAATTTTGATACATCATATGAAGTGAAGTTACCTTTAAATTTGGTTGTTTTCCTTTAGTCATTGAAATGCAATGTTAATATATCATACATATATCATACACAATATACAATCAGGCACATATTGGATCAGTAAATAAATGTAACATCAGGTTTGTTGAAATATATATTTTGTATTTTTGTTGGTTTTATTTGCTCCATTTTTTTTAACAAAAGTAAGACTGAATGCTCCTGAAAATGTCAAATGGTGTAACCACAACAGAATGATAAATATTCAATATTTGATGCACAAACAGTGTATTTAAGTGTACTTCTATAAATAATTACTTTATTTTTAATACAAGTAAATGTTTCCTGATCTCCATGATTCTCCAGATTAAATGTAATATTTAGAACAATAGTATTCCATTAGCTTTATTTAATATAAAAGTTATAATGTAAGATCATGCCAAACTAGTTGATATGGTGTTTTTTAAGAAAGTTGAATTATTTGGTACAAAGTTTTTATGGTTACACCACTTAGATATTTTTGCCATAATCCTCTAATATATTCTCTCAAAATGGATTAAAAGCAGAAATGTTATGCTGGGTCCAT